>NW_005841934.1:2740656-2743412 GCF_000455745.1 Alligator sinensis
TTCCATTGAAAGGACTTGAATAACTTATGTATTTCCCCCTCTTAAATTAAAAAAAGTAGTTGGTTATTATGCACCTTGTTTAGCTGTCGGCTCTCGCTGACAACCCGAGTCCACGAGAACTGAGAAAATGAGATCACGGTATCATAGTGGTAAGTACTATAATTTCTGAAAGGAAGATCTAAGGGAGCTCTTGGTCCATGCCTGACCTTACCGTGGATACAGCAGAAACGGAAAGTCAATTTCTAAAGGCTAAGTAAAAGCTTCCCCTTTCGTACCAAAAACTACTTAGCAGTTTAAGAGGCCCCTTGAGCTTCCACACAATATACCTAAGCCTTCACACTCTTCACCTGGCCCCTTCTCTATTCACCCAAGCTTCTCTCACCTCCTAAAATCAGACTTTTTAAATGACTTTTGCCTCTAGGGTTCTCACATCTATTCAGAAATAATCTTCCCCTTCTGGACCGCATAACTAACTACTGGAAATCTTATCATCCATTTAGCTCAATGCATATTAAAATTTAGCAATTAATTATCTGCAGTTCTAATCCAGTAAGCCTGTGCAATTAACATCTGGGATTCACTACGTCTTTTTGCTGACTTTTTAATTTAAGGACTGGGGCATGGTAGATTGTCCCCTAACAGACTTAAACTCACTAAAACCTAAGAACATTTATTTCAAGTTCTTGTTCCATTGCCTACCTTTGAACCCACTCCATTACTCACCTGATCTTTAACACAATATTATTCCTCAACTCCAATGATGTCACTCGTGTTATGTTAGCATGCTGCACTAACCTTTCACAAGGTGAAGTAACCTACTGAGGAGGGCAAGAAAGAGGAAACCAGGATGTCCACGCTTTACTCTGCTTTTTGCATGACCTTCTGTGGGACCTTGGCTATACGGCTCTTTTACCTGTTTGCAAAATAACCTTATTAATTCTTGCATCCTGGGGATGCTAGTGTTTGTTTCTTAATTAATCATTTGAAATCCTCATAAAAAGGGGTTATTGACCTGCAGAACTGCTGTCAGGCTGACTTCCCCTGCAATCCTGCATTTCAGAAATCCCTGCTGTCCTGCCTGGGATGAAATGCTCAGTCGCAATGGGCTGCCGTAGACAAAACGGTTCAGCTTCGTTCTTACGAATAGTCCCCAGAGCTAGGAGTTGGTTTGTAGGCTGAATAGCATTATTACTAGTCTTAATCTTGAACTGTCTAAAAAGTCGTCAATATACGGTATCGTTTGTTAGGGGAAGACACTAGATAACTTCTGCTGCGCGCTTGCTGAGGGACGCAGGCCATTACTTTGATGAGAGCAATGCCGAAGTGCAGCACGGTACTTCGTTTCTCATGGCCGCTCCATCCGAGCTTTGCTGCTCTGCCGTTATCTATGTCTTGCGTACTCCATCTGTTTTCTGCAGGCTTTCACATTTGAGATGGACTGGAGGCAAACTGCTTGCGAGGGCACGAACTGCCAAGCTCCTGCGTCCGCCTCCTTGCCTTGAATATTCCCAAGCGCAGTGGGAAGACCTTGTCAGTATAGGGTATAAGTAAAGGCGCGCCTCCGTCAGGCTTCACATCAGACATATCATTCAGTGCACATGCCACCGCCCCGAATAAGAGAGATCTAGAATAGGATAGCTCCTTACATGAATTCAGTGATACACAGGAGCGCATCTAAAAGTGAGACTTTTATATAGAGAGCTGGGAGCTTGACTTTTTTTGTAATGAATAAGTTTTTAAGAGGGAGAAGACCATTCAAAGCTGTATGTGCAGTCTCTTCTCCTTTTGAGAGCAGGAAAATGGAGCGTACGCATGGGAAATCCAAGAGGGACGAAGAACTGCAGTGGTTTTGGCTCTGAGATCTAGCACTGAAGGTTTCGTATGTCAGAGCTTCCTGGAAACAGCTGCAGAGAGCGAGCCGCTTGCTCAATTATTGATTGATTACGTTGCAAGAGTGCCTGGAGACCCGCTGGACCAGGCGCTATGCACACATTATTAAAAGGGCCTTCAAAGCTAGGGCATGGGGAAGGGTTGTCTAGACAGGCTGCTGCTGTACGGAGCCTTTGCAAGGGCAGATGCTGTAATGAAAGGAGGAAGCATGTGGTGAGGTGGCCAGAGGGCAGACGGGGGTATAGGCATGCAGAAGCATCCACCCATGTGACTTCTTCCAACCACGAGTCCTGGTAGCCTGTTGCAGTGGGAGGGATGGCAGTTGTCAAACAAAGTGCAGGAAATAGGAGCAGAGTGACAGAGTTTCAGTACAACAGTACCTCCTTAGCTGTGCAACCCCCGCATATGACTGTCACCCTGCAAACAGGTTATTTCCACAACGAGTCATTGAAACCATCTGGAGCTCAGCATGGCTGGGTCGAAACACTCGGAAAGCAGGAGCCTGCCCCCCACATAGTGCAAGGCTGGTTTTTAAAGAAAAAAGCATGAGCTAAAAAACACTCCACAGCAACTCTCTGCAGGGCTGGTAATTCGAGTGAGTGGTATGGAGCCGTGTGTGTGCATGGGAGGAGGGGTGGTGCATGTTGCATCATGAAGCTCGGTGAATGGTATAGTATGGATTTAATCCTTGTCGGGCGCCTGGGAAAGCCAGGGGGGTTAAACCCGCAGGGCACTCGGGGGTCTGCAGAATTGCTTAGGTTGTGTGGTCCAGTGTGCTCCCCCCGCCAAGTACGATGGGCGTGAAAAAGCAAACGCACCTCTTGGACAGAGACAAAACAGAGAGCAGTGTCAGCGATGGTTTCTTT
>NW_005841934.1:2743434-2804304 GCF_000455745.1 Alligator sinensis
TCCCCTAATACTTACGGGAAATAATGCTTGTTTTCCTGGCCTCGGAAATGCTGTCCATCTGGACAGCTGCCCTTGTTTAGTTTTAATTTCTCCTTCAGCTCTGTTTTTAATTAACTCTTTTTGCTACATGCTGACAGAACACTAGTTTAATTTCTGGCTTTCTGCAAGTGTGATACGTCAGCGAGGGCGCGGCTTGGAGATAATACCCGTTTTGCAATTGTGGATGCATGCAACATGCGTCCTCAACTTTATTTTTCAGCAAGAAACAGGTTGGAGATCCGTGAAGTGATTAAAAAAAAACTGCACCGGGGCTGTAGTCAAAAAGAGACCGGTGGAAATGCTCAAAACCAAGAAGCCTAAACCAAAAGACTTGTGTTGTACCATTGCTTTGTAAAGGTGTCTGCTCCTATTTTTGGCGTTATCAGCAGCGAGGATATTCGGAACATGGTACATCAGTAACTCCTTCCTTTTAGGAAAAGAAAGGCTTTATGAGTTAAAGTATATTCTGCTGTGGGTAGCAGAGTACTACTGAGTACATGCTACGTGCACAGGAGTGGGGCAGTATTATTAGAGCAGGAGTCTTACCCTGGTGTGTTAGCCACTGGGCCAAATGGCCTCCCTACTACTGAAAGGCCTGATGTTACTAGAGAAATAAATAATTCCTTATCATCAGCAGCACCATCATCTTAGGACCCAGCAACGTGCATGAATAGCTTGAATTTTACCTTCCAGTATGCGCCTTTGCTTGTGATGCACAGAATTTTAAGAATGGAGCAGAATGTGTTTTCCTGTTTTCAATTCAGAATGAGTAAGCTCTTTCTAAATCTCAGCTCCGAGGCAGGCTGCGAATGCCGGGTAATCTCACACTTCCTTCTGGCAAGTGTATTTTAATTACACGTGGTAGAGCACTGGAAGATAGCTTCGGATAACTCTGATTAAGAAACCTCTGTGTGTGCAGATGCAACCATTAACTGAGCAGCAAAGCTCAGCTTTCAAGTGTCACGTCCTTTTTACGTTTCATGTGATCTGATCTGTTATGTAGATATGAAAGGTCGTAGAAAGGATGTCCTAAAAGTAGACGTGCATAGTTCATAACAACAAGGGTGCTGTTTAGTTACTAAGATGCTGGTTTTCACCAAACCTAACCGCAGATTACGACAGTTTTTATTCTGGCACGGCTGTGCTCTTGTGAGGTGCAACACGGCTGCGGTTAACCGGCAGTAGAGCTAACTTTTAGAGTGGCGTTAAACCTCCAAATAGCACGACCAGAAGAATAGTTGCATTCCCATGCACAAGTAGAAATCATTTTCTAAAAAATGCAAAGAATTTTTATTAAAAACATTGAATGAAAAAGCGCATCCCTAGCGCTGTTTTGATTTCAAGCCATGCGTGACCGAGAGGAAGTGACACTCGCTGTAACTGTAAGTGAAACCAGTCTGTGAGTACCAAAAAAGAAAAAAAATACCACGTTTGTCATAACTTCCCAAGTCAGGGACTCTCTCTTCATAATCTGTGCGTTCAGAGCCCAGCGCAAGTGGGGGACGTTCCCTAGTTGGGGCTTCTAGAAAATCCCAATACGAAATAATAGTGATCATAATCAGAGATGAAAGGGGCTCACTTTTCATAGGTGCTTTAGGTTGACAGGTGTTCCTTGCACTTTGTCCGTGCTGTGGCTCAGCTCTTACACGCGAGATCTTATACCACGCATACAATCATAGGGGCTCGTGTGGCACCATGTCCTACTGCTGACCATCTACAGGGATGTATTTCATTACTGCCTGCCTTCAGAAAAATGTTGCTAATGCTCTCCTGTAAGGATGTACATCACATTTTTGGACATACTGGGTGGAACACCTTTAACCTTATGCTGGATGTTGAAATCTGGCCTTTAATAGAGGAGGATTCACTTAGAATTTTTTTTCCTATGTAGAAAATCTCCTTAATCTCCTTCAGGCTCCTATTTATTTATTCATATATTAAAATGATTTGTTAAATCCCAACATTATGATACAAAGAAACTTCTGTGCAGGGGTTGGTCTCGACCCTGGAGATCTCGTCCAGCCCTATGGGTCCATACACATGCACAATCCAGCTGAAGAAGGGTAGACCTGAATATCTTTATTTAAATCTAGATTCCTCAGCTTAGATTTGTGCCTTTCTAGTAGATTTTTCAAGGTCAACATGTCAGAATTGATCGCTGAACATTTTCAGTTCTTTGGGGGCATGCGTAATTCATCTGTGTGTGTGGGTGAGAGACTATATATAATTTATCACAGAGTGATACAGTGGGCATAACTCTGCTCCCCCTCCCCTTTTAAGTCCATGAGAGTTTCACTGTTATTTGCATTTATAAGCAGCTACAAGCAGCAATCAGGAATTCACACCCATCAGACCAGTCGGTGCAAAATGCTGTACACATACCGAGCAGGAAGGCTCCAAGAGCTACCATCTTCTTATATGACAGGACACAACAGACGCATACTGTTGGCACTGGATTTATAACCCAGTCCTGACACCTTGTTCCGGGGTGACCCAAACCCTCCGACTGACCATGACTTCTTCCATGCACTACCAGGGAAATTTTATTGATACACAGTGATAGCAGATAAGAGTAATGCAAGCAAGCAAACAAAACGACACCTCCTCCCCCAAATCCTACTTATCTACCAGATCCAGGGGTCTCACAGAGGGACGGTATGTCTGGCCAGTATGCAAGCGCTAACCTGTGGTTTTTTGCTTGAATGTCAGCAGTCTTGGAGGTCGAGGCCCAATGCCGAACCCCCCCAGTAGGGTAGGCAAGATGGGCCGTGGTGTTCCCTCTGCCCATGGTGGCCTCAGGATCCCCTCTGCTGTTCTGAAAATCTCTTCTGTATTCTTTCCCTCCTGGTGACTCTTAATTTCCAGGTACCATTGATTGGTTTCCCTGTGGTCATCATACTGTCCCCGTTCTGTTCTGTTTGCATAATTCTTTGTTTCCACAAACACATCACATGCATACATCTTCATTTGGTCATTACTGGTGTCTTAATTGGGCATCCGCAGCCTCCTAATTTGGTCATTTCACCAAAACCAGAAATCCCAGGGCCTTTGCAGCTGGTCACTGTGACCTGGTGCCATTGCTTCAGGGTTTCTTATCTCTGCTTTGGGTTTTCAGGGCATGTTTTCAATTTCCCAGCCTGTTTGTCTGTTAGCTTTGGGAACAGTGTCTACGAAAAAGCTGAGAACATGAAACTTTGTCACAAACAGACTTTTGGAAACCAGTTAACCATTGCCATTCTCCTGGATCATTTTCTAATGCACTATTTAGTCTGCCTAGAAGCCAGTTCCTAAAAATCAAATCTCTAAATATCATTTTCTAGCCATCATGTATGATAAACTACCATGCAGCCCATAGGGGTGGTGGGTGTTGCCTGTGCATTTCTGTTGATGTAGGATTAAACTCCAGGTTTCCAAACCAAGAAATGGTTTATAATGACAATCTGCAAACCTTTTACTTATAAACAACGTTTTTTACTGACACCTGTTTTTTTTACTGTCAGTTTAAAAAAAAAATTGTCCTTGGGTTGGCAGCCCTGTGTGACTGCACAGGTATGCACAAAAGGGCTATTTGTAAATCACTGTTGGGCACAGGTAGCCTGCAAAAAGCAGACTGCTATTACTAGCTACCCAGAAATATCATTTCTGTTTATTGATGCATGCAAAGCTTCAGCCATACGGCTCCCCTTGATGCTGGTGGGAGTTGCATCAAAACATTTTGAAAGCATCTACATGACATAGCAACCTAAATCCCACTTCCAAAATCAACCTGGGGCCCATCCACACCATCTCTGTGCCAGGCCTGGGAATGCCAGCAGGACGTATGCCCCACCCGCATTCACCCCTGCTCTTGGCAATGCCAAGTCCTGACAACAAAGCAGTGTGGCAGCCTTGAAGTGATGCTGGGTGCATGCCTGGAGCTGCTGCCTGTGATGATGTGAACCTGTAAGTGCTTGAAATAAATACGTACATGAGCCTGTTACTTCTGTGTACCTAGTCCTGAAGAGCTACCTAATCCATCTAGCTCATACTGGCCCCAGGTTCCCAGAAAGCAAAGGGCAGTTTGTGCTTGTGGATCTTGTCTAGAGAGCAAGAAAGGTGGAAAAGTGCAGCATGTCCCTTTTCTCCACCCCGCTCCCCAGGGGTCTGTCTTGGGAAGCTGGGAGGGGTAGCCAGAAAGGGATGGAGCAGGTGCGGACGAGTGCAGAACACTCTCTATTTTCCTTCCCCTTCAAAGCTCGGCAGGGCAAAACAGAAGAATAACTATAACCATATGCAGGTTATTCTCACATCTGGGAGCCCGAAGCCCTCCACAGCGTGCTCAGAAAGGACTGCAGGCTTTGACCTGTTCTAATTTCTGTAGAGCAGGAAGTGTTGACATGCAGCTGCCACCTTGTTTTCATGGATATACAGTTTCTGTAACTTATGAATCATGATGTATGAAAATGGAAATCTCCATTGTGATGTGCTTTTGGCATCTTATTTCTTTTCACAGGTGCCTTATTACATTTTGACAGGTGTCTGACACAAGATGCTGTCAGTACTAGAATTTAACCTTGGCATGCCACCTCCAATTTCAGTGCCTGGGACTGTGAAGCAGTGAATCTGATCGGAGTGGCTGAAACCTCAATGTAGTTGTATTTAATTTAATTTTCATAAGAGAGGGTCTCTATGTGGGTGCGTGTTTTTCAGGTGCAGAGAGCGTGGGCATAATTTGTTCACACTTGCTTGGTTTGTAGCTTAACCTGTGAGAAGTATTCTCAAAAAAGTCAGCGAAGACGAGTCTGTCTTCTTAAAATGAATTCAGTGAAAGGCTCTGTTGTTCTTGTTTGGTTGCCTTCTCGCTTTGTAGGGTTGTAGTTCATCATGCATGCCGAGGCTTTTCATAACAATACAAACAATTAGTGATTATTGCACAGTTAATATAAAGTCACCCAATAAATGCTTGGCACAAATATGTGTTGACCAAAACTCTCCCCTCAGCAATCGGAGCTGAGGACTCAGAGGTGTTTGGGCCATGAATCCAAATTTTCCTCTTGCCTCATTTCCAATACCCATACTCTGATGAGGAGTATATTTCTGCTCATCTGCTTGTAGCTTGTACTCCAGCGGGCTTTCCTACCGAGTCCGCTCTACCGAGACCCTTGGTGCCATGGACTGCTTCTTGCACTGGGAAGGTGTGCTCCCACGTTGCTGGGGTGTGACGTGGTACTGAGCACCCGCAACTTCAGCTGGAATTTGGTGGGTGATGCAGGCTCTCAGCATCCCTTGAAGTGAAGCCAGGAAGCAGTACCGTACGGAGCCGGTGACCGGCAGTATAGATTCATAGATTCATAGAAGTTAGGGTCGGAAGGGACCTCAACAGATCATCGATTCTGACCCCCTGCATAGGCAGGAAAGAGGGCTGGGTCTAGATGACCCCAGCTAGATGCTTATGGAGGAAGTGAGGCCAATCTCAGCAAGTGGCTTGCCCACTTGGTTTCAGAAATCATTTGTGACCATACTTGTGGGTTTAAGCTTCTTCCCAGGTACCCTCTCCATGTCCCTTATGGAATAGCACAAGCTATAGTCATTTCTTTGACTGCAGTGTACCCTCTCCATGTCCCTTATGCAATAGCACCCATTTGTAAGACATTTGCTTCCTCTGTGCTGTACCTGCTGAATGTTTGTCTGGTCCATCAGAGATGTGCTGCCCTGCGTCGGCTCTTGAGTAGCAAAGATGAGGTTGTTGTCATCCCCCGGCATTTGGTAGGTGTTGTAGAAGGGGCTGTCATCTGGGCTTCATTGATCATACTAAGCAGCTTCTCTTACCTTCAATTACTCATGGATGTCAGGAGAAAAAAAGAGAACATTAGAGAGGTATTATATGTAGTGGCACTTCAAAGGTGATTACTCTTTCTTCCCATCAATCATGTAAAGAAAATTCTCCTAGTGCACTTGATAATCCTATTTTCCTTTGAAGAATAGAGACAGACTTGATTCCAAGCTAGCCAAAGAATTAACAGTGTCATTACAAATTTTTGAACTCATTAGAGCATATTTAGTATGCCTAAGATGTAGGAGCTTTGAAAAGCAATTTCTTCAATGGTGATATGAAGTGGATAACAATTTTTTACAAAACAAATTGCAGATCGAGCCGTCAGACTTTTTTTGGTTGCTGGATGCTAGGAGACCAAGCTTCACAGTTGCCTAACGGTATGTGATTGGTGAAGGTTAAACCACTCTATAGAAATAATGTAGTGAGTTAGCATGCTTTTTTCTTTTTTTACTGGTGGCAGATTTTGCTGTGATGGCCGTGTGACTATTCTCCTCTGACCCCTCTTTTTGTAGTGCTCAGCCCTTGAATCTGCACCCTTAAATATAAGGCCCAGTTTGTACCTGATCACGGAGAAGATGTCGGTTTACTTTACAGTCTGTGTGGGGGGTGACGAGGGCAAGGCAGAATGGCATTTGTCTCTTAATAATAATCAAAGACAATATATCAGCTTCCCCCCCGTACGCTGTGGGTAGCTTCCAACCTCTGTGCAGAAAGTGCATTTGTCGAGGACGGGACTGGAGTTGCCCGACGGCTGGTACTCAGTAGATTCAGGTGATACAAATGGCATCCAGTGGAAAATCCTCAGAAAGGATTAAGCGAGAAGCAAGTTTTCTTAGGTGCTACCTTTTAATGGACCACCTACGTCACTGGGATAGAGCAGAGACAAGCTTTTGAATGCAAGACGTTCCTGCCCAGGAAAGGATTAATGGCTGGTCACATCTGCGTGCTCCTTTCTAAGGTCCAGCTGGGGAAGGACTTCAGGTTTGTCCCAGTAACACTCCCTGTTCTGGCAGATGCACCGTGCCTCCCTCTTCATCACCTCCATTTCACAGCTCTTTCATTTAGTTTGCCGGTCGGGGGAGGCGTGAGGAGAGGAACCCCTTGGGTTTTGCACCGACCGATAATGCCTGTGTAAGCCAGCCCACTGGATCTCCCTTTGGGCTTGATTACTCAGCCGACTGAGCAGAAGCCTTCCCAGGGGTCAAGAAGACGCAGGAGAGAATAGATGGATCGGAGGACTTCAAACAAATCCCCCGCAGGCAAAACACAAGAGGCTGCAGGGCCCGGAAAGAAAGCTGGGGAAGGACGAGTTTCTTTGAGGAACAGCCGGTGGTGATTGTCCCCCCCAGACTCTGCAGCGTTCGCACACGACAGCCGGGATGTTTTTCTGCGAACGCTTGCAGCTCTGTCTGTGCAGACAGCTGATGGGAAACGGGCTTTTTACTTTTGCCTCAAGGCGTTCGCAAACGGATGGAAAACACAGCAGACTGCTTTACAAGGTGACCAGGGTCTCAAAGATTATTAGATATCGCACAAGTCCTTATCTTTCATAAACCAGCGTCTCATCTGCAGCTATAGGCATAGTGCTACCACCCACCCCTTCCTTCCTTTGCACCGTGCCAGGCCTCTGACTGCTTGGAAAGCACATATCACTGCATCCATTTGACAGCCCAGTAAGCTGAGGCAGGGCAAGTACATGCTTTTCCCAGCATTTTCATCGTTTTCAAACAAGGCCTGAAGACAGAATTGGAAGGGTTGTGACTCTCCCTCCCCTGCTCTGACCACCGGCTAGAAAGGCACAAACACGGGACATGCGGCATGTCAAAAAAACCCCTATCTGAGCCAGCATACTTGACAGCTTTTGATTACAACGCCCTGAACTATTATAACACCAGCTCATCGCACCAGTTGGGCAGAAGTGTGACTCTGAGATCTGCAGTACACTGTGAATTTTCTCGTTGTATCACAATTAGAGCCACAGAAACACTAAATAACACTTCCGCTCATCCACTGTGAAAATTCAGTGTTGGATAACCTGACAGCCCCCGTGACTTCCCTGCGGTGGGGTGGGTTGTTTGGCGTTACGTGCCCAGGTCTGGAAAAGATGTCATGGCACCGGTTTGAAAACAGTGGGATTTTTTTTCGGTTGTCGCTGAAATGCAAACCTCTGGCTTTTGGTTTGTTTAGTTTTACCTGCTTGTAAAGGGAAATGGGGAGAGCAAGGAAAGAAAAAAAGGCATAGAGAAGAAATGAGATCTCGAAGAAAGATTTGCAAAAGCAAATTAATTTGATGCATCTGACACTTGGATACCATGGTGATGAGCACCTTAGGAATACCTAAAACACTCAGATTAATCTACTCCTGGAGAATTTCTCTGTGGTGGCATCAAAGACTTCATGTGAACCTGCCTTATGCCCAGCACAAATCAAATGCCGTTTTTCTCTGGCACACAATAGATGCGCACCCCCATGGGCATTATGTAGGGGACAGGGAAAGCTGTTGAAGATCCCAGACCCGGTTCCTTTCCTTTCCAGCCATTTAATAGCGGTGAAATTCCAGGGACTGCAATGGATAGCTCTTGATTTGAATCAGCATTTGCAAAGGGAGGATCAGGATAGCCAGACTACCTCCATAGCCAGGAAAGCGCTCTGACACCTGTGGCCTATTTGAATAATTTCTAACTGGTATCCAATGCATGGCATTGAAATACTAGAAAGGGGTTAGGAAAGAGGTGGTGTGACTTGGGGACAAACTCTCCTCCCCATGAAGTAATGCAGCATGCGTTATGGGAATTATGCAAATCATTTAGCCTTTCCTCTCCCCTAGATAGGAGTTTGGCAACTCTTTTGTTTGTACAGGAAGGTAATCTGTATGCGGTCAGACTTAAATATGCGCTCTGGCTACCGGGAGGCCAGACCCGTCTACTTCTGACATATCCCGACTTCCCTTCAAGGGCACGTCTCCATTGTGTGGCCGCTGGTGTTGCAGAGATGCTCAGCGGGGTGCAAACCGTCTCGCTCAGGTGCTGGTAACTGCCCCGGGGCAATTACACAGTGCACAGCACCTGAGAACTGGGGTGATACAGGGCAGGTCGCTTCTTTGACTGCAATGTAGACACGGCCTGAGCACGTGGGAAGGGCCCACCTTTGAAAGCAGCCCCAGTCTCAGAGACAGTGGTACTTTGCTGAAGCCCTGCAAGCAGGTAACCAGACCAAAAAAGAGGAAGAAATGCCATTTAAAGTACCAAGTCTACGATAGCGTTTAAACCAATCGGGGACCATGCTTGATTGCAATGATGTATTTTGCTTTCATTTTGCCAGGCTTAGGTGTGAGTGTAGAAAAAAGTACATCTCTTTTCTGTCTCTCTCTCCACCCTCCCTGCCAGGAATACAGCTGCATCTATTTCTGACAGCTTGCCCTCCCTTAGCAGAAGGTGAGAGATACCTTAAAAGAAAGCACTTAATCATGGACCTCCCAATGCAAAGCATTGCTTCTATCTAGACTTGGGATTTTTTTCCGCCCTTAAAAATCACAAAGATTAAAATCAACCGGGAGAGGTTGTTCCTGAAACAGCATCACTTGGTACCTGCGTTGGTTTTCCTGTAAGTCTGTTTGACTGATCTAGTTTCTCTTTTGGGGTTAATGAAAAATCACATTTAAAAATACCGAAGTGGCCCCCCCGCCGATTACCCTTTTGGGAATTAACCCAGATTGTAGTATCCACATAATATATCATTAAAATAATGACAGTAAATGATAGTTTTCTGTGCTCAAAACACACTGAAGTGGAAAAATATAATTAGCACATCCCTATTGTAACTCTTTATTAGTCACTATAACACCATCCTGCATTTTAGCAGGCCCTTAAATCATGGACGATGTCACGGCAGCCTTCATCTTGATGTCTGCGGCTCTTGGAGGAGAATTATCTGTTTCTCTGTGCCACCTGCTTTCCCCGCCCTCGTAATCAGGGTTTGTACTTTATTGTGACTCTTCGATGGCAGCAAAATGCTGCAGGATTCACGGGGAGTTGTGGAAAGGAGTTATACACGGCCGCGGCAGCAGCAATTCCTCTCCTGCGTTATCGCCCTTGAATTAGTTTTATTTAAAGCAAGACACAGTAAGGTGAGAGGGTGGAGGGGAGGGGTGGGCACGGGAGAAGGAACTGATTGATGGAGAGAGTGGGAAATAGAAATGGGATGGAGTAGAGGAGCATGGATGGACAGACGGGGGCTGCAAGGGACGAAGTGGAAGACAGGGGAGGAATGGGAGGAGGAGGAGGAGAAGAAGAGCAGGCTGTTGTTTAAAGGCTTCAGAGATGCAAGGAAATGGATCCGGCCTCTGCAGATGTCCTGTGCCGCGTGAGCTGTCCGCCTCGCACCGTTGAAAAGCTTGTGCGTGTGACTGTTCCCAAGCCAAGGTCAGCCCCAGCCCGTGCGGAGAACGGCGGCAGGTGTGCCAGTGACTTCAGGGGGCCGCCGCTCTGATTCATAAAGAAATCAGATATAAAGGCAAAGCTGCATTGGGGAGCAAAATGGCAGTGCTGCTCCTGTAACAGCAGTGCTGCATCGCTCGGTGCAGAAATGGAAGGATGTCAGCAAGAAAAAGGGATGTTTCTCCTTTCCGTTCTTGTATTTCGTGCACTTTCTGCAATCCAGCGAGGGTCATAAACCCACGCCTAACTTGAAAGGGCAACGTAGCGCTTGAACTTAGGTGCATGTGTAAGTAAGTGTTGGTACTGCTCTGGCCTGGAAGATGTGGAGTTAGCCCGCGTTCAGGGCCTTGAAGGGGCTGTTTCTGTTGGGAGATGGTGGTGGTGGAGGAGGCAGGTATTTCTCTGAGACAGTCTGGCTCCCCGTCAGAGGATTGACGTCGAGTCCCTGTTCCCCGAACGCAGAGGGAGCCCCATAGGAAGCCGTTCCTTTGCGAATGTATCCGAGCCTCTTTCCAGCCAGCACTCTGCCCCAGCAGCTCCCCCAGAGCCCCTTCCCAGTGCTTCCTGGCCATTTCCCAGCCTCCATCCAGAGAGTACCCAGAGCAACCCCTCTGTCCACAGCTCAGGTCCTGTGCTCTCTTTTCTCAGCAGCGGCACCTTTCTTTCCAGCTGTTTGTCTCCGAAAAAAAGCTTCACTACCTTCTGCATTTCTCTTGAACAGAGTGGTTATTGCTTATCTTTGCTTCCACAAGGCTTCACCCTGGCTCCATCACCAAGCCCCTTTCTTGATCAGGACCTTGGTGCATGGCCAGCGTCTCGGTTTCCCGTGCACGGTCAGTCAGCTGTCTTCTCCCCCGGCAAAGGGAGATCAACAAGTGAGCAGAAATGCTTTTGAAATGGTTAATAGGAATTAAAAAAAAAAAAAAAAATCAATCGAAGGCTTGTTACTTAAAAGGATACGTCTCACGAGCTGTCTTTTCCATTCATCAGTTTAAAAATATTCAGGATGACATTGTCCCTTTAGACACAGTGCTGGTTAAGTACCATCAAAGCCCAGGAGAGACCTGCCAATATCTATTTAACAAAGAGTGAAGAACACAAAGTCAGATGGTTTGAGACATCTGCACAATGCAGCGTGGTCCGGCGTCAGTGCGTGGGAATGAGGTGCCTCTGGCAGCTATTCATTTGAGCCCAAAAGCCAGGGGAACCACCGACCTCAGCGCCCGCAGACGATCCAGGAGGAGGAATCGATCCCGGGAGCATCTTGCCCTTGTCCAGAGAAGCGAGGGGTGGTTTTGCAGCACCTCAGCTGCCACCTTTTGCAAATGTCCACGGAGACCTGTGGGCTTTGGTCCTCAGCTCCTTAAAGCCCAAGAAGTCGCATGTTTTTTATGTCAGTTTTTTTCACAGGCAGCCCCTCCAAATAACCACTAGGCTGGATGGCCATCTTCAAAAGAGGCTGCAAAGCCTCCAGGTTGTCTCATTCAAGTCAGCTGAAGCTGTTTTGGTGGCACGCTAGGACTGCACGGAGGAAAACAGCGCATAGAAAGACAGCACAAATATTTACAGTCAAATCAGAACAGGCTCCGCAGGTTAAAGGTAAAATTAGTTGTTCCTAACAAGATGCTCCCGAACCTTTAGAAATGAACGGTGACTGTACAACCTCATTTCTCATATGTAGTAATGGATGCGAAGAGAGGGCTGAATATATTACCCGGCACTATTCCCATAGTTTGATCACATCAGAGGGGGTCTCTTTATTTTTCCTTTTCACATGGCAGAAAACTAATTTGAAAAATAATTATGTTGCTGTTGGAAATCATCATGGCTATACTGCTGTCTAGGAGTATGGCAATCACTGTTTGCTAGCGGATACTGCATGCATTATCTCCTAATCTGTCACAGTCTCTCCTTCTCTCAAATCTGGACACTTCAAGTTAATATCCTCGCATCTATGCAGTGAGATTATATGGGTATGATGATTCAGGTTCCTGTATGAGACTTTTTTTTTTATTCTAGCCAGCTAGAACGGCAAACAAATTGCTTCGGTACATGAAACCCATACTGTTTTTAATGAATTTGCAGTTTTGGTAAAGCAAATCAAGGGTTTTTCCACACAAAATTTTAATATATACAGCATGTCTGTTAAAAAAAGGTCACTCGAAAATTAAAATCGGTTTGGTTAGAAAAGAAAAAAAAAACGGAGAGCGAGCGAGCGCTAGAGCAGGTAAAGCAGAGCACTTCTGAAGCAAACCGTGCAGGGAAAGGTTGTGATCTCCTGTAGCAATCATTATATTGCTGTGTGATTTGATCACGTCTCAGCCAGCGAAAACACTCCCAGGTATTTGGCATGCTAAGTAGTAAATAAAAAAGCGGATTTCAGTGTCACACCGTGGCAGTCTCACTCCTTCGGCTTTTCATTTGTTTGCCGGTTCTGCTAGACAGGTAGGTCTTGGCATTGTGGGGCGAGACCTCGTACACAAACTGGACTGCGTTAGGTATGGTTTGCGCAGGGACTGCGGCGTCTTACCCCATGACCCGGGTTAGTTTTGTGACCCTCTGTTCCTGTGGGCTCTTTGCACATACGCCTCTCAGCCCCCTTCCCCTCTCCTGCTTTCCCACCTATTATATACTCATCATTCACTCCACTTTATACGCTGCTCCATGCGGTCCTCGCACAGCATCTGATGAAGTGAACTTGAGTGCGTGGGAGCTTGTGCCGCCTCTATGCATCCTACTGAGTTGGTCTATAAAGGTGCATATCTACCCGACTCCAGACTAACACGGCTAACGGCCTCTCATCGCAGGGTTTCCCTGCGTGCAGCACATCCGTCGACTGCAGCGGGAGCTCAGCCCGAGGGGTTTTCTGAAGCATGAGCGGGGACGGGTCGTGCTGATGCGGTGTAAAGAGGGATGAGATCCTGGGAGCTCAGAATACGTTCCCTGAGGTTGTTCCCATGCGACGGCCCATTTTCCCCGAGTTGTTTTTGAGAAGCGGGCGCCTGCTTCGTGGGATGGACCGGATGGAGAGGCGTCTTGCAGTGCCTGGGCTTTGCTCTCAGGAAAAGTGGGCTGACTCCATCTAAGCAATGGCACTGTGTTTGGGAGGTTAAAATAAAGCAATTTCTACTGCTTGTTGTTGCTTTGGCTGAAAGCCACGCTCTGACTTAAAGAGTTATTGCCTGGAAAAGGCCTTTCTATTAGCGACGGGTCACCTGGTTTGGTGCAGATAAGAACCAGCTTGAACTTTAGCCCCAAAACAGAATGATACCAGTGAAAAATATCTGGATTTTGATTTCCCCCCCCAGTTGGAAGAGAATAACTTGTTACCTGCAGTGTGAGGCTCCCACTGCCGTAGATGTCATATTTATAACCCATCCATCTGAGTAATGAAAGCCGTGGGTAGAAAAGGGAGGCCAGGCCGTATGAATTCAGCCATTTCTCAGCAGATGCTGCAGCTTAGAGCCCTTCCCACCGCTAGTAGCTTTATAGGTTTTGTTAAATGTGGCACTTCTTTCTCCCCCTCTTCGTGGTAGCTGCTTTGCTTCGTGGGTCTACCTGATCTGGAACAAATACTCTAAATGTCTCTGTTGTGCGTACAGGCCGCGGGAACGTTTCCAGTCTAGGTTGCTGTAGGTGATGAGCATAGCCCCAGCAAATAGGCAAGGAAATCTTTTTTTTACTCCTTGAATGTCCATTTTATAGATATCCACTTTGCAGAGCTTGGGTATGCAAGTAGAGGCACAAGGGGATTCAAATGCTGCCATGCCCTGGTCAAAGGTAGAAAGGAAGTAGCTGTCGTGCCGAGCTGATTATGTCCTTTGGATGCTAGGTGTCCTACATCCACCGCACCTCGCACATCCGGCTGCTTTGCCTTCCTGAGCAAGGTGTCTGCAGAGCCAGGCAGAATCGGAGAGCAAGATCCCTTCTCCCTTGTCCCAGACACCTCTTGGGTCTGTTCTCCTCCCAGATATCTCCAGGCAGGTCGGGCGAACTCTTGAGACACCATTGTGACAGCTCGCATTCAAAGGACAAGCAAGATTTTAACTGGCATCAAAACAGGCCATTAGTTGAATGGCAATTAATTTGAATTAGATGGGCTATCCTGGGGGGGTGGGGAGTAAGGAGAACTTTTATCTTAGTACTTCCCAGGTACTTGAAGTGGGACAATGGGCTTGCACATTTTAGGATTTCAGAAGAAAAGGCTTTGTCCTGAGAGAAATCTACCAGTAACTTGGGTTTTTAGCCTCTGTCTTTAAGCCCTGTCTCTGCTTTCCCACCAGGCCGGCCTCTCGTGCACACAAGCCCGTGTATAAAAGCACCTAATGACTTGGGATGGCGAGCCCAAACCCACTAGTCTTAATAAGGTTCAGCCCATCCTACTGTACTAATAGGCTTGTGCTCTTGGGATGCCTTCAGACAAAGAGAAATGCAAAACCCTGGAGCTCTTGGTTCAGAGATGATACCTTTTATTAGACCAACTAAGACATTGCAAAAAAAATTATCTTTCTTTGCAAGCTTTCAGACACACATGCCCTTCTTCAGGCTGAGGACAAATCCAAGAGGGTAAAAGAAAAACCCCTCTTAGGTAGAAAATAAACTTCATTTTGCACAGGGGAACTCTGAGTCTGGACGTCTGTCCCCCTGGGTCTGTGAGTTGCTCCGTGATGTGCAGATACGGCTGTTGTCATCCCTGGCAGTGTCAGATGCCCTTCAGAGAAAGAATAATGCTTAGGATGGTGCTGATTTGGCTTCGAACCAGCACATTAATCCTACTAGGGGACCTTTGGGACATGGAGGAGGTCAAAGACTTGGAAGAAACCCTGAGGGTTGTGGCAGCCGTAGGAAGGGTTGTACCTTCTCCAGGTGTGGGCAATACAGCCTGCCTCCCCGCGCAGCTGTTCACGCATTAAGTGTAGAACGAGTCTCTGGGAAGCAGAAACAAGGAGATGCATGCAGTCTCACTATGGGAATTAAAGCTCTCTTGGGTATTAGCATGATGGACTGTAATGTCCTCCTAAGGCATTTTTACTTGCCAGTCTCCAGCTAGGATGCAGCCGACGCAGCCGGCAGAGGTAATGCAAGCACCACCTGGTGGGCCCGGCAGCTACTAACCTGCTTCACGTCGTCAGCAAAAGATGCCGGAGGAAGGCAGACTTGAAACCTCTCCGGCCACGCCAAGCGCATCGGGCAATGCAGCACAAATGCGGTAGCAGGCGAAGGGGGAGTGCCATGCAAATACCCTCCTCTCTACCAGCCAGCTTTCAAGACAGGCAAGCAAAGATCATTGAACAACGTGCCAGATGCTTAACAGAAAATGCAGGCTCCTTGACAAACATGATTAATGGTTCCAGTTTTAGAAATTTCCTTCAGTCTTGTGTCGTTTGAAGGGAGACCGTGGAGGGAACAAGAGTAGGCCTTTCTTTCCTGACACACTTAATTAGAGTGAGCCTGTAGCTTGCAGAGCTCGCATGGGAAGAGAGATTCTTTGCTGAGAAGAAGGAATATTGCAGTATGCATCTTGCCTACTCACACACCACCTTCTGTTTGCTCAGGGAATTTAAATGCTTCTCGTTTTCAAGTGCTACTGAAGAATTTCCCAGCTCCATCAGTCTCCCCTAAATACTCAAGTGTCTGTCAGCGTCTCGCCTGCCGGGCCTCCGTGCGCAGTAGGGACTCATCTGCTACGGCCCTTTCCTATCTGCTCCCGAGTCTCTCTTAAAGACCCGCATTGGCTTGGCTGCAGCCTGAGAGCTGAGTTGTCTTGTAGGTAAATGGTCTGTTGCTCTTGCCTTTTCCCCAGCCCTTCTTTACTCTTCCTTAATGGGATTCTGTATGTTTGCAGGGATGCTCGAGTCCTGCTTTCCCGAATTCGGAAGAAATCAGCCAACCGGTGGCAGCTCATAGCTCCTCGTCCTCTTTCGGCCAGCACCCGGACCACAAAGCCTTTCTGTACGAGTCTGCTCTGTCCATGCCGGCTCAGGCTTTCCTGCTCAGTCTGGCTAAAAACAGATATCAGGTTTATCCCAGGTCTGATTGTCCTGGGCTTTGATTGGCATCAAAAACAGGCCGTTTATTGAATGGCAATTAATTCGAATTAAACTGTATATTCTGGGGGGAGGTGGGGAGCCTTATCGTAGTACTTCCCAGGTACTTGAAGTGGGACGTTGGGCTTGTACATCTTTGGAGCCCAGAAGAAAAGGCCCTTTGAAGAGTTCTCAGCTCCTGAACTTTTGGAAAGCCGCTCCAACTTGCGGGTCCTGCCGTAAACAGACTCCAGATACGTAGAGATCCCTCCGGCTTCTTTTCTGAACCAGAGACAACAGATCATGGAGCAGGTCCAGGTTGGAAAATTGTTCCAAATGGGGTGATTTTCCTGCTTTTCTGCCCAGTACACTTAATATAGCTATGCTGAGACTCAAGTTTTCAGTTCATCCCCCTCTGTGGCCAGAATTGTATTACTAGTATGCTGATATTCAAAATATATTTTTCTGGGGAAACAAATTCTCCTTTGGAAATGAAATGATGAACAGATAATCTATGGGTTCTTGGTATGGTTTTACAATTGTAGAAAATGAGGGTGGGAAGGGACCTCAGGAGGTCACATCTAGGCCAACCCCTGCTCCAAGCAGGACCAGCCCCAACTACATCGTCCCAGTCGAAGCTTTGTCTACCTGGGTCTTAAACACCTCCAAGGATGGAGAGTCCACCACCTCTCTGGGTAACCTGTTCCAGTGCTTCACGACCCTCCTCGTGAGAGAGTTTTTTGCAATATCCACCCTCAACTTCCCTTGCTGCAGCTTGAGCCCATTGCTCCTTGTCCTGCCATCTGCCCCCACTGAGACCAGTCCAGCTCCATCCTCTTTGCAACCCCCCTGCAGGGAATTAAAGGCTGCTATTCAATCCCCCTCGGTCTTCTCTTCTGCAGACTCCACTCTTTGTTTGTTTGCTTCTTGCTTAAGCTCCATAAAGGCACATTTGAAGATATTATGGTCGGCACTCACTGTTCACAGTGCCCCAGAAGTAGATGAGACCAACAAATCTCCCTGCAGCAAACCCTAGCTAAATGTGCATTTAGCAGCAGGTAATGAACGTGAATGTGTTCTTCTTGAGATGTTGTTTTAAATCAATGGAAGTTGAGTCTTAATTGCACAGAAAAAATAGTATTTAATCATAGTGGGGTTTCAGATATTTAAGGACAGCTCTGAAAAACGTAAGCAGGCTATAGGGGCCATGAAAACAGGCAGTTTGGTGCAGTAATCTCTGTAAAAAAAATGCCCTGGTCTGTTCTGAAATGCAGTGCAACATGTCTTCGGATCTATGCAATGCTTGTTTAATAAGATGCGCTTTCAATTGATTGCGGTAAAATGGAGAGATGGGGTTCAGTGCTCCAGACTTAGAGACTGCTTTATCACCAGGGTGGTAGATGCCGCTGTTATAAGGGCTACTCTTCATGCCTTGCAGAAAACTGAGCATCCCTGCATGTTATCTTGCTTTATCCTTCCCTTCCTGTTGAAGAACCCAAATGTCAACTGCTTTTCCTTCAAGTGAGGAGGACAGTGCAAGGCCAGAGATGCTGCTGCTTTTCCCAGCACTCCCTGCAGATGCCAGGGCAGAGAAACCTCAGCCAGAAATGTAGAAGAACTCACCGATGTGCAGCGATGTGCTGCTGTTGTGTTCTCTAGAGCCGTGACACACGAAAGGGTAAATCCAGATGTTGCTCCAGATTCTCCACTGGTGCAACAGGACGGTAGTTTCAGGGCAGCTGATGTAGCGTCAGACACAGTTAGGGCTGGAAGGGACCTGAGGAGGTCACATCTAGTGCAACCCCCTGCTCCAAGCAGGACCAGCCCCAACTACATCATCCCAGCCAGGGCTTTGTCTAGCTGGGTTTTGAAAACCTCCACTGTGATTCATACCAGCTGACAATTTGGCCCACAGCCCCCAGAGACAATTGATATGGACATCGTATCATCATCTCCATGATGCATGGAGCCTCCGCTGCATTTAATTTTTGCTTAGGTTAATGGACTTCATCTTTAGTTGCTCCGTGCTCTCTGGCTTTGCTCCTCCAGTTGCTGGTTCCTGCCATCGGACGGTAGACTGCCATCAAACCCGTTGCTCCTTATGAGCATCATTTGCGGTAGGGCAGGAAATAATGGCTGTTTACAGCGGGATTGAAATCAGCGGCACGGCGGCATATAGAGCAGGTTGAAAGGCTGCATTGTGTACTTTAAAAAATGCATGGTAGATATTACCGTTTAGAAAGGAAGGGAACGACAGAACAGAGCAAAGCAACTGTGGCACATTAGTCATAGTTACATTCCTTCATTACTGCTTCAAATTGAAAAATGCCAACCATTGCACAGCTCACTGAAGTAAGTTCAAATATAACGGCACACACTCAGAGGTCAGAAAAAGGAAAATGATAAGCCCTACTGCTTTATTGCCTCCACGTAATGATTTATTTTTCCTTTGTTTTATTTTCAAAGTTGAAAAGATGGAGGGATTGTGCCATAGAACGAAATTTTGGGAATTAAATTTACTTACAACTCAAGAGCACTTCTATTTGAGTGGAAAGCTTGTCAAGTGGGCTGGATTTATAGGCACCCACAGTGCCTCGCAAGGTGCAGCTCCATAAGCTTTGGAGGCTGATTTCTGGATGTAAGTCAGGGTAATTGAACACGGTGAATTCAAGAGCAGTTGCTTTCTTGAGCCGATTTCATTTACTGTGGGATTTTTTACATTAGCTATATGCATTTCTCCTTTTGTGATTCACACGTCCCAGATTGATATCATTTGCCCACTTGAAATCTTCCCAGTTCTTTCCTTCCCAACACAAAACCGTTGTGTTACCACCAAATTAGACTAACAGGTTCAGATGCCTCAGGAGTGCTCTTTCAGCTCTCTCTGTGCAAAAATGAAGTTTATTTCCTACCTATGGGGACTTTTTACCATCTTGTACCATCTACACGTTTCCCAGAGCCTGACGATGGGACTTTGATCTTGAAAGCTTGTAGAAAAGGACAATTTTCTTGCCATTTTCCAGTTGGTCTAATAAAAGGTATCATTTTGGAACCAAGAGTTCATGTGTGTGTGTGTGTGTGTGTGTGTGTGTGTGTGTGTGTGTGTGTGTGTATATATATATCTATATATATATAGATATATATATATATATCGTATTATATGGCTGTGCACTATAGAAACACACCTGTTTGGAAGCTTGAAATTTTTTACAAGTTTCAAGCTAAGAGTATTAAATGATCAGGTCTGAGGCTTATTCGAAAATATTTACTGTAAGTATTTGTGTGTTTGGTTTTTCACATCAATTCTTGTGCATATATGGCTTCTCCCACCCTCGCAGTTAATATATGCTTATATATTTTGTGCACATCACTGTTGGTTTTTGCATATGAAGCAATTCTTCAGGAACTTAAGACGTGCAGTTTCTCTTGTATTCCAGACTGAGCCGTCATCATCTTGTTGTTATTATGGGAAAGTAATAACGTAGGATAGTATTTCCAACAATGTCTAAGTGATTTAGGAGCCCAAGGCCCATGGAAATCAACTGACACAGGTTCCCGAGCCACTTTTTGAAGGTTTTTGAACATTTTACCCATCGGTCTTCGAATCTCCTGGATGAGAGAAAAGGTGAAAGTCCCAAGCATGAAGGTGCAGTACGCACCATTGCATCAATCTCGCTATATGCATAAACCCAAGTGTCTTTTTTTTTTTTTTTGCTTGTTAAATAATTTTAGTGACACGAGTGACCTGATTCTCTCGTGAATCACCTTTTTTTTGCATTCATTCCCCAGGGATAAGTTATTCATGAAGCCTTTGGTATGAAAATACTGAAGTACATACTTCACTTGGAGCACTGAAATGGCTCCAGATTTTTCAGTCTGCTCTTAGAGATCTGATTTGGAAGATTTGGGCCCAATTTTCTGAGGGGGGAAAAAATCTGTGTTCCATCGCATGAGAACTAGACGATGGCAAAAGAAACCGCTCTCTGTTTGCTACGTGACAGCATTGTAATATTTAACACATGATGGTTTTAAAAAGAGAGGGAAAAAAGCATATCCTAGTATGAGCCAGTCTACCAACTGTGTTAATTCAGATGGAGTCTTTTGTGAAGTTCAGTTAGTCACAGATTAAATAAGAGATGGAAAAGCCCAAATGCAAATGTGCTTTTTTAAAAAAGGTTTTTCTTTCTTTCTTTTTTTGGCTTCCATCTCTATTTAAAAAATGTGAAGAACCAAACTGCGTTTGAAATCTGCTCCATTACCAGACTGTTGTGAGACTTCTCGGAGCATTTCCCTGACTAGCTTATATTTTAAAATATATTCTATTGCATGAGATATGATCCACAGGATTTGGAAGTGCAAGGTCCTTTTTATCTGCGGTGTAAAAAGGCCAGCTACAGCAGAGCCCTAGAAAGCCTGAAGTGAGAGAGTTGAAGGAAACTGCATTTTGATTATGGTTAAAAACTGCATTTTCTGATAGGCGCTGAATTTTGGAATACTAAAGAATCGTAGGTTCGATAGCGCTCGTTCCCTGCATGTCGCGATACACGTAACGGGGAGTATCACTCAGAACAAAACCAGCCAGCTGCTGCTTTTTTTAGGTTTGCAATAATGAGGAGCAAGACTTGTGTGATGCATATTAAGAAGCCCGTATTTCGGTCAATCAATAACGAAGGATTTAGTGATCCTTAGTTAATCCTCACGTATTGATTCTGCGATCTAGATTCATTTTAAGTTGATTTTTCTCAGGCTAGGCTGGAGTGTAGTTCTTTGAAGTCTAGGTGTTCTTTTTATATGTGTTGTATTAATAACGTGTGCAGGAAAGACGCATTAAGTAAAGCAAGCTGTTTAAGTGGTGCTTGTCTAGAAGGGTAGCTTGTTGTCATTTTTCTTAATTGTAATGTGTTCAGAAACGAATCCTGCATTGCCCTTTTCATGGTTCAAACAAAGAATAGCTGTTCCCAGAGCTATATAGCAGTTTTTGGTCGCCAGAATGCCTGTCAGCCATAAATAATGGTGAATGTCCTGATCTTTCTTTACACATCTAGATGGGTTGCCCACTGGAGCAGAGAATACCAATTTACCACTATTTAGGGCAGTTTTGTGAAGTACATCTTCGGCTATCAACTATCACTTATCAGACTCCAAAGAAAAGCAAAGCAAAGCTTAAAATGACTTGGAAAGGATTTGGATTTTTTTTTAAATAGGCTCCTGTGTGTTTATAGCTCTATTGAACTGATCTGCCCAGAAGTATAAGATCAGATTTTATTGGAGATTTTGTTGTTTTTTTTAAAGAAACTTAAGGGATAATTTTTTAGGACATGTTCAGCCTCCCCACTTAAGACTAGGTTTTCTTTGAAATGAAGGGCCCAGATTTTCAGAAGTGCCCAATACTTTACAGTGACCGTTCAGCACAATGGCACCTGATGGCTCTTGAGCTCTCTGGAAAGTCTAGCCTTCGAGATACAAAGCATGAGTCGTACAGGCTGGAAAATAAGCAGAAGATCACAAAGTTTGGGGGAACCTGATTTTTCTTTTACCTTTTCTTATTTCTTTTCTATTTCAATTTTCCTATGGAAAAAATATCCTAGATTTTCATGAAAGAACCGAGTATAGGGAGTCATTATAGATGGGTCCCCAAATTTCCACCCTTGAAGAAGACCAGTTTCCAGAAGGCAGGTGCTCAGCATGCCCTGAAAATTAGGATCCTCCCAAATGGGTTCAAAACGGGCTCGCACAATCACAGGGCACATCTGGAAAAATTGGCTGCTGCGATCAGTCTTGAATTCAACCGCACGCAACACGGTTTCCTTTCCAGGCAGCGAACAGCCCTGCCATCACAAGTGAGTACAGTGAATGAAATTACCTGATCTCCCGAGGCCTCTGGGAATGACAATCAGAGCTAAATAACTGGATTTGACTTTACATGTCTTTAAGACATGGTGTAATTAGAGTTCATTATTTTGTAGTGGTTGGTGGCTGAGTAGATGCCTCACGAAGCAGATAAGAAGACCTAGTTCTCCACCCCTGCTAGCCCTAATGAGCTTAAATTCTAGTTTTGGGCAACGAGGAAACAAAGATGACAATAAAAAGCAAGTTGTGAATGAGCCGGGAAGGCTGGGGGTTGCAGTCACAGCGCTAGGATTTGCAGGGTTCGGCTGTGATCCAGCATGGAGAGCTGCAGGAGGACAATTTATATCACGGTTGAGTTGAGTTAATCAAGCCCTTTGGGCAGCCGTCGTCAACAGCAAGTGTTTGAAAGCTTCAGACATCGTGGGTGAGGTTCAGCCTGGGCAGTAGGGTCTAGGCCAACATGACAATAAAAGGATGGTCTGTGGACACAAGCTGGTTTGAAACCACTTTCAGGCTGGCTCAGCCTAACGTACCACCAAACATGGTTTGCTGAGCTGAGCTGGTCAAGTTAAAATGTTTGAAACTCTGTTGTGGGAAGCACCAGGTTTTTATACCGCTGCTGACCGTAATTTGTAGACGTGATTTTGTTTGCGTACAAAGAGACGGTGCAGAACAGTAGCTTTGAAATGAGTCTCTGGAGAGCACGCTGCCTGTTGTTTTACTATCCAAGGACAGGTCAGATCAAAATACTTGCTACAGGGACACACAGCGAGCATCTGAATTGCTCCGTCCCACACCGTGTCACACGCTGTTGTCGTGCGCAGTAACGCAACCTAAACAACAGTTTGGGACGCGCTCCTGTGCTCAGAGCTGCCAGACGCAACGGACAGCTATCGGTAACGAATGCATCGCTATCTGTTACTTGACTGCTGCCGAAAGCCCAAAACGTGATATGTGTTCTCTAGTTGAAAAGCACCTTAGCCCACCAAACTTTACACACCAACCGGTTTAAGTGATCAGAAACTGGTTTACACCTGTAACGGAGCAGACGTTCAGTGCACATCAACCAGTTTGAAAATGGCCGAAACGGGTGTGAGATAAACCTGGTTGAATGTAATATCAGACTTGATGGATCTGGGTCAAACTGCTCGATGCAGTGTCTGTCCCGGACCTAAGAGCCGTACTAATGACTTGAGTGGGTTTTGGTTCAGAAGGTGGGCTCTAACTCCCCAGAGAAAACGGTAACCATAGAAAGAGTGAATTTATGATGCTTCCCTAATCCAAGCCACAAACAAGGGCAAATCCACCGGTACCAGCAACAGGTAACAGTCGGACTGAGATGACCATGCAAGACTGTACAGATGGCTGTCATGGGGTTGCCATTGACTTGAATGCACGCAGGCTAAGAAAAGTCCAGTTGTCTGCCCAGGACCAGGACAAGCCCGCTCCGGAGAAGTGACATCGAATGGCTTCTTGCCCGCCAGTCGTCGTCCCGGCACAGCCGGCCGAACTCGTCGTGCATGCCTCGGGATCACGTTCAGCCTCGTCTCCTCCTCTGCAAAAACACAGCGATGCAGTGCAAAGAGGATGGGTTGTCTGACCAACTTCCTGGCTTTCCGCCGTCGTCCTCCCACGCCAGGCAGCCGGCTGCACCCCAGGGCACTTCTTGGGGCGAACGTTTTTGTCTGCCCCAGGTAGCAGAAAGATCAAGCAAAACGAAACCTGCTGTTCTAGAGGAAGGGTTTTTTTGTGGCAATTTAGCACTTGTTGTTGAGAAAACCAAGGTGCCAGCGTGCCGGTTCCTGGCAGTGGCAGAGAATAGGGGCATTGCTGTTTGCATGAGTTTACACCCGACCCATCTCCCTTGTTTTTATAGGAGCTCTTCCCAGTCTCCTGTCGCTCCAGTACGGTACGAGCTCCCCTTTGATCCCGCTCAGATTCAGTGCTGAAATCTTTTGCTTCCCATTTGCACATGAAACCAAGCGCAGTCCCAGACTCGATGGCGTTTTGGCTGATTGAGCCCAGCGTGCATTCCCGCAGTCACCGGAGGCTGCTCCGCGCCGGCTGGAAGATGAACGGGGAGCAAGGCACAGTCGGAGACACCTGCCTGTCAGCAGGCATGCTCCCGGGAAGATCTCTCTCCGTTCGGATGCCTGTCAGTCTCCTCATTACAAATCCCAGCTGCCTGCGCGGCCTGAGCGGTCCCATCAGGTGCGAGTGCTGTGCGGGTTATTTTTCAGCCCACTGGCTCTTGCTCACGAGGTGGAAGTTCAGGCCTGTTAAACCGCATAATTGCTTGTGTTTTCTCTCAAGTGGTTTAATTTCAGGCTCAATGTGGGGTTTACTACTCCTGCTCCTGCTTTGAGGCAGGATTTAAGTGCGGTTTTGGTGCGATGAGAGATCCAGGCCTAGGCTAGGGCATTGCTGGGGGAATAGGAGTTAGCCTGGGAGGCACTGCTGATCCCCGCGTAAGCATTGCTCGACTCTCCTGGAAGGCGCTCCCTGAGTGAGGCAGCCATCCCATTTTGCACGGGGGGAAGAGAAAGTCAACTCTGGTTCGGCTTTTAATAGCACTCGATGCTGGCCAGATCCTGCTTCCACTGGAGCCAGAGGCAAAAGCTGGAGAAGGGGTCGACAGATCTTGCCAGGGTGATCTTTGCACTCTTTGCATCTTTGCATTCGTTGCACCTTTGCACTCTTTGCACTCTTGTAATACTTTGCAGCTTTGTTTTAAGTTACTTGCAGCGGCCCTTCTCTCCTTGCCAAGCCAACAAATGCTGCTTTCTGAGTCTCGCTCTGGTCCCTCGTATTGCTGTGAAACCCGTGTGACACGGAGACAGGCACTTGCGTAGTTTCAGCAGCTGGCAAGAGATCTGGGTGGAAGACCAACAGAGAAAAGCGAGTCCCAGGAAGCCATCTGAACGGGGATCTCTCCGCCTGTCCCGGAAGGATGCTCCAGCTTGCGTTGGCAGACTAGACTGCTCTCTGTCCTTGAAATCCAAGAGTGGGTGAAGAGGAGGGGAGGGAGTGCTGCTTTTCTGATCAGTTTGCAAAGGATGGAAGTAGAGAGAACCCTTTTGGCCTGTGTTAAACATGGAAACTTTCCGCCTGGCTTGATGCAAGAGTACCTAGAAATGAAGTAGTCTGAAGTGTTGCAGGTATTTGGGCTGTGTAGGGCTTGGGGTCTATCGGAGGCAGACGGCTTGGGTGGGTAGGAGTACAATTAGAGGTCTTGATTGCAAATTCCAGCGCTGCCCCGACTGACTGAGAGTGCCTCATTTCTCCGTTTCATCATCTATGGGGGGGGGTTTCTTTTTAATACCTGCTTCACATGGGGCAGAGAAGATTAAGCAAATGCTGTCTGCAAGGCACCACCTACATCCTAAGCATGATTAGTGAGAATCATTTATTAGCCCTTAACTTTCAGAATAATTATGGGCGAACTTTTGCCTCGACCGTGGTATTTAAGAAGCCCGCTTCTTCCTATTGTGCAACAACGCACAAGTCACACTGTACAATTTTCTTTTTTAATTGGAAAATGCAGTTGTATTTAAAAAGTATCCAGGTTGTAGCCGTATTGGTCTAGAGGCTAGCTGGTCTAATAAACGTTTTATTAAAAACAGTTTTGACACAAAAATAGAGCTGATGATGATTGTTTTGCAATAATTTCCCCCAGGACTATCAACATTTAAAAAGTTGGGTTTTAAAACTGAGATTTGATATTTCAGAACATTGAGTTTTGATCCAAGAATATTTGGCGTGTTTTCAAAAACGTGTATTTTGTCGACTTTTTTGTATGGCAGAAACATTCGGTGTCCCTTTCTCATGCCACCTCAGACAAAAGTTGACATGTCAGAATTAGCCGTAGAGCGGGCGTCCTTCCTTCCAGCTTTCTCTAATTATTTTTGAATATTTATTTGACGATGACATTGAAAGGACCGAATCTCCTGGAGGCGCAGGTTCTCCTCTCACGTGGAAGGGAGCTGCAAAGAAGATGCAAAGGTTCACTCTGCACGTAGCAATGCAGGCCGCTGGCTCTGCTTGGCGTGTTGTTGGGTGGACTGAAGTCTTGAAAACACCTGATTGACTAGCCAAAGCCCTCCTTTCGCTGGAGTGAAGGACAAGCACGTGTGCTGGACAAGCTGGAGTGAAGGACAAGCACTTGTAAGTGTTGATCTCCAAAAGTCATGCCTCGGATCATTGTGAAGCAGGAAATTATTCTGTGGAAATGCAGATGGATTTCCTGCGTGTTGTGGCCTTTTGTGATGTATAATTTTCAGCCTTCAGTGTTTCCTGGTAAAGTTTTATTTGTTCGTGAACACCTCTCATACGCTGTGAGCAAAATGAAGTTAAGCAACAAGTTGTAATATTTTTTTATGACAGCAAAGAAGCCTCATTGCAATACTGCTAGGTCTAATATTTTAAAATACAAGGAATATTATCACCATGCATTAGCAGCCAGCTATCTCTCTGCCTTTTCTGCTTAGAGGATTTAGTATTAAAACACTCCTTTCTACCTAGAGACTCGTGTGTCTAGAATAGTGTTTGACAGACACTTTTTTATGCCAAGAAAGGGTAAAGTGACAAGGAGATGCACACTAGAGATGTCAGTTCAGAGCATCCTGAACCTGGAATTGCTAATGAAGTCTCTTCTGTATCACACAGATGATGTGCCAGTGCATTTCAGCTTCAAGAGGATACAAGTACAAAGCAGTCAAGGGTACCTTCCTTATCACATAAGAAAAGAGGTTAAAAACACAGAAGAATGAGACTGTAATTCTGAATGGGAGTATTCTATTATTCATAAAGTATTTTGTTTCTGTAGAGAATCATATTATGAGATGACATTCAGATCTTACTGCTCTTTTCGACTGTTGTGCCGTGTGGCTGCTCCACGTTCGGGGGTCTCTCGTCACCGCGGTGCACATGCGCGGCTCTCGTGGCAGTGATGGACATCGGGAGGAGGTGGCGGAGGGAAGGGTCCGTCTCCGTTCCTTGTCGCGGTGATGTGACCGACAGCTTTAAACAGCACAGTAGGATGCTGGGAGGTTTAATATCGGGGGGGTGTACATATATATATACATGTGCATATATCTGTCCTATGTCATAATAGGCATGCATTTTGCTTTGTCCCTAAATGCGTACACGCCACATGCTTTATAATACGGTTCGTGGTACTGTATTACACAGGCCCGCATTTTAATTGTGACACTTCAGGAGTAATGCATATATTTTCCACAGTTCACTTGGAACAGTGTGCTGTGTACAAATAATTCTTCCTATCTCTTCCTAAATGTTATCTCTTCAGGAGATAAGACATATCTGTAAAGAGAGATAATGGGTTTCTTAGCTCAGTACCGTGATAAATATAGATACTGCATGATGAGATTCAAAACCAGGGTCTTGTGTGCCAAGCAGTGCACCGACGCTACCTCTGTACAATTGTATCAGGGCAATTGCATCTTCAAATTAGTAAGGATCAATCTTTCTCACTGCAGGTTAACTGTCTTCCATTTTGTCTTAAGGGTGAACATTAGTTTCTTTGTAATCTGACAGCCTGATTACCACTGCATACCCTGGTAGGAATTTGGAGAAACACTCCTCAGCTATAGCGCATTGCAATCCAATACGGCAAATAAATAAGTCTACGGAGACATCTGATTTACAGTCACTTAACAGTTCTGAGGGAAAAAGCCTACTGCAAATTCCTTCCTCTAATACCTTTTTCAGCACTTGTATTCATCCTAAATATCTCCTTGTAAACTTATTATTGGATGTTAGAAAGAAAACTTGATTGCATTGCGAACCATGGGCTGGCAATGGTAAATGACGGCTCATCCGTCGTGGGTGCATGCTTCCCCGCCGGGCTCTCCGCCTCCGCATCGCTGCAGCCCTTGGGTTTCTTTGGGCAAGGTGCGGACGTGCCCAGGCCTCCCGGCTGCAAAGGAGGCTACTCACTGCCCTTCCCGGGGGGATGTATAACCCACAAGGGACCCCTGAAGGGTTGGCTTTGGTAGCAGCGAACCAGCCCCTTCTATCCCTTAGTAATTACAGTTCAACTCTGCCTTTGACAGCTTAACACAGCCAATGTGATGTAAGGTGGATGACTGCTCCTCAAACTTCAGAGCACAAATACCTTCTGGGGACTATAAAACTACGCCAGTAGCACAAGTGGGAGAAGCGGGCTGCTGCTGGGTGCCTGGGACGCCAGGGCCTGACTCCAGCTACTTTGTCTAACAAGGGAACAAAAATCTCCATTATTTGTTTTGCATGCAATCTGCATTTCTCCTTTCTGAGGGTTACTAGACAGGATAGCCTTGCACTAGGACTCGGCTTCTCACTGACACTCGGAGAACAGCAGTAAGTCAAGAAGCAGCTAGGTTGCCTGAGTCCAAAGATGCCAATAGGCAGACCAGGTTCTTTGGGTAAATGTGGGATCTTTTATTAGACCAACTAAATACTTGGGGGGAAAAAAGAACTGTTTTTCCAACTATTTAGTTGGTCAAATAAAAGATACCACGCTTCCCCGAAGACCCTTGTCTGCCTGTGTCCTTAGACCAATACAACCAACACCCCTCGAAGCCCAGACAGGCACAAAGGACATGCAAAGGCTTTTTTTGCCCTATTCCCAGACGTGTGTGTAAGGAAGTGCTTGCTCCCCCAGCTGCAGGTGATTAGCTGATCATTTGGCCTGGCTGGCAGCTGGAAGGGATGACCCCTAACGAAGAGCTCCAGGAGGACGGTGCTGCTGAGGGAAGAGAGGGCAGGCTGCTGTTTTGGGCAGAAACCCAGAGCTATAATGATACCTCTCCTCATGTCCAGAAGGAGCAGAGGGTTGCACTGGGGATTATTGGTGGTTTTTGTGAAGAATGAAACTGGCCTGAGGACCTGAGAGCGGAGCTGACTCCCCTGTGAAAGGCCGCAGGGTAAGCAACCCACTGACCTTGTGCGTTTTAAGCATTATTTGATGTCCCACCACAGCGGCTGGGATCCTATAGATTGGGCTGGAAAATATTATTTCTGACTCATTTTGACCACCCAATGACACGTGCGGCTTTGCTCCCGTGGATCTACCCTGTGAGCAAATGGATTTCAAGTGTCCGGGATCAGAGCTGTTGTTAGCGCGGTGGCCAGCAATTCGGCAACTAAGAAGCCCCGTGCCGACAAGCTGGACCTACTCGCTGGCGTTTGCACGCTGCCCTGATCCTGCTGCCGTTCGTGCTGAAGACGCTCTGCAAAGAAACGGCAGGAAGGCTGCTGGCGTGGAGCCGTCATTAATATACTCTGAGAACGAGTGGCGCGAAGGGTATTTACCCAGCCGCCCCGGGAGAGCGGGGAGCTGTGTCTGGTTTGTACTTTCATACAGCTTCACCGGGCTCTTTGAAGTTTGGGGAAGTCTTTGTAAAGAAGCAGCTATGCAGGTAAATGTTAACCTCGGGCCCTGTTTAACATGGTGTAGCAGGTTCTGCTAAGTGTTTCATAAATGCAAAAGCTCCTGGGAGGAACGGAGCAGCAACAGAGACTGATGCTGGTATTGTGCTAGCAGCCGAGCCACGGACATAAAGCCAAGATAAAAGCACTGAGCCCCCATATAAGCAACTTAGGGCAGCCCGGGGCTCTCAGACCGCCTCTAGTCTGGAAGGGGACTTTCAACTGCCAGCCGTTCACCTTCCCAATGAGCTTTGCAGCCCCGATGAGCAGGGCTTTTTGAAGCCCACGAGGTGAGATGAAATGACTGTTGGCTCTGCCGTGTTGGTTCCCTCGAGGGCTCAAGTCAACAGCGAGTTATTGGAGAAGTGTGCAGGTTGAGGAGAGGTCAGATAACCACCTCCCTATGTGGGAAAAGAGAGGACGGGCAAGACTAGGATCAAAAAGGAGGAAGCGGTGGGGTCCGTGCCCTGGAAATGGCCAGACTGCGGCAGTGGTGTGCACTAGCATGCATGAAGCTTTCGGGCCTTTTGCAAGCAGGACTTGATCGCCTGCTCATTTGAATTGGGGAGTCCAAAGAAGGGAAACGATAAGAATTCAAGTATTTGAAGTGTTAGGCAAGAAAAACGGGGGTGAGTTTAGAAAAGCCCCGTTTAGATCGGTCCTGGAGCCTGGTGGCAGCATCCAAGCCGCCGCCAGGTGTGTGCCACCTCCCAAGCCGCAGCCAGGTACGCCCGCCCGCCCGCCCCCAGAAGCAGCAGCAGCACCGGCAGCAGCGTAACAAGTTATGCTGCCCTGCAGCCATGCAGATTTCTGTGAAAATGTGCTACTTATGCAAATGGCTCATAAAAAGGGCAGAGTCTGGCTCCAGGCACATTTAATAGTGCTCTCAGACTTCACCAGGCAAGTGTTGCTGCTTGCCTCCTGCTTTTGATAGATGGAAAGTTACTGCTAATGCATTTTTAACTCTAAAGTATTGTAGTGAAACTGTCACCGTCTGAAATGCATTCTCTCTTCTGCGTGTATTAGCTCCCTTAGCATGTCAAACGCCGCTAACTAGATAAAAAGGGGCAGCTGCAATGAGATGGATCTGCTCATATCATCCCTACTTATGAACTCAATTTTCTTGGTGCCTGACCTTTGGGTTACTGAGTAATACATCACGGTCCAGATCCTCCGCTCCGATAGAGCTCTGCTTGGTGCAGCAGAGAAGGGGGGGGGAGGCAGATTTAAGCGTCATCACCTTTGTGATCCCCAGGCCGCTGGGGGTTGCTTGCACCCCTAGTGCCATCTAATTGATCAGGACTGGTGTAAATTCTGCCCAACTGCCCCAATTCTAGAGCGAGGGCTCATTAGTGCTCTGGCCTGACACCCGGCATGCAAACGTGGGGGCCATGCCATGACTCTCTCCAGCCAGGGACTACTCCTCATGCAAAGGATGTCCATAGACACCTTGGTGGTGGTGGTGGTGGTGGTGGTTAGGAGTGCTAGGATCTGGGCCTGTCTGTACACCTTGCTCCTGCTACACATTACACAATTAACAGGTTCATCGTGCGGTATATTTAAACCGGCCGCACATGCAAAGTAATTATCACGAGATAAAAATAACTCTGCAGCTATAAAAAGAGCCAACCAGCTGTGAAGTTAGTTAGTGCTTGAAAATGTGCCACAGCTCTATGGCTGGTTTCTATCCAGCTTCAGTTTCAACATGTAGCAGAGTCCTTGCAGACCCACCGCAATCACAGGTGTAAGGACGTAACCTATAGCAGTGGTTCTCAACCTTTTTAGACTGGAGGCACCCCTAGAAAGGTTCACAGCACCCACTGGAAAATGCAGTGTTTAGTTTTCAGGGGTGTCGGTTTGTTATTTTACCTGTAGAAAAATAATAGGGTTTTTCTGTTGCAAAAACCTCAGGGAGACCACAGCCTGGGTTTCTACTTGAAATCTCTGGGTTTGCCTTGTGCATCATGTTTGTAAACCTCACAGTGCTAACACTGCGCAGCCCCCCATGGCACCCTTGAATGGATCTCGATGCCCCTCAGGGCGCTGCGGCACCCTGGTTGACGGTCACGGAGCTCTGCTTCCAAAATTTCCTTGCACCTTAGCACACAGTATTGGCCTGTGGATCATGTGGCTATTTTTAAAAGCACCTGCTGGGCTTGTCGAAGCCTGCATACAGACCTTTGAGCATGCACGACCCATCCATGCTGTGTGTGTACCGCCTGGGCGCACAGCAGCCTGCATGCCTTGGGATTCAGTCCTGTCGGGTGTCTCGAAATGCGTGGTTGCTGCTAAAGGTCTGTCTGAGGCTTATTTAAAACCCTGCCCGTCAGGACGCGGGCAGACAGCATGTTCACGGTGGCATTATGAAAATACAGTAGATAGATGACACAAATCTGTGAACTGGGCTGAAATCCTGTGGTTTCAGTTCCACAGCTTTTAGGTGGCATTTGTGTGCGCCCATCCCGAGCTAGCCATTGGTAAGAGCAGGCTTTTACCTCCTCCACCACTGCCTAGCAGTAAGGTGCAGACGTAGCTGCCTCCTGTGTGAGCTGCCTTGGGATAGCTAATCCCAGTATAATTCACATCGCCCTGCAAAACCAGCATCCATTGCACCGTATGCACCTGTGCACAGTCCTGTTCGTTTTCCACTGGCTCTTTTTGGTTGTTCTTTGTGTGCGTCTCCACTACAGCGCTCTTCCTACCACATCCCTCTTTTCAGCTGCAACCAGCGCTGCTATAGGATGCACCATACGGCTTCTGCATGTGAGGTATATCTGTGCTGATTTAGGCTCGCCTAGTACTGGTCAAGGTTAGGCAAGTTTTCCGCCCATACCCCAAGCAAATGTTTCTCCACCCTTGACCTGCCACGCGCCCTGCTCCTGGGCTAGTCTGAGCACCGGCTGCCCAAAGTCATGGGATGTCTGGCAGTCGTATTACACGAATGGGATGAGACCGCCGGCCTCCTAACGAGACGCAGGGTTTGCAGCTATGGTGTCCCAAGAGGAAAAACGAACACATTCATTTATCGGCTTTGACCCCACTGATCTTGCGCTTTCACGTCTTCAGATTTTGTCAAGCATTTTTTCCCGTGCAATGTGTAGTTTTCAGACTTGGATCCCGTGCTACCTGATTTGGGGAAGGAGCTGTCGGGGATCTGAAAATCTGTCCTTTCCTTCATGGCCTAGATCAGCAGGTCCCAAATTCAGACAGGCTGCGCGTCACCAATTTAAAATGATACAACCTTACGTACCACCAGCAAATTTTTTCGTATAAAGTAATTATAATAAATCTGTTAATGCGTACCACTGACAGGTTGCCTGTGTACCCGTACCACAGATTGGGAACCACCGGACTAGATAAAGCTAGTCAACATTTTTTTTGTTAGTAAACCATTTTTTCATCAATAGATGCCAGTTACTTGAGATATCACATTTACTCAAGGAGCCTGGCCTGCGTTATGTCCTTAGACCAACAGGCCTACAACCAAAAACCCAGTTAATTGATACCAAACCTGTTAGCAACTTGGGAGCCATTTCTGTAAATCTCCTAACCAAATGCTTTGAGAGGGGAATTTTTTGAAGCCATGGACATGTTCCCATTTGAGTCTTTTTTGAAACTCAGAAGTTTTGTGTGTTTTGCGTTGAAATTACTCTGTTTCGAGATTTTGAGTAAAGTTGGAATAAAAATGGTTTTTAAAATAGGCAAAATCCAAGAGAAGTGTTTTATAATCCTCATGTAGTTGTAGTTAAAAAGTTGTAGTTCACAAAAAATTGTTGAGATTTTGAGCCAGTTTGGGATCCAAGCAGAAAACATTTTCCAAAGTCTCTAACAATTTGGAGATGCACAAAATGCTTCTCCTCCAGCCCTAGAATTAGGCAGGGAGCATTCAGCCTGCGGTACACGAGTGTGTGGGAAACAGGCTATCAGATCAATTTATTCCTAGTGTGACTCCAGTCACTTGAATGGCGTTAAACTAGAGATGAATTTAGGCCATTGTACTGCATACAAAGAGGCTAATTTTCAAATTGCAATGCCATTGTTAGATGTCCAGGTCTTACTTCTGAGCTGCTAAGCAGACATTTAGGGGCTTATATGGACCTGAGAGTACATCTGCAAACCTGTCTGGGAAGCAGTTAATACTTGCTAAACTTAGTGGGTGCTTAAGTGCAGAGGAAGGTCAGAGTTTGCTGAAGCACTTCTGTGAAGAGGACTGTTTTCTCTGCACCAGAGCCCTGTTATGAAATGGAGTTGGTGAAATTCTGCCAAGCAAATAATAACTACCTGCCTAAGCCCTGCTGTATCTGGGAGCAAAGTAAGAAGTCAACACACACACACGCAACCCACCAGTTTCAAGATCACCATCAATGAAAGACATTTCCTGTTATTAAAGCAGCCCGGATTGCAGTGTCTAATGAAGGGTCAGTGCTTCAAGCGTTTCCTCCGTAGTCCCATCTTGTCTGAGTATTCAGCTGCAAAAAATAAGTCTGAGCTGAAACTGGGCTTAGAAACCAATCCATGAGTGAATATTTTAGAAGAAATACATTTCGAAAGACCATTTTTTCATGTTTTTGGTTATGAGAAGTGACAAGTAAGAGCAAGTGCTTTTGGGTCACTTTCTTCTGTTTCTCTCCTTCTCTGTTTCTCTACAAAGATTAGCTTTGGTGGTAGTATAACACTTTGCTGGTAATATTTGGCAATATAACAGGCTCTCCCGTGCTATTTATGGGGGGCTATATTTGCAGAGTTCCTCCATTGCTGACGGGCGTACAGAGCTGGAGTTTCTCGTTGCAGACACTATGGGCGTTTTCAAGGTCTGGGTTGATGGTTGCTTCGTTGATGAGGGACTGTTTTGCTAGGCGCGTGACGGGTACTTTTTGTTGGAGCACGGAGGCAGAGCGATCAAAGTTTACAGGTTCGCTCCTCACAAGCGCAGCCTCGTCTTCCGCTAAAAGAATAGCGCGTGTCGAGGATGTGCTGTGATAGGCGTAGGCGGTTCACACGCTGCACTTACCGGTCTTTGGTATAAGCATCTGCTTTCTTCCTGTTGTTAATCACACATAGGTTGCAGATCATTCCCAGCTTTCCTGCCTCAACAGAAAAGCCTGCCTGAGCAAGTGTTAGCAGTGTGATGCTAATTGACGACACCAAGGACGGTGAGAGTTAAAGGAGCTGTGGAGGGGCCTGGATAGGAGTCCTCTTCTTCCCTCTGACACTGACTGGCTGTGTAACCTTGGGCAGGTCACTTCTCTGCTCCATTTCCCCTCTACCCTCTCTTGGGATTTTCTGTTCAGAGGATAAGCTTGGAGCTGGGACTTCCCCCAACACTAGGTTTGTACAGCATCCGGCCCTCAGCCCCAATCCTGGCTCTTGGGCCCCCATGGTTCTAGTGTAATACATGGTGAGCCCGTCTACATGTTCATTAATGCGCTGTAAGTATAGCACATTAAGTTTAGTACCTGGAATAGCCTGTATAGCATGTAATAAACTGTAATAGTAATAACAGGTGTTAACTTAATGCTCCGTAATCGGTGCTACTTCACAGTAGCACCAGCGCACGCTTTTTTGGGGATGATAATGCTCAATAGAGTAATTCCGCTGTGCATTAACACCGTTTTTGCCTCCCGCGCTAATGCGCAGTAGAATTACTCTACTGATGTTCTAGCGTCTTGTGTAGACGTACTTCGGTGTATGTGTAACAGCGGTGCAGGAATGACTATAAAGATTTCTTAAAACTTTGCTAAGTCAGGAGAATGGTAAAGAAAAACAGAGGAGGTTAATAGTTTGAGCCTTCCTGTCCTACTATTACTGTTGTGCATTTAAAAATATGGCCCAGCCAGTAAGAGTTATCCTCTTTCTGCATATGTGTCAGGGAAGGAGGAGACACCTGTAAATAAGAAGAGGGAAAGGTCAGAAGAAAAATGCTGATGGCAACCTCAGTAATGATTTGAATGATGTTGTGACAGCCCGTTTCCAGTCGATGCTGCTCTGATGCTCGCTAAGAGGTGTTATGTTGCTCGTACTGCAAGCGAGGACATCCGCTCCCTCCGCCTGCGTCTCACCTGTGACTTAGCTAACAGAAAACAATGGAAATCTGCCTCCGTCTCCATACCCGCTTCGTCTTTGGGTCTTTGCTGAAGTTGCCAACAAGAGTGCCAGGCTACTGACCGCGACGATGGTCACAGTTGAGCAAAACTGTATCCCAATCTGGTGCAGAAGGTCAGACTCCATCTTGTGAGCCTCCTGTTTGAAAGGCTGTGATTACTTTTATAATTTAGTGAGCTATAAAAGTTACTGTCAGTTTGGATAGGGACAGCTGTGAGCAACAGAGAGAGAGGAAAAAGTCCACGCAAAACCTACCCCTTCCTGACATGGACTCTACACATCTGCGCTTCAGGGAGAATTGCAAGTCAGGGGAGGGGTTGTCCGTCCTGTGGAAGCTGGGCTACTTCGGGGATCTTTTTGTTTCTCGTAGTTTAAAACTTGCCAAGACATCAGCCTGCACTAAGTGCATGTGCAGAATTTCAACTGGACAAAAAAGCACCTTTTCTACTCAATTTAAGTGCGGCTAAAGGTAAGAGTTGGAGAATCCTTCCTGCTCCTGTCAGGCTGAAATGCAGGGAAAGATGCAGTAATCCTTACTGCTTTAACTTTGACAGACTGCAAAGTATTCAGATGCCAGGGTCAAAAAGAAAGAAACGTGGAGAGAAAGACAGCGGCTGCTTTGATTTAAGCTAAGCGTTTTAGACTTTTTTTTAAAACAGAAGGCACATTTATAATATGTTTCCTTGAATTATCTGGAATGGCAAGCTACCCAAAGTATGAATTAAAGCAGACAAGTTACAACCCTCAGGAAAACAGAGTTTGAGTGGGATCTGCCAGAGACCCTAAACTACAGCAGCATCACAAGTCCCCGGGATAACAGATGTGCAGACATTTCAATGGAAATTAACCCCGTTACCCTAAGTGGGAATAAAGCGCACGCATCAGTAAATATTTACTCTACCTCCCACATTTGAGACGGCTCTTATTTCTACAGCCGACTGGGTGCTGCTCTTTAGGGATTTCATAAAAGTCATATGAATGTTAACTTTGTGTCTTTGATGCTTTATTTTATTTCTTCGAAGCCAGTAGTAAACTTACCATTGCAAAATTGAGATTTTTTTCATTTGTAAAATTTATCTCAGCTCATCTGTCATGGAAAATTTGCCCCTTAGGACTACTTGGAACAGTATCCCAGGTGTTTAATGTTGTTCACCTAATGAAGGCACAACTCATGAAAACAACTATTGAACTCTGGTACACTTCATGAATATTGAGAAGGCATTCAGATTTCAAATGCATGTACTAGTAACTGGGTCCATAAACTGCTGCTCCGGCAGCCAACGCGCTATGAATATTTCCCCAGAAGAGCATGTCTCATGTGTATCTTGGTCCACTTTCGGAGATGGTTTATATTTCTGAAATCTGCACGATCAGACCTGTACGAGTAGCACTGTCATTAGTCAGGGTATGGCAAGCTGGGTCGATTCTTTGGGAACTACAGCAGTTGTTAATGTACCTTAATGGTCACATTATTTTTACCCTGATCAGGAAAGATCAGTTGGATTTGGCTTCCTGGGATCAATAGCGCCTGCAATATTAATCAGATGCCCTAGAAAAAAGGAGTGGAAAAGCTGGGTTCATGGAGCCAGATGTCTCTTGGGGCAGCATCGGATGGGCGCTGGGGCATAGCGAGACTTGCCGGGGTCACGTGATGCAGTGTTGGTGACAGGGGAAGAGGATCGAACCCAAGTGTCATAACCACTACGTAGGCTACCCTTCCTCCCCTAATCCCCAGAGTCTGCTCGTGGCCTGAGCAGACCCCATTGGGAGGGGAGGTGTGGGTGCAGCCAGGAGCCAAGGGGTTAACATGGCAGTCGCTAGGACAGGGACCCCCGTGCCCCTCTCCCGCTGTCGTCTCTTCTGAGTTACTCGCTCTCTTGTTTCGAACAGAGTCGACGTTCTGGACGGGATCGGCTTATTTGTTGTTTTCCAATGAATAAATGCTCAGTCCAAAAGGAGGCTAGCTTGATAGGTTTTTATTCTTGCTTTATTTTATAGTAGCTTCAGACTTCATTCGGCCTCGAGGGCTGCTCAGTCTCCTGGCATTTTGTTCTCTCTGCGTGCCCCGTCTGAATGGGATCAACGGGAGGTTAGTGTATCTGGGGTAAGAGAGTCGAGATCCTCCCCGTTGCTCTGAAGACCGAAGTTTGGCCTTTGCATTTGAAGCTGAACGTGCGGGTCATTACTGCATGAAATGGCCTCAGCCTTTGGAGATACTAAAAATTATTGCAGAAAAGTTGCACTCCAAAGCCGGGGCTAGCGCTTGGTCTTGTCACTTGAGGAGCTAAGCCGGTTTCTTGTTTCTAGCCCCCCGATCTGCCGTGTGTGGTGGGTTGTTCGGGTGCGAGCTGAAGAGTTCGTGATGAAGTTTCACTCGCGGCTCTGAGTTTCCTGGGTGTTATGGTTTTCAAGCCAGACTCTTAATATCATTTTAATGCAGCTTTTGTGTCTGAATTAATATAATAAATGTCAATGTTGAATAGAATAAGGTCACTTTTTACTACTTTGACCAGAAGTGTAATCTTCCAAGATTCAGTTTTATTACTATTATAACAGTCAGACTGGATAAGGTCACCAATATTTCTTTCAAAATGATGTAATATATGAAGACATTCTTTACCCCAACTTCATTTCCTGCAGTCTGGTTTTATGCTGTGTCGTGTGTTGACAAAGATGGACCGTGGGTAGTTCTGCTTGTAAATCCAGTGACAGTGTTTTGTATTATTTTTATAAAATGTTCAGATGTGTGCACTTTAACTCATCCTCATTAAGGCCTTATTCTTTGCAAAGGAGTTGAACTTTTCAGTGTTTGCACTCTCCTAATTCAAAAGAAAAAAAGACATTTTCTTCTTTGAAGAAAATGCTGCTGTACACTATGCAGCATGATGGAAATGATCTGGCTTTTGTCTGCTGGTGGTGTCGTACAATGGCAGGAGTTACCACAAGGGTTACATTTCAAAGGTAAATACACCGAGTGCATGTATAAAAACATGAGCTTGAACCCATTCTGCTAAAAATACCCTGCGCTCTTTTTGAAAGCTGAAGTAATTGGGCACCTCCGCTCCTTTTCACACTGCCTGACTTCCAGTTGAGACTGGGGTTTTTTGGTGTTTTGTTTTATTGTTTGGGGGCTTTGGGGGGGGGGGGGGGGGGGGATAACCACAAAACATGTTTTGTTTGGGGGGGTTGGGGGGGGGGGGGGGGGTTGCTAAACTCACAAAAATGTGGACTTGCGAAAGACAAGAGGCACAGTTCATTTTCATGTTGGGTGAGGGGTGAAAGGTTCTTTGTTTTGGGAAGTCTTTCTGTACTGCCCTTCATTGAAAATCTTTCCCAGGTTTCAAATCTTCTTCCTTTTCTATAGAAATCTTTCTGAGTTCTTTCGGAAGATGGAGCAAAATGTTATTTATTATTTTGCAAGGCCTACTTCCCTGGAGAAGAAACACATTGAGTAGCTGTTGTGCAGGCTGGGACAGGAAGAATGAAGGGATTAAAAGGTTTGGTCACATCCAGCACTGACTAAATGATGTAAGGCAAAATATCAAATAATAACCTCTTCTCTATTGCAGAAAGGGCCTTGCTGCACCTTATGCTGTGAGCTGCACAACTGTGGATTGGTGTCAGTGCTAGCTTGGAGTTTGCCCAGGTTGCCCCCTTAGTCTAGATACTTTCTCTGACTGTCCATCCTCCACCTGCTCAGCTGTGACTTGCCCCTGGAGGCCTGGGGAGCAGGGGCAGGACTCGGAGCTGTACCTGTGAGCTGCAACTACAGGGCTGGTGAGCCAGGGCAGGTGTGGTGTGGGAGATCCTGGGATACTGGAGGATTTCAACTTGGGTGGCACATCTGTGAGGAGCGGCCACATCTTAATGCAACAGGAGCTGGGTAGCACAGTTCAGAGATAATCCTGCCCTGGAGTGGCGTAACTTTAAGCCATATAACGAGCACTTAAAACCACTTTAAGGTGTTACTATGCAGACAGTGCAGGGGTTAAAAGCTCCAGGAGCTGTCCAAAATTACCACGTAATAAGGCCTTAAGTCTGTTGGGAATAGAAGCGGGGTGCAGTCCTCTTTTTCACATTGTTGGCTAAAGTAGTTTGGTACATCTTCCATTAGGCATCTTTGCTTAGTCCCAGATTATCTCAAGTGTCAACATTTGAGTGGTCAGAAGATTGCATAAGGTACCATCCCAACACTTTGCTTTAAAGGGATTATATGAAAAACGAAGAGCACCAGGCTGCTATTCCTACAGCTATCAGGAATTTCTCTTTTAGAGGAAGAAGTCTGTGCTGTGTGGCTGGATTCCCGGGGGTCAGACACCCTTGGTTGCCTAAGTAAGAGGCGGCTAGAGATGCACGTCTATTCAGACAGTTTCAGATAACGAGTTAGTAGCTTGCTACTATGTTTTTGGGGGGAGGAGGGGTTCCCTTTGGGGGTTTTCTGATGGTGGGCTTCTACAGGTGAGCAGCGATAGCACCAGGATGGTAGAAGGAAGCATTATACAGAGGCGAGGCATATTCCTGGGGCCCTGAGTGAGCGTGCCCAGCTGTGCTCCTTGTTACATCTGTCCAAGTGGTACAGGGCATGCACAGTGCTTGCTGCCTCCGACTAGTTGTTGCGTGCTGGGGAGAACAGGTGGTCACTTCTGTCTGCTCACGCCTTAACTCATTCAGGCGTGTCTTGCTTGGGGTGATGGAGCGCTACCATCCAGGAGAGGCATTTCCCCCATGTATGCTAAAGATAGTGCAAGCATCCTCATTTATCTGCCCTCTGTGCAGATGTGCTATGGCTGCCGACGACGGCTCCTGTCCCAGAGCCCCAACCTCGCGGAGCATTACCGTTGTTTTGTGAAGCGACGGGAGAGCCTTCGGGCTTGGAGAGATCGAATCGTGGCAAGATCGTAATCGTGGCATCTGCAGCCAGTGTGGGCATGTTTTGTTTCATCCTTGCTCTTGCAGGCATCTCTCAAGCAAATCTCCACTGAGCTGCCACTATTGGGGCTCCTAGTTCAGGAAGTTACTTCTTTTACAAGTTTAGACAGTGTGCAAAGCAGAAGATAGATATCTGTGCATGTGTGCTCATGGCAGGGCCCCCGAGTGAGAGTTGCTCTGAACTTCCTGAGTTCTGAGATCGGGAGATTTCAGTAGCAGCCAGTCTGAAGTTTCCTTGGGACCCGTGTATAAATGCATGTCTAAAGGTAGCAATGATTTTAAATAGGTTAAAAGGGTATTTTTAGGAGCATTCTCAGCTCCAGCATGCTGGCCGGCTTCATAGAACAAGTATGACATCCGTAACCTACTTTTGTGCTTTGTAACGTCCCACGGTACATCGATGATACTAAGGATGTTATGCTTCCAGGGCTTGAAATAATGCAATAGGCTTCGGTCGACTTACATAAAAAAGTGGGGAAAGTAGTGGGGTGAGGAAATGGAAGCTGATATCATGTGGTTTAAAGGAAATCGATTCGAGATTGACTATTGCAGGTCAATTCAGATAGCATCTCAAAGTGGCTGCTTATCTGAAGCACACAAGGGTGTCTGCTGAGATTTCCAGCAGTTGGCTAGGTCAGAACTACTGAGAAAATTGCTCCTTTCTGCAGGATTTTATTATTTCAGGTTTTCTGCTGCCAGTCCCAGCTATAAAAAGCAGCACAGAGGAGCATGCAACTTAAAGGATGTTACTGATGGTTTCCAACTCTCCAAATATCCTGGAAGGGAACAGTCAATGCCAGGGTGTTTGCTATTTTTTTTTGAGCACGACCATCCACCTGATTTGTAGCCCAACCAGGTTGACCTTGAAAGCACACTGCAAAGCTCATCTGTCCTTCATCGGTTGGAGAAGGGGGAGTGTTTGCAAGCAGGCAGACTTCATACTGCTTATATGCTGCTTGCTCATTGTTGGGTAGAAGGATTAGACAAAGTCGCTAGAGCTAAACCCATCTACCAAAGGCAGCCTCATTTTCCTGTGCACTCTTCAGGAAGCTAAAAATATATAGCCCAGTTCAGGCTGAGTCCGAGTTCTTAGCAAAAGTCCGAACCTGTTTGTATTTTATCCAGCTTTAGCTTCTCCGTTCTGCATAGTAAGAGATGGAGCTGTTTTAGCCTGCTACAACCTCCAGCATTTCACTTTGCAGAAGGCAAAAAGACAGCAAAGCTTAGGGCCTTCAGACTTTGGAAGCAGGCTTAGCTGGGTGTCTCAGCGGCTGACCCAGGGTATAAGGTGCAGTTGTCAGTGTCTTGTTTGTGGGTGTAGGCTAGTACCGTGATTTCCTTTTTACTTTATTGGAGAAGGCAGCGACAGCCGTGCAGCTGGCATTTCATTTTATCAGAGAGACGATAAACTTTAAGTACATTTAAAAAAAAAACAAACCCAAAACTTTTTCCACTTCATTCCTTTAGATTTTGTGACAAACGTTGGGCTTTATTTGCATACAAATCACTTTCTTCCTGGAAAAGGCTGATTTTTGACTCTTTCAAAATGTAGTTTATCTCTGGAAGTTTTATGAGCTGGTTCTTTGTTTTCAGAGGCAGCCTGATTAGCTTATTCTGTTGCAGAAGAGATTGTAGTGACATTAAATTGCCTTTTGGTTCCTCTTTTGGGAACGTGCAGACTATCGTCTGCTACAGAGCATTCTTGCTTCCCTGTCCTAATTCCCAGTGTTTTTCCCCCTGCTCATAATTTTGCTTGTCCTGCACTTAGGAATGGATGTTAAAAATACAATAGTGTCCAGCAGCTCGTTTGCAGCCTTTTTCCCCCTAATTGGTCATCAGAGGTTTAAAATGCATGTGGTTTTGTTTTTTTTACCTCCCTGGTTTGGTAATGCTTGTCCTTTGTCCTTTTTCTTTTCGGAGGAAGTCGCTCAGAAGGGCCTACCGCTCATCGTCTGTGGCCCACCATAGACACAGGCATTTCTGTTGCCACGTGATTAATTGCGTGGTAAAATCACCAACCTATTCTTGGTTCTCATTGTATCCCCCAAATAATCTGCAGTCTGTATTTGAGCTCACCTTGTTGTTATCACCTGAGGCCCTGTCTTCATGATTTCACCTTCAGAAGCGCAGCCATCCTTAGGCAGGCCAGCGGCGCAGAATGATTTATATCCAGGAAGAACTTTGAAGTCCCTTCAAACAAGCAAAAGGCCATGTTTTCTGCCTTTTTTGTCGTCCCCGCTGCCACCAGTGCATTCGCTCCGGTTTCGGCGTCTCTTATGTCTTCCGCTCTGTATCAGTGACACTGAGACAGGACTGACTGCGCCACCAATTTCTGACTGGCCTGATAAGGACTCCGAGATAGTCATGCAGAGTCCGGGGAAAAATTAATCACAGATGTCTTTCATGCCCGAGGCAGGCATCAGAAGTACACAAAGTTCCTTGTGAAAGGAAGACAGGCAGGTTCAAAGGGATCCTGTGGAGAGAGCGTGTTTAATTTCCAGAGTGCCTGGGGTGCCGGCCACCTTGGCAAGGCACGGGGCGGTAGCACGCTCCGCCGTCCACCGGCACGGGGCCAGGTCGCTCGGGTGACACGCATCCAGCAATTGAATCCGGGGGAGGCTTCACCACCCAGGACTGGCGGTGCTTTGATTTGGAGGGATACCAAACGAGTCTTCTGTCGCAGCCCCCATGGGGCTGGCTTGTTTGTGACCTGCCGAAGCACGAGCCCATCCTCTACTCGCAGTAAGACGACTTTGATGGTGACCACGGGGACCAGAGAAGTGCTGCGAGACTGTAATTTAAGGAGGAAGGAAGAAATGTAGGACTGTAGACCAAATCCCTCCCTTGTTCTAAATCCATTGAAATCGCAGCGGGGTGGAAGGTGGAGCTGAGTCACTCGGTCAGTTTTATATTGCTAGACAGGCATAGATATTTCTAGTGTTGGCGGCCCGTAGTATTAGTGGATGTTGTTTCTGTCCCCGGTGCTGTAGGTAAGAGTCTGGAAAGCACCGTGCTGGGATGTTGCAGCATTTGGAGGTCCGTATGAGGGGACACAGTTACATGGGTATAAAACCTTAAAGTTTAGGCCCTGATCCAGCAAGATTCGTAGCCGTATGGTCTCCTGGGTTTCAGCTCTGGTTTTGTGAGCTGGAACGTGAGCCGTGGGCTTCGTTGCTCAATGTGCCATAGAGACTGTTGTGACCCTGGGCAAGTTATTCATCTGCTCCCTGCTTTCATTTGCTCACCCTGTGCCCCTGAGAGAGTCCTCCCCTGCCTCGCAGAGGATGGTGGGAGGGTGAGATCGGACCTGTTTGCATTGCTGGGCCGGGGCTTTATGGCCATGAGCCGTCGGACTGCCAGCAGGTGCAGCTCCCCGATGACTGCAGCGTGGCACTGTGCAGGTTTGGGGGGGGCGTAAGTCTGCATCTCACCGCAGGACTGATGCTGTGGGTTGGGACAAGGTGCAATGAGTGACTGAGGCTACATAGGGAGGAGGAGGAAGTCAGGCAGGCTAAACCCTCTTCATTGTGCAGATATCCAGCCGGTCTGGAGAGAGAGGCATGCAGCTCCAAAGCCTCTTTCTCAGGGTGGTTTTTTTTTTTTTCCTTCCCCTTCTCTTGTAATCAATTCATTTTGAATTGATTTTGTTGCTTTAAATAACTTAAGCTCAGATTTTATTTTCCACCCATGTATACCACGCAGCCAGTTCTGATTTACAACATGACATCTAACCAGCAGCGACTCTGTAATAGGAAATGAGCACCTTTGGGTAATTTTAATAGCATCCATAAAGATGGAAGTGATCAGGTTTTACTAGGTGCTCATCACGTATTGTCTCACTGCAAGGCCTGTGCCTGTTGTTGCAAAGCGTCCTGGGATTGTAGAGCGTAACTTAGAGCAGTGCATAGGCATGTTGTCATGTTGGGAGCTACTGGGGGTATGTAAGGACTGGCGCGGTTGCTGTGCATAAGAGGATGTAACCGCAGCTCCTGTCACCGGCTGGGCTGGGCTGGGCTGTGCAGGAGGAAATGGTGTGGGGCCATGATCCACTCCCTTGGCAGAGGTTAGTAATGCCACGAGACTGCAATCCTAGTGCACCCCTATGCAGGGAGCTTTGTGCTTTGAGCTCTCCAGGAATACCCTGTATGCCTCGGCTGGGGTCTTGTGCGGGACATAGGGGTACAGAGTGGTTCTCTGCAGGGGAAGGGTTTAATTCCTTGCAACCAAAAACTTTTATGGTGCCAGCAGAGGGGAAGGACTCCTCCTCCTTTGCTTGAGCACCTGTGCAAGGCCTGGGCGCAGCCTGAATCTGGTTACTCAACCGTCCCTTGAAATCACTGACGGTGACAATAAAAAGAGCCATCAAATAGATCAGGTCGAAAGAGCGCCTGGATTCAGGCCGTAGTGAACCACGATGCAGCATCGTCTAATAAGCCAGTAATCTGTGCGTTAGGGACTTTCCTATTATGTAAAGGAACCAGCACGGCTTGTTTTTTTTCCTCGGTAACCCGCAGAAATGGTACATCATGACATGATGGAAAACATTGGCTCCTCGGTAGCCTGTAGAAGCCTAACTTGATTTACAGATCAGATCTGTGCTGATGACAGTGGAAGCACCAGAACGGTTCCTGCGACTGTGTCTGAAATCGTCTCCGTGCCGTCTTTATTCCAAACCCACAGACAGGAAATAAAACGGGTAATCACATTAAAGTAATGATTTCAGATGACAGGCACAAAAATAAGGTCATTCCCTCTCTGCTTCATTCTCTTGTGCCTGAATACTGGAGTCCTCAACAAGTGTTTGAATTTATGTAGCTCACATGGAGAAATGTCTGGGCCCAATGACGGGAGCTCAGAGTTAATAATAGCGTTCGAATTGTGCCTGAAGAGCTCAGTTGGGGATCAAGACTCTGCCGTCCAAACCCCCTGGACTGAACATCCAATTTCAAAGCAGAACAAGGGACCTAAATGCTGCTTCTCACCTCCCCCGGTGCTTTCCTGGACTTGAACATAGCTTTAACATCATTTTAGCATCCGTGTTCAAGTTTTATTTTGTATTAGTGCGAGGAATACAAGTGATGGCAAACTGTGCGAGAAGAAGCACACTCCTGACTTCTCGTGCGGCTCCCCAATGCCTTTGGCAGGTGAGTGAAAGTGCCTGTCTGGGAGCCCTTTGCTGTAACATGGGCAGTTACTCCCTGAACGTTGTCTTAAATATCAAGGTTTTTGTGCTAAATTAGGCGCGAAATATTTTGTCAAAATCAGTGTCCAGAGTAGAGTGGCTTTAAATTATGCATTTTCTTGGCAGTGTAACACATGTCTTGAACTCCACTTAAACACCGGGAAGGCTCCTCAGCCTTTCCACTCCCTCGCCTGTCTCCCGGTGTTGCCGGAGAGGGGAAGCTGATTCACTGGGTCGCCAGAGTGGTTATCTTAATCCCCAGGTACACATGCTGCAGAATAAGCTACTGCTACTTCCCCCGCGATTCTCAAGGATCTCTATCAGCCCCAAATTACATTTTGCTTCCTTCTCATTTCAGCACCCGACAAGTATATTAACTTTTTGAGGACCGTTGCCTACCTCGTGTGCATATTGGGGCGCCTACTTGATTGGCTCAGCACCATGGACAGCCGCAGCCTTGCTTCTGCCTGAGCCTCTGTACCGCCACGTTAAATCGGATAAGTGGCGATAATCTTGTGGTTGGCAGAAGCTTCTCGTAACGTGGAAAAAAGAAGTAGTATTTGTAGAAGCAGCAGCTAATGGGTGTATTACTCGACACAGTGAGGCACCTGGCTGTTGGCTATTTGCAAGGAGGGCCGATGCAAAAATGTAGAACTCTTGGTTCAGAGATGATACCTTTTATTAGACCAACAGAGAAATGACAAAAAAATATCTTTTTCTAACAGCTTTTGGGCTCACATACCCTTCATCGGGCTCAGGGAAAGTTAAAGATGGTTAAAAGTCCCCATATGTAAGAAATAAACTTCATTTTTGTACCTACCCGAACCTTCATTTTTCATCTAGCCAAACCTAGAACCCATGGTATTATACTGAAAGTAGTTTGATCCACTAATTGTAATAGCAGCATGTAACCATACAGAGTAAAGGCTTCATATAGTGCTTGCTTGCCCTGGAAGTGGACTTTTTAACCCTTGTATGAGGTCATTATGTAGGGAGGTTTGGGGAGTTATTCAAACGGGGGTGTACCCAGTGTTCTTTGGGCAGGACAGTCTCTCTTCCTTATGGCCTTCACTCCTGTGCTTCCCTCCAGCCCTGTGCAGTACCTCTATAAACCCAAGTTTCCCATGGCCATCCTATGCCTGAAGCCTCCTCCAGAAATAATTTACTGCGCCCTAAAATCGGAGTGTAAACCAACAAGAAACCAAGGCCTGAAAGCTTCAGGCTGCAGATGAGGAAACAGACTCCCCCGTTGACTTCAGTAGGAGCTAGACCATTCCCTACTGTTTTGGAAATTGGATTTTCAAAGACTCCAGGGAGCCGGGTGCAAAGTGGTCACTGGAAAAACCTTACTCGATTAATCACCTTTAAAAATACCACCCTAGTGAATGGACTTACTGCAGAGCAACTCAATTACCAAGCCTCAGTTTTCCAAAACGCCCAGTTATTCATCTCTTTCATTATCCATCAGTTATCTTAATTACCTGATATCTTGCTTAATCAAACCTATTCAGGCTCTCCCATGATTTTCTCATCATTGAGCTTGTACTGCGTTCCTCTGGCTTTATTTGGGCTGCAAAGCGGTCCTCACCGTTAACTGTCCAGCTTTGGCTCAGTGTGAGTTTAATGGACTTCACACAAAGGGTGGTAACTTATGTTGGCTGCCTACACATCACCCAGCAGAGCCCTTTGATGTTCTCCTCTTGGTGGAGCTACCCCATGAGTAGCTGAGTAGCACCACCGGGACAGCTAGCTGAACCATTAGAGGTCCACAAAATCACAGGCCCAGCCCAGCCTTGCATCAAAACCTGAATTCCCAGGAGAAAACAGTGGGTGGGAAGAAGTAAATGACCCTTTACAATTAAAACAAAGCAATTCAACCCAGTGCTTGGAGAGCCACCTGTTTCTTCAGTAGAGCCCAGGCAATTCTTCCAGACTTAGGTATCCAGATCACACAAATATACCCCCAAACTACGTTATCTTGTTACCCCCCTTCAGGTCCACACACAGCTGGGTTAGGTGATGGTTTCTGTATAGTGCTGGCATAAGGGATGTTTTTTCGAAAGACATTTCGTGATCCCTTCCTACTAAGTGAAACCTGGCATCCAATAAATTTAAAAGCCTGAAATATGGCTTTCAGTAAATCCGCAGGAAGCAAGTTTGCCATAGCCGTATTCATTAGTAATTAATTGTTTGGTCCTAACAGTTTCTGAAACTTGGGAGATAGTACGAACACAATGGATTTAGCCAGTTTTTTATACAATGGTGTCCAAAACTGTAATTAAAAATGTGTTTTGAAGCATTTTCTCACAAGTTATTGGTATTTTCAGATGGTGGGACTGGATTATGAGCCTAAGCCCTAGGTCTGAAATGTCTCTGGAACAGACATGTTCAAATTCCAGCAGGATTAAGTCTGATAAGTTGAATTCAGTCCTGTGGTGCCAGTAGCTTGGATGAGACATTAAAATAGAGGTCTTGGCTGTACTGAGTGGATATGTAAGATCCTGTGGCACCCTTCACGGCTCTTGGTCAAAATTTCCATCCCCAGTCTTGTGTCCCAAATACCAGCTGGTTTCCACTCTGCCCTCAGTAGTGGTCGTGTCTCACTGGTGCTGTAAATGGATGTGGATGTATGCACATGACCCTATAACGCATCCTGTGCATTAGACAAGTAGCCATAGATATAGTTTTGGATCCTCCCAGAATGAAAGGACCAATATAATTGTTAAAAATATATTTGTCATATTTGTTGTCCAACTGGTAAACGAGCAGGATAAGTCTGCAACAATTTCTAACGTACGGAAACAAAGTGCAGGGCTGTGAGCAGACATGGTGCATTGAGGCACAAGGTGTCCTGGAGCTATGCCTGCGGCGGCAGTCTGCAAATCCTCCCTTTCTCATGGCTGCCACGACGGGGCTGTTCCAGGGGTGTAAAATAGCAGTCACACCGACCAAGGTTGGTGTAACCTAGTTGCCGGAGACCTGGTAGATGCAACCCAGGCCAGTCACTTTAGGTATCTATCAAATGAAGGAATGCATGGTAATGGTTCAGCACCCAGCATTTCCTCACTGCGTATTTCCATTTCCAGTCGCTGCACTGTGTGTAATGGGTTACTTTGATAGATGCTGCCTACTGCAATTCAGACTTCATACAACTTCCGCATTTAAATCAAAGAAATGGGGTTTTCTTATACACATATTCATTGTCCATTTCTTGGAGGTATTGCATTTTTTTGAGTGGCGTTAAGAATTATTTTAAGTGGCTTCAGTGGCATTAGAAGATCTCCTATAGTAAATAATAGATTGGACAGAAGCTGTAAAAAGCCACAATTTAGGTCTGAAGCATTGTTCTTATCATCATAGTACACCCAGATCTCTGTCAGAGATTTATATTGATTTCCTTTTGTTGCGCTGAAACGGCTACGTCTCGGTTTTGCTGCTTAAATCTGGTTCTCTGCATTCATGTGAACATGCACCAAGCCCCCTTATCAAGATCGACGATGTTTAGATAATTTGATTTATCTTAATGATTTTTTTTATGAATCCCAAGAAGTGGCAGAACAGATTAGAAATGTGCATTGTGTGTGCCTGAATAATCTGAAGCAATCTTTCAGGTTTTATTATGAGTCATTTCCATTGGTTCTCCATAATATCATCTTTACAGTTCTCAGAGATATTTCCCTCAAAATTAGCAAGCTCTAAAAAGATTATTGCTTTCTAAATAACCTACCACCAGTTTCCTGATGTGCGCTGAAACCCAGGCATGCAAGTATATCCCTTCCAGAGACTGCTTGTCTGGAGCTTTGCATTCCTGCCGAGATGTTCACTCTTCTGCCCAGCGGTCTCTAGAAATCTGCTCCTGAAAGCCTGGCGCTCTGTCCTTATTGAAGGGAGCTCACCCCTGTGCAGAGGGCCAACACGAGGCCTGCACACCACTTAAGTCCCACTTATGACCTAATTTGATGGGTTAAGTGGAGCTGAAGTGACGCACCAGCGCTGTGCCAGCCCGGTGCAGAGGGAGGTGAATTCTCTCCGTTGTTAAGAGGTCTGTGATTCATTCTTTAACAGGCCATGTTTTATTTTTCTGCTTTAGCCTTCACGCTATGATGTGCAGGCTCTTTGGGACCAAGACGCTTTAGTTCAGATAGAGATGGGCGTCTCCAAACGTTTAACGATGGGGACAGGAAAGGAAAACGGCCCGCGGCTGCCTTGTGAAGAATCACGTTGTTAGTCCTGCACCCTCCCTGCTCACCTCTGCCTCTGGGGCTCCTTCCATTTGGATAAAGCTCTGATGTTTGGCAATGCCAGCCAAAGCCCTCCAATGCAGGCTCAGAGATAGGGGGTGCTTGAAAGCCTGGTTGGGTTCTCCATCACGTGGCCCAAAACCAGGCAGGGCAAAACTTGAGACAAAGAAGAGCTCTTTTCCCTCGACCCCGCCTGTATCTCAGCGCACAGACATGCTGAAATAGTCTCACTACTTCATCGCCAAACTGGGACTTCTAGCCTCCGAGCTGCAGCCACCGTGCAAATCGACCTCCTTTTGGCCCCGGGGGTGCAAACGGAGCAATACGGGGGACAAAGTCGTCCCCATACCTTTCTCATGTATTTCCTCCCACTCGAAATATAGTGCAGTGCTACTCAGGGTTAGCACCGTAGCGGGTTGTGCAGCCTGCATGAGTGAAATGAAGTATTAATCCTGCTATTCATACAACAATACGGACTTACAGGGCCTAAAATGAGCAAGGCCTTAATCTCAAAGACAAGAGAGTTCTTGCTGAGAGTCATTTGCTAAATGGATGGTATACATTTAGCCATAAGAGATAATCAGAGCTGAAGTGCAAATTAGCAAACACTCTCTTGTACGATGTTAACAAAGGCTCATGAAAGAAATGAAAGGAGGTCGGCATTCGGTCTCTGCTGTTAAAGCCGGGTGGAATTTAAAAAAATTTTTTTTTTGGATGAAAAGGGTTTTGCTGAAGATTGATTAGTTCAGAATCATAATTATTCACAAAAGCATTTTGATGAATCTCCCGACTTGAAAAATTAATGGAGGGGGCAATTTTTCAAGTTGAAAAGATGTTTCGTTTCCAAATTTGACATGGAGTAAAGCTTGAAGAACTGAGGGGGGACAACTGGAAAAAGGTTTCAGTGCTCTCAGAATAAAACATTTCTGCCCTTTCTTAACAGCTTCTCAGTTTTCTGATCCACATATTTTGTCATTTTGAGCTCTCATTTGATCGTGAACTTTTTTTTTTTGATATCTCAGTTTTTGTCCTCACGACAAGGGAAAGCATTTTTTTCATGTAGGTCCCTGGTCACTGCTTTGAAAACGAACAGCTCCACTAGATTGAAACTTTTTGCAGCCACTGCTAGGACAACAGCAGTAGAGACAATATCAGCCAGACACAAGAGGTTTTAGTGTGTCATAAAGAGGCAATTAACCTTTCACTTTGTTTAAGAAAGACCAATGACTTTTATTTCCTCTACCTCTCTTGGTTGTGTTTTTTTTTCCCCTTGTTTTGGGTTTTTTTAAACATCAAGTGGTTTGTAGTACTAAAGAGGTGTTTAGTGTGCTGGTCCCTCAGACAAGGAGACTCTCTTGCTGTCAGGATGTCACTACCTGTAGTGCATTTGTCTCCAGAAAGCTTTGCTTTGCTTTGCTTTGTTTGAAGCAGAGGATAAAATACAAAGCAAACGCCAAAATGCAGGGCATGTTTGTGTGTGCAGCAAATACATTGGTTGAAACAAAGAAAAAGCTCCCTTCGGTTATAAAGTTTGTCTGCTAAATGGGATTGTCAGATCTTTGCTTTCTTTTGAGACATATTCTCATAAGAATTAAAGATGGGCATATGCACACATGTATATATACACGTGCACGTTTGCCTCCCGTGTTGGCATGTTAGATGTCCAGCTGGTCACTTAATTGTGCTGATCTCAAGGTCAAATGAAGGGCCTCATCCAAAGCCCGCAGAGAGGAAGCCTCCCATCAGTCGCGTAACGAAGACGGCGTGAGTCGGGTGCCAGCTCGCAGCGGGAGCCCGTGCCACGGCACCAGCTGCTGGGTTCAGGCAATTTGTGTTGCTGCTGGAGCAGGCACCCCCACTCCCCTCCCTCTCTCCCAGGGTGCAGAGCTTCCTAATTACACCTCTTCTTTCCATCGACTTCGCTGGGATTTGGATTTAGGCCTTAGATACGCAGTTTTCATACTTCAAGTTTGAAGGGCTGATTTCAAATCAAGCCAACTACCACGGCTCTGAATTCCAGCCACAAATTGCACACGCATTTATGGTGTGAAAACGTGCACCGTGGAAGTGTTGTGTTAGTCTGGAGCACAGGAAAATCTCCAGTGCCTGTTTCCTGCTGTAGAAGAAGCAGGAAATCACCACGCGATGCCTGTTGGAAGATGTTGAGATTTGGGGATTTACACTCGCGCGTGGCAAAAATAGTATCGACTCTCACTAGCACTCACCATTGATGTGGGGATGGATGAGAGCCACTTCCATATAGTGATCCCTGGTAATGTCTCTGATGGCCAAGAGCTCCCGAATCGACAAAACCGCCGAAGCGCGTGAAGATAAAGACGCCGTTTTTGCCGTACAAAAGAAGTTATCGGCATCGCAGTGAAGCCGAGAAGCTCCAACCAGCGGGGGAGTCCCTTCGTGATGGATCCCACGAATGCACGTGTTCAGAGCCAGTCCTTGCTCCAGACAGAAGGAGAAGAAAGAAAAGGAGAAGGAGAAAAAGCAGAAGAACTAAACAGATGAATGGAGGGAGAAACAAGGTTATTCATCCTGAATTACAGAGGAGCTCTTGAGACATCAGTGACTTGGCCAGGATCACGCAAGTTATCCACATTTGGAGGAGCCGAGCGTGCCATCTTCCAAGGTCCGCTTTGAAGGAAGCGCTCTTCAGGTGGGTTAGATGTGTGTAAATACTGGACCCTGTTCAGGGCTGCGTTATGCTGCCGTCTTCCCTCTCCGTGCGTGTCTGGAATAACAAAGTGGCGTTGACTGGTAGTTTTTGGAAAGTCTAAAAATTCCCAGTTTATATAAAAAAAAAAAGCAATGCAGGCAGAAAACGTGCGCCTGTGTGTGTGTAAGATAAAAGACATGACCTCTCGGAGACCTTTGCAAGCTTTATTTATAGGACCATACAAATTTGAGTTATAATGAGGTGTAACAAGGTCTCTTACGCCGTTGAACAAAGTCAGCTTATTAGATTGCATGTATTCTACTTTAATGGTGTGGACTGACAGATGAACTTGAAGGAAAGATGCAGCTGTGCATATCAAAGCTTACAAGCTTCCCCATTCAGCGGCAATTGCGAATGAATGAAAACATGGTGAAATCATGGATTCTGGTGGTTAAAATAAGGAAGCCTGAACACATTCGAATGCATCGACAGTAAAGTGATGATTTCCAAAATGGAGACGGCGTGTTCTGGATATCAGAGAGGTGCCACGTACTCTCCCCTTTCATGTGAAGTTGCCTTAGGTAGCGAATTTTAAATAAACCCGCAGTCTTTCCTAGAGTGATTCCTGACTCGTTCCTGGGGGTTTACAAGTATTTCTACTCCCTAATCAATGGGGGAACGCGTTTGAAAATCGTGATAGATGAATGACAAAGTGGACTGAGCGAGCACTTTCCTTCCAGAAAGGTCCCGGTGACCATCGCGCACCCTCTGGAGAGGAGACATGGAGTCGCTTCTCCCGTTGCTGAAACGAAACCGCCTCGGGCAGCTTTTCTCCAGTTCACAGAAATGCTTTGCAATGGGTTGTGACAGGAAGTGATGAATACTTTATCTATTTTTAAACTCCAGGGGAAAATATGAGATACGTAGATTATTTATCCAGATTAAAATGTGACCGGGGCATTGTTTTTAGGTCTCCTATTCTTGTGCAAAGTTGCACTGTATTTTTAATGGCCACAATGGAGGCATGAATTAATTTCTGCCTTTGCCTTTTTATGCATTCTTAGTTAAATATAACTTGAATCTTGTCCTAATTGCAATTCTCATGTTAATTTAGCTCTGATTCAGAATTTCCATCATTATTCTTTGTAGTTATCACTGAATTATTTTTGAAATAATGGAAAGTTCAGGGAAGATGCTCCAGTTTGTGATTGCACCTTTGAATTATTTATCATATTCACAGAGAAAAATGCGGTTCAAATGGAGCTTGAGCTATAAGCAGGTCTCAGTAACTCAATGGGAAGGGGGTGTTCCTCAGTAGGATGTTGGAAAGGCCTCAACGGAGACCGAGGCCTCTGTGAGAAAATGCATCGTAAAAACGCTCCCCGTTTCAAACAGCAAAGTCCATTAAAAGAGACAGGCCAGAGAGAGGGTGGGAGAGGTGGGCAGTTCTCAGCCCCGATTTAAAGACTAAGTTAGAGACGGAGCCAGGAACAAAAGGCAAGTGTTTGTCCCGTGATCCATCACGGCTTGCCTTGTGCTTTGCATGATAATATCGAGCCAGGACAGTAGCAAGTGGTCCCACGTTACCGCGCGGCTGCAGACCCGACCATTCGGGCCGTCGTTTATGCGCGAGGTCTTTGCCACGAGCTGGCTGGGGAGCCGGCGCGGTTCGGAAAGAGAGAAACTGGAAACAAACTCTCAAAGAAAAAAGGAAACTTGCTTAATGTAAGCGGCAGTTTTGCTAGAGGTGAGTGAAGGGAAATTCTTCATTTATAAACGGTTCGTTGACCCATGATAATAAAGCAGTGCTGCAGAAGAAGGATAATTATCTACTTAAGTATCAGATGCCCTGAGGGTAACGGCTTCCCTTTTTTCCTTTTGAAAAATGAACTCAGATTAAACAAATGTCCCTTTTCCTGTTTCACTGTTGACATGAATTTCCTTTTCACAAGTAAAATTAATTAGTTTTTTCTGTTCCTTTATTCCTGGTATGGAAATCAGGTCTGCACAGCAAGTTTCCAGCTCTTCCCTGGGGCCCCAAGTTCAACCAGCAGCATCCTTTATGAAGGTGCTTTGTACAGCATTCGGGGAAGACGGGCAAATAAATTACTGGAGCTTTATTATGCCCTTTAGGTACTTTAGGCTCGGGCAGGGGCATAGCCTCCTAGAACCAGAAGCCCTCCAAACCACGACATATATTCATCTCTTTGGTGGTTTCATTAGCAAAATAAATACCAATATGTTTGTACGGTTTGTTTTGATTTTTTTTGTTCCCAAAAATGTTTCATTTCAATAAATTAGGGAGAACTCATGGGGACAGCACAGAGACTTACTGTGCTCTGTTGAACAGTGGAGGCTGCGTCTTCAAAGCTGTTTAGCACCCTGAGTCTCTTGAGAGCAATGGAAACTGGTAGATACGGGTCTCCCCGGAAAGGTCTGGCCCCATTGCAATATTGTCTGTCGCGATTTCGGTTCTGAAAAGCGATCGGGACATGGCCTCGATGACTTCACCCCCGGAGACCTCAGGTTATTTCACGTCAGATTTGCAAATCTGCTTCCTTTGCTACGCTTGGGAACGCATCCTGTCTCTGTTTAGGCAAATAAACTGTCCCCTCAATGTATTGATTTGTCATTTCCAATCTCTCCCTGGGCGCCTTGAAAATCCTCCTGATACCACTTCAACTTTTGTCTGAACCTCTTAGCTTCAGAGCAGCGCCTGGTTACTTTTCCTGAATACTTGCAAGCCTATAGGTGCTGCGAGCATACCTGTGCTTCTGTATTACACTGACATGGAGCTTGAATTTCTTTAAAGTGTTGGTAAAGCTCTCATTTTAGTATTAAAAAAGTAACAAGTCATTCACTTTCCATACCATTTGGTCATCCAAATTCACATGCAATCAAAGGTGCTGTTGAATCCCAGGGGAGGAAGTCCCTGGAGGTGCCCGGAGGGGCTCTCCTGCAGCACGGGCATCCAGATCCAGCTTCCAGAGCTGGCTACCTTGACCACCCCCAAACGTGTCAGAAGTGACCGTCGGCTGTGTGTGCAGCACGCGGTTACACAATCGGGTCCTTCGTTAGGAATGATACAACTGCCTGGTTTCTCTTTATTGGCAGGATAGATGGTGCAGTTGTGCTTTAAGCAAACCCTTTGCGAACGGTCTCGGTACATTTTCATTGTTTACTTCCTGGCTACTCTTCAGTGACTCAAGAAGTGTTGTTGCCAGAGGCAGAATAAGTAAAAATGTGTCAGTGAACCTGGGGCTTCACAAGAAACAGCTCTAATTAACTAACTAAGCTTATAAAAGTACATCGTGTTAATAATAGATGAGCATTCCTAGTGATCTGCAATTGCTGAGTTACTAAAGTAATGACCCTGATATTCTTCATGCAGACCCAGGCTTTCAACTTGGATGTCCTAAAGCTAGGAATATGAGACCAAGATGTTCAAAGGTGACTACCCAATTGGGATGCCACACACTCACCTTTGCACAATCAGGCCCTCCAAGCTGTCTGGGGATGGACACCCAAAGTCACTACCGGCTTTTGAAAATCTTGGCCTCTGTCTGCCTATAGCGCTAGGAAATGTAGGCAAGTGATTTTTCAGTGTTGTTAAGTTGCAGCATCAAGACACTTCTCTTAAGGCACCTACATGTTAATTTAGGTGAGAAAATTTGGACCTACAACAAGTGCTTAAGGAAGTGGGGACAGTTTCTGAAGAAATCCTAAAATGATCTCTGTTTTCACTATGAAACCCTTCCTCCCTCAGCTGCTGGTCTTGGCATGACCCCGGCATCAAGAAGAATATGAAGGGGAAAGGGATGTGCTCTCCAGGAAGATAGACACCTCATTGCTCCAGTGAACGGTATGAATACAGAGTCATTTTGCACGCCCTGGTTTGCATTTATGCCTTAACCGAAACAACCTCAGATGTCCTTGTCTGCCCTCTCCGACCAGCGGAGCGTTTCTGCGACCTGCGTCCTGACGAAGTGGCTGATTTATTTCGTGCGACCCAAATGGTCGGGAACGTGGTGGAGAAACACTTCTGTGGCACCTCGCTCACCATTTCAATTCAGGTTTGTCGAGTACCTCGCTAAAAAGCCGTCCTGTTTCCTTTTAGTATTTTGTCAAGCTTTCAGCCTTTGTCCTTGTGTCGCTGGGTTATGGAGCTTCAGACTTTAAGGGTTGGTCAAAGTAGAGCAAAAAAAAAGGGAGCGCGGTGCTATTTTTTGCAGCGTACAGCAGCTTGCCAATCCCCCGCTGTGAGAAATGGAGTCGAGCGCTGTGTCCTGGCTCCAAGAAAAGCCTGGAAAAGGAATGGGACCCAGATCCATTACCAGTTTGTACTCCTGTAAAACTTATACAGTGGTATCTGGAGCGGCCGGACAACTCGCCGCTAGAGAGAGCGGCCTGCAGCAGGCACTGTTGTAGGGGGGGCGGTGGGAATTGCCTGTTTGCATTGAGCATATGGCTGCCCCGCAGCAAAAAAGCTACAGACGCATACTGCCCATGCACTGATATAAATGACATTGGTGTGGTGGTGCTCCTGCTACACAAGGGACAGCTTTGCTCAGGAGGGGAGCGTCACGCACCAATGCAAGGCTGCAGTGCACATGGTGCGTTTGCACCGGGGGGAAGTGTCACGTGTCTGCACCCCTAATTCTGCCAACTCCATCAGGTACGGTACCTACTGCCATGTCGGTTTTCAGTGGCTCCCGGTAAGTGCCGCCCAGATTGGGCAGGGTCGGGCTCGTAACGAAGGTCGTCACAACGCGCGAGTAGCTCGCTGCCTGTAGGGACCAGGAAGGGAGTCTCTCCGCGCACGGCCTAGCACAGCATCATGCAATTTTATTGCCTGACTCAGATGCATCTCCCGAGGCAGGGCACTGGAGTAGATGAACTTCTTCTTCCGTATAACCTCACAAAGTCCCATGTGTAAATCAAGTCTGGAGGTCAAACCCTTTTTTAACGTAACAAGTCTTTAAATAAACAGGCTTTGATTTAAAGCAGCACTTAGTCTGTATTTTACATCAACACATAACAGAAACCTTATTGCTGGCAATTAAAAACTGTGATCTGAGAGCATGAAAAATAACAACTGTGCCAGTATTTGCTTCCTCTTAACATATAATTTCTCACTTTATCATGGCCTGAAAAGGAAAAGCGTCTGGTCCCAAAAGCTTTGTGCTGATGGTACTCAGGAGAATCCTATAAATTAACACACAATGAAATTGGATTTAAATTATTAATCGGTAATATTTCTGAATCCCCACGAGATCCTTGTTAGCGCCTCTCATCCGAGTCTTGGTTTTTTTTGCTTACAGGATGGCCCCGAAGCTGGACAGACGGTGAAGGTGAGTGCTTATTATGCAGGGTACAAATGAATAAGAGATGATTATGAGATGAACATTTCTGTATCGTTATTTTATCCTTGAGCGCAGGGACCCCGGGCCTGCAATGGTTGTAAATAATTTTATCTAAATGGCATGGGACAGTGTTTACATTTCCCTTCTATTCCAGCCAAAGTTTTCAGTCGTGAAAATATCATTTCTTCTCTTCTTAAAAAAGAGTCTGAGATGGTAGCTGGCTCTACTTCATTTCACATGTATAGACAGCTAACAAAAAAAGCCATTTTCTCAAAATTGTTGTTTTTATGGTAAAAATATTGCCTTTCCCTCCATAATCTTGTAGCCTTGCTTTTTTATGACCCATTGAGTTGTCGCTGATTACAGGAAGAATTGAACTGCACCACGTTGGACAAACGCCCGTCTAATCCATCCCTTCTTCCTCCACATTCTCGTCACATCCTCGTTACCAAAGTTCAAATCTAATGGAGCCAATGAAGCTTCAAAACAGATCTTAAGCAAACTAGTGCAAAAAAATGATTTAATATGATATGCTCCACTCGAGTAATAAAATAGATAAAGTCCAAGATGGTTCTGCAGCCATGTTTCACTCCCCCATCATAGAAATGCCTGTGTAGTTAGATTATATGCCTGAGCATTAGATAAAGGCTATTTATTATACTGGGAATCAAAGGGAAGTCAAAATATGGTTATGCTTTAGCACTTTGCAAAATCAGATTAGATGCCTCGGAGAAGCTGCTTGGGTTGATTAAGGGAGCTCTAACAACCACATGATGGCACAAAGAAACATTTCACTTCCCTTCAGTTTGCTGTACTGACCTCCCTTCTCATGGGCTCCCAGCGATTGCTGTAAGCCTCTAGCAGAGTTGTGCGGGGAGGAGAGATGGAGAGAAGCCCATGTCTTTGAGAAGCCCAGGGCTGTGTAGTACTGAAACACAATTGCCTACGGTGCAGCAATGAAGCACTTTCCGCAGCTGCTTGTGGTAGACTACAGGCTGGCACCGGGCACAGGACAACCATGAGTGAAAATGGGTTTAAATGCCATTTTTCCCCCCCCAAGGGTTTTGTTATTAAATCCAAGATGTTGTAGCAGGCAGCTCGTATTATGTTTGCTAGTTGCTGCATGGGGCGGAGAGGGGATATTCCCCCCTCCATGCCACTGCTGCACGTGTCAGGGGGGTTTGTGCCTTCCTTGGACTCGGTGGGTGTTGCCTGCAGCCGTGGTTGGGGATTTTGACCTGGCTGTGCTAATGTTTCGGCCAGGACTTAAACCTGGAGGTTGCTGGCCGGAGGGTCTCGCCCCGCTGCTCAGGGTCAGACTGGCGCTGTATTTGGGGCCCGGAAGGAATTTTTCCCCGTGGCCAGATTGGTATTTTTGCTGTGGCGGGGACACGGCCCTCTACTTGGTATTGCACGAGTATATATTAGCAACCTTTACAGCAGCAGGACACTGGGGACCGCGATCCCCCGGCTGCCCCGGGGCAGGTTCAGCTGCGATGTCTTGTGCAGTGTCAGGGTTGTCTGTATAGTTCTGCTAAGAGGTTAGACAATGGGTTTGGGTTGGGATAGGGATGATCCTGGGGGTCGGACTAGATGTGACTTCCGGAGGTCCCATGCCCAGCCCTGCAACTCTATGACTTTGTGATTTTTATGGTTTCTTTCTGTTGCCAAGAACACATGATCCCCGCCAAGAGAGAGGATTCCAGGTAGCTGCTATTTTTAGGAAGTGGTCGTTTGTGCTAATGAGAGAAATTAGAGATGAAAAAATATGACGGCCTTCTCAATTTGTGGATAATAAAAAGCACATGTTTAATCCTTAGCAAAGCAGGTAGATATTATTTGTAGCTTTTTATTTGTGCAAGGGCCAAAGGCCATAAATGGGTCTAGTCCATGAATTGTAAAGGCATTCAGGGCTTCTCCGAGGTCCCAGACTACCCTTTTTACCAGTGTAATGAGAAGAAAATGATCCGTGCTTACTGCGCTCAGCTCTGGCAGTCCGCGATAGAGAGCGTGTTTTCATAAATCAGAGGTTAGGAGTTTGCATTTTTCTACTTTTCTGCATCGTTGGGCAACGCTATAATCTATTGTCATCACTTCAAGATGTTTCTCTTCTGCAAACACAGACAATTATTCTGTTCAGAGAATTAGGAGCTTTCAAAATCTAACTCAAAATTATTACTATGATCTGAACCTTCTTTAAAGTAAAGGAAGCAGTAAGGTGGGTCTGAGTAAGTTAATCACGGTGTTCCTCTGTCTGTTGAGGTTCACAAAGCCTGAAGCAACCTACATGAGACATGAATGGCTTTTTAAATCTTAAACCGAAGGGGTTGTGCATTTCTGTGCACGTGCTGTTTATGCGGAAGAGGAGGATCGGGGAACGTGCAGGGGAGGCAGCCCAGTGACAGGATGCTGAAAAGGCTGAAGTGCTCGATGCCTTTTCTACCTCAGCCTTCACCGGCGCGGGCAGCTCCCAGACTACCGCACCGGGTAGCACAGCTCAGGGAGGAGGGGAGCAGCCCTCAGCGGTGAAAGAACAAGTTAGGGACTATTTAGAGAAGCCAGATGTGCATAAGTCCTTGGGGCCGAACAGGATGCACCTGAGGGTGCCGAGGGAGTTGGCTGATGTAATATCCGAGCTGCTGACCTTTCTCTCTGCAAGCTCCTGGCAATCAGGAGAGGTGCAGGATGATTGCAAGCGGGCAAATACAGCGCCCATCTTGAAGAAGGGGAAGGAGGAGGATCTCGAGCCCAGTCAGCCTCACCTCAGTCCCTGGAAAGATCATGGAGC
>NW_005841934.1:2804327-2854147 GCF_000455745.1 Alligator sinensis
GGCTTGGAGCAGGGGCCTGGACTAGATGTGACCTCCTGAGGTCTCTTCCAACCTAGTTTCCTATGACTGTGTGTGTAAGGAATGCACTCGTATTTTCCCATACAAAAAATGTCCTATTTTTTTTCTGTTACAAAGGCTGCATTTACCTACAGCATGTATTTTTGAGGTTGCCCTTCCTGAACAACAGGCCTCCCAGTGATGCCCGGGAGCAGACTGGCTGGCCAAAGCTTGCAGCAAGCTGCACGCTCCTGGATGATTTGGAGCCTGCAGGTTGGCAGGGACTGCAGCCCAGGTGCGGGCAGTCAAGGCTGATTGCAGGCAGCCTGGGAGGAGGAGCAGCTGACCCTGATTAGTGTGTGGGAGCTGAGGTCTCCTAGGGAGGGGAGCGTGGGGTCAGACACAGAGAAGGAGGGAGAAGGTGCTTGGCTGCAACATGGGGACAAAGACTGCCCCAGGGTTCGGCAAAAGCCCCAGGGCTGCAAGGCTGGAGGCAGCAGCCCTGAGACCGGGAGAGGGACCTCACGAGAGAGAGGAGGACTGCGCTGTGGCACTGAGGGAGCAGCACGGAGCCGGCCCGGCAGCACCTTCTCAGGGGCTGGGAAGAGACCCCAGGACTGTGAGTCTGCCCTTTCTGAACTGCATTTAAGGACTGTATCGTGTCTAGAGGCTTTGTGAGCTGAGCGATACGCCCAGACCCAGTCCTCACTGCCCACTTACTTTGCTTGACGGGCAGCTGGGTCAGTGCTCTGGAGCCATCATAGGGCTTAGCTGACCAGCAACATGGCACCGTCGCACTGGGGTTACTGGGTGTCCCAGGGTGCTGTGCTGGCCCACGTGTTGCTCGGCTCCCCTGGGTCACCTCCCTGGTTCGTTAGGCTGTTGCAGACTTTGCTCCGGTTCGTTCTCAGTTAATTGTAGGAAACGCGTCCATCCCGCGTTCTGAAAGGAGCTGCGTGGTCTAGCGTGCCCCGTCACAGACCAACGAAGGGGTCACGGGTCCAAGTGCGAACAGCTCTGGAGCGGTGACTTGTGCACCGGAGCAGGCCAATTGTGAGCACGTAGGGTAGAGACTTGTCTGTGTGCACGGGTACCAGGTCAGAGGAACCCAAGAGACTCCTCCTAGGGAGGAGCTTTGCAGTAGAAATGTACTCTAAGAGCTTTGTAGTTGGGTCTTAGGGGCTGGATACGGAGCTCCAGGTGTATTTCTGCCACGGTACCCTGTCACTAGAAACACTGCCCAGGAAGCCATGCGTTTCGGCAATATTTGCACACGGCAAGATGCCAGAATTCAAACATGAGCCACACGCATCGCGGGGATTGTTCTCATCCCCTCCGTCACAGCAAAGTCCTGATCACGTAGATTATTCACAGACTCAATCTTTTATATGCACATGCAAACACAGGGCCCTATTTTAACTCCCCTATAACCCACAACCCCCTGGGAAAGAGCCTATCTTTTTATTTTAATGACTGACTATTTTTATTTCCATGGCACCTTCCAAATCCTAGTCCTGGATTAGCACCCCTTGTTGCAGGTTGCATTTCAGTTTGTGTGTGAGGAGGTCTGAAAAACATTTGGTAACCAGGCCTTGCACGGATGTTAGACTCGCCCACGGATTGTCCTTAAAGGGGCTGTTTAAGGTAAAAGATATATTTGAAAATACTCTCGTGCTCAGGTAGACGGGGCTGTAATTCTGGAGAAGAAAGGCTTTTTCCTACATAGGGAAGAGAGACAACCGGATTTAAGTGTCAGTCTCCAGTCACCCTGTGCCATGGAGCTGTTCCAGATGTGATATACCACTGGTTTCAGCATGTGGGTCCCGAGGCTGCGATACCTGGTCCGTAGTTCACGAAAGTCTTTCATACTTTTTGGTGTTTTCAGTTATGTTTGATGCCAACATGAGAGAGCTTGCAGGCTGATTGTAATCTCTTGCTCCAAAATGTCTGGGAACCGCTTCTTGCTACGTGTACGTGTAAATGAAATTGTTCCTCTGGCCGTGGCGTAGTCGCAGTGGGTTGTATGAGCCATATATGATGGACGCAGTGCATGCGTTTCAGTCTGTCACCTTTTCTGCGTCCGTCCAGTCCGCGTTGCTGTCAGATGGGTGCCGGGGTGTCCAGCAGGTACCAGGTGGATTGACTTTGGGGTGCCTTGCTTCTGGAGGTGTTTTTCCGCTGGGAGACTTGTAGCACAGAAGGACTCGAGCCTGCCCGAGTGTGGCTTCCTAGAGGCGTGTTGTAGTATTGCTAGCCCTGCCTGATTTATTCCACCCACCTTCACACTGCATTTTTTGGCCAGGAGCGTCTAAAACAAGATTGCTCAGAGAGGGCAAGCGTTCAGCTTTGTCTAGAAAGAGCATGTGCTAAAGGGCGGACTTCTCCCCCCCTAAATTTTCCCGTCAGAGGACAGGGGAAGCAGCAGCCTGTCCATCTCGGTCCCTTCTGGATCCCCAGTGCTCTCTGTTTTCTCGTGGGTCTCCTGCCCCTCACCCTGGCTCTTGGGGAAGAGGGCAGAAAGCGCTGCCCAGGGATCCCACAGAGCTGGAAGTGGCACCGGCTCTTCGGTGACCGCTGAGACGGGAGTGTGGCCGCACTACATCTCCCTCTGGCCCTCTCTCCTCTCCGCCCTGGACTCCGTGGAGGTCTTGGAAATGCACGTGTCGTTCAACACGCATCCCTGATTCTCCGGCCCCTGCCCTTCTGAGCGTGTGGTTATATCTGCGTCCTGTGCTGTTTTCACAAGCAAAAGGAAGTCCAGGCGGTTCCCCTTGTACATGGAGTGGAAAGCAGGGAGCCGTGTGATTTTGTCTGAGTGGACTTTGAACAACCATCCACTTGCAACGGACCAGGACTGTCACTCTGCCTCGTCCTGCAGGACTTCTAGTCGATGAGATGCTGCCGTAGCGCAGGGCTCGTAAAGGTGTATCAAGCAGGCCACGTGTCGCGGTCTGGCCCCGTGTACTTCATAGCCTTTGTCAGATCAGGTGAGTAAATGCCGGCGATGCCACGGTAAACATGGAAATCGCTCAACAGCGAGCAGTCAGCCTTACCTTTTCTGCGGGATTGCAGTCACGAGAAACTCCACACGCTCTGTACTTTCTAAAGGCTAAGCAAATCAAGCTGGCAGGGGCATGATTCACCTAATTTATCTGGAGAGACAAGATAACGTGCACAGCAAGTGTCTGTTGCACAAACACATGCAAACACGCATCCCAGTTTGCAACCATGTTGAAATCTCGGGCATCCCAGCACTTCCCGAGTGTTCGTGACTAACTACCATTTTCCCAATTACAGGCTCACCTGCAGAAATAAGAAGGAAAGGCTGACGGTGGCAGTGTTGGGTATACACGCAGAGATGTATTTTATGTCACACATTTCACTAATTATTTTACACTGGGAAGATTGCTTCACCGTTACTTTTTGATGTGCATGTTTTTCTTTCCCAGATGCTTTTTTAATGCTGCATTAAATCAATCCACCTGGCTCGCTTCTTTAGGAATTTCAACCTGAAATGAAAAGGCAAGAGTTTGCCTAAGCCTGCTGCAGACATCCTCTTCATATTATCGACTGTCCCTGTTGGAACGGAGCACTGAACTTGAGGTTTGAGTCTTGGAAATTAATCAGCTCGCCTTGCAACTGATTGCATCGGAAGGATTAAATTTATTAAGCACGATGCTTTGATGTTGCAGCCTGGGTTCCCTGCAGATTTGCAGCTGTGAATCCTTGTTTAATAAAATATTGAGAGCCACCTTTTGCTCTTTTAAAAGCGCAATAAAATGGTGGTGCAGAAGAAGAGTGCAAAATGCTAAATATTTGACTTTTCTAAACCAAATTTAAAATCTCAAGGCAAAAACAAAGAGAAGAAAACAATACGGAGATGCACAGAGCCCAGTGAGGAAAGGGCCTATTTGCTTTGCCCCTAGCATGCTTTTTTTTTTTTTTTTTCCTTTTGCAAGCTTATAGGATGTGCAAAAATGATTTGACAGAGTACAGTAGTCCCTTTGAATTGCTTTGAGAAACACACTGATAGTGTTTGCATGTAGAATATGTAATACTGCAGCTACGTAATTGGTATTGCAAATCCGGTAGCCTCAGGACTGCGCTGGCTGCTTTCAGCTCATCATTTTCGTCTCGTTTTTGAACCACGGCTGTGTTTGTGCTGCTTGACGATGTCGCTGTTCAAAGCGAGGAGCGCGGCCTCTTAAAGGAACAGCGTCGCTGAGCGGCAGCTGCGCCGGGTGGATATTTCACTGGCACCTCTCCTTTCGAAGCCCTCTATTAGTGCTTCATTTTCCACTACATCAGATTCAAACTTCTTCTCGTTTCCGTCAAGCCCTTCACAGCTCCAACCTGCCATGCCTATTTGCCGCCCTCTTCTTCTTCCAAGCGTGGATCAAGGGCTACCTGTTGTGTGACGCCTGCAGGGAATCAGCTAAGCGTTGCTGGCTGCATGATGCAGTCACCAGGTAGATCATTAATTTTGGGTGGGGGGTTTAAATGAACAATTTTGAACCATCACGTTGCTCAGCAGTTAACTATGTTACCCCATAATTTGACTTCCTTCAGTTCCCTCCTGTTGTCAGACATCTTGCATTTTTGTTTTAAATTAGATAGCAAGCTCAGGAGGAAGAGACTTTATTTACCTGTAGGCTCACCGAGCCCAGCAAAACAGTGATCCGGAACGGGGTCTTTAGGAAGAGCCATTAATATGCACAATAATAATATGCAGGAACTTGAAGATGCCGTAAGTCTCTCATGTCGCCTGCAATTAATACAGGTCACTTGCTGTAATTAGAACTCATCAGAGATGGGGATGAGGACATGTGGGAATGCAGCCACAGCTCCTCCACTCCGTGCAAAATCTGGATGCTTTATTTGAAGGCAAAAACGAGACAAAGGGAAATGGAGAACATGAAGACACCCTGGTGATTGATGGACGTGGCACCATTCGAACCGCGAATACCAAAGGCTGCAAGGCACTGATAAATGGAAATGACGACCTGGATAATGAAGTCTGATTTTGAAATATCGGGTTGCGAGGCTCCCTGAAGGTACGGAGGCAGGAGATGTTGCGAGATGCTCTTGAGAGGTGAATTATGATGCTAGCGGGGACGGATCATTTTGAAGCCCCACTGCAGAGCGTCATGACATCCCCAGGCACGCGGGGCAACTCTGTAATGCGTTCCTGCGTGGACCCAGCGTAGTGTCTGCAGGGACCAGCTTCAAGGAAATCTCAGAACGCAAAAAAAGTGCAGCCGGTTCGTTGGCCAAAAGTGCAGGAAGTAAAGTGGAAGTTGCACGAGGTCTGCAAAAGGAAGGACAAGATTGACTGGTCCTTCATACAGACCAGGAAGCCATGGGTGCCAGAAAAGATAATGACAGCGTGATCCATGTTTCTTCTGCGTCCAAGGCACTCGGGCTGCCAGGGCCTGCCTTTGACCAAGCAGCTTACATTTGCCCCTATATTGCTTCCTTCTGAAGAAGTCCCATTTACTCTTAAGCAGCTGCCACCTCCGCCTGGTGTTTCTGCAGCTTCCAGGGCTACCGCTCGTCCGCTGAAATGCATTTCCACACTTCCCTGCCTCTTACCACCAAGCTCTTTTCGATGCATCTCTATGGCCAGCCTCTCCCCTGCTTCCCCAGCCTGCCTGGGCTGCAGCCTTGCAGCAGCTGTTTCTAACTGGCTCGTTAGCTGCAAGGGGAAAATTAAAATTAAATTGTGCCCCTCTTACCCTTTTTGTGGTGCTTTTGTGTGTAGGGTCTGCATAACCCATCACTCACTGCCAAGCTTCCCCATGTAAAAAGTCAGATTTCTAGCTCCTCTGGATTTGTAGTAGTGCCTCTCTCCTGAGCTTTCCACTCCCTCGAGACTTTCTGACATTTTGCTAAGTTTTCCCTTCACCAGAAAGTCGAAATCTCAAAAATGTTCATGGACAAAAAAATAAAAATAATATTGATAAAAAAAAAAAGTTTCCGATTAGGGCAATCCAAGCATCATGGTTTGCTTCTTTCAAAACATTTCGGTTTAATTTTTTTTAAATATAAATGACGGTTCACAATGACCTCATTTACACCCGAAAGATTGGGATAGTTTTTGTTATTGCAATGTAGGAGCAGGGCACTGGCACAGTTTTAGATGTGTTTTTCTTCAGAAACAAACTTCCTCGCACCCAGCTCTTCTCTGAGAGCAGTTGCAGTTGGCCAGCATGTTGTGGTAGGCTTTTGGCTGAAGGGGTCCTGCCCGCCGCTGGAGTTCAGTACTCATCCACTCACTTGTTCCCGACATCGGGTTTGGATCTCGAACCCTGATTTGAAAATATCTCCCAGTTCAGTTTTCATTTTGTTTGCTCCACGTTGCAGCACCATGTCTTTCATTTAAGCCAGCCTCAGTGTCACTGAGCCTATAGGATCAATCAGAGGCCCCTGGCGCCTGTTGAGTTACAGGCGCGATGGGAGCTGATGCTTGATCCCAACCATTAGATCCCCATCACGCCATATTGCAGGGGGATCCTGGGATCCAAATGCTGGGCTTCGCTTGCACCAGCAAGTTAGTCTGTTGATCCGTGCTCTGGGGAGCACACCACAGTCAGTTTGGGGGCACCAAACAGCTGGCACTCCGGGCTGCAATCAAGGCCCCCACGTGCCCCCAAGGCTGGGAGCCCTGGCCAGCTGATGCAGACACCCATGCTCTTTAAGGCGCAATGGGAACCAGCCACAAAGTTTTTACACATTTTTGTGCAGCAGCTTTGTGGACTATCCCTTGTTTCCTCACACCATCAGTTGCAGCGGCCGTTAACTGGTTAATCGCATCTTAAGTGTAACGTCTGCCAGAGCCCGAGTGTCGGCCCGATGAGACGGCCCGTTGTACAGTGAGCACAGGTGTGTCGGTCCCAGACCGTGCCGGAGATGTGAAGCCATTAGTATCGCCATCAAAGTTGCCTGATTAATCGTGTGAGGTTAATACACTAGTTTCCTTTTCTGGCTTCATCTCTTTTATAGAACCTCTTAATTTGTCAAGCTAATACCTTCCAAACCTTTTCTCTCCATTTTCCGGTGAATGCAGCTTTTAGTTACACAACATTGCTTTCGAGACGGATGCAGCTTGCTTTCCGAGAAACGTGCAAAGCCCCAGCTGCGGACGCATCCCCGCTTGACTCAGATGTGTAACTGGGAGGCTGGGCTGGAGCCTGTTTGCAGTAGGCTTTTCAATAGCTCCTGTCCAAGAACGATATTTCATGTTATAGCAGAACACGAGCGACCCAAGCTCCCACCTTGTGGGATCCTCATCTAGTCGACAGCACGCTCACTTTCCCCAAACAGATTTTACCCAGGCAGATTTTTCCTCCTTGGCGTCCCAGGACGAAAGGACACGGAGGGGCAAAACCAACCTCTTGCACTTGTGCGTGCGCGTGAGCAAGAGCAGTGCCGTGCTCCCTGCAAGCACGAACTTGGCCGCATTCAGAAAGTGTTGCATCTTTTTGCCCAGAGGCTTTTTCAGCTGACTGATCTATTAAACTTGGTTGTCTTAGATGTCTGCCTGGATCCTGCTACATCCTGCGTCTCTTCGGGAAGCAGCGTTTTGTTCTTCTTATTTGGAATGTTAATGACCCAATTTAAGCCAGACAAAAAGAGCTCATTTACCAGCGTGCCGGCTGCCTCAGCAATGCTCGTCATAAACAACCACCGGGGAAAAAAAAAGAAACGTGGACCCGTATCTTCCGATGAGAGCGATATCATCGGGCAAGGAGAGAGTCCTCTTTCTTTACAGCGGTGCAGAAAAAGAAAAAAAAAGCCCCACGTATGAACACATTTGAACCAACCTAACTATAACGTAGGTGGAGCTTGATCAGCTTAGAAAAAGGGAGGCAGGCGTATGTGACATGGTTGTAAGCAATAGTAGGGGGTTGGATTCGGTGACCCTGGATATCCTGCCAGTGCTGTGTTCCTAGATAAGTTTTTGGGTGTTTTTCGCTTGAAAGAGTCGATGTTTAGGCCATCTTCTGCAAGGACGGGCACCTCTGGGAGTTGAGACCTTTAACAATGCGCTGCTCCAGCAGTATGTATTGTAGTCTGGGTTTTGCAGGACGGCATTAGCTCAGGTGGGCAAAAACAGTAGACGACACAGTCCCTGCTTGCCAAAGATATGCAAGTGGATGGGCAAGGTCAAAAGCAGCCGGAGCACGGCTCTGCATGTGCACCTCGCTGCGTCCCACCTCCCTGCGGGCGCCAGCTGAGCTCTCTGTGGATCGAAGGGATGCAGTCTGTGCGCGGTTTGCTTTCGTGCAGCCAAGACCTTGGGTCCATGCGTGCAAACAGCCATTGGACGTACAGCTAACCATTGTGTCCAGAATTACAGCTTGCTCAGGCAGTCCTAGAAATTACGTGTGCAAATCATTCTCTAAAAACAATTATGCCTGGAAAGCAAGGCCACATGCTATACTGTGCCACTTGCTCAAACCATCACTCTTCTCATCCAGTATATTCCAAGGGGCAGGTATAGGCCAGGCTAGGGGAAGATCCCAGAAATTATTAAGTTCTACTAAAGTCCCCTCAATGCACATCCATTCAATATCTTTCATTAACATTAATGAGAGTTATGTATGCATCCTGTGGAGAATAGGCCCCGTTGTTTTATTTCTTTTCCTTGTTTTTGGTATTAAATCTTATCCCGCAGTCGGTTCTGCAGGGCATGTGTGTACTCCTGCTGCTCAGTTATTTGCTCTACTTAATATATACAGCTTGATCCCCACCACCTTGCATAACAAAGGTAGACCATGCATAAATAAAGGGGGGAAAAAACCCTGCTCAAACAGAATTTGTGGACTTGTACAAAAACTAGGGATATGTAAATTAATGAATTAATAGATTACTATTGATTACTGGTAAGGGCTAATGAAATCATAAATATCCCCCCAAACAATTACTTGTTCCATATTATTAAATTATTGCCTCCATAACTAGTTTTGAAGCTTAGGTTTTTGGACTTAAATGAAGTGCTTAAGGGAGCAAAGTCTGTTTTGGAGGAATGGAGGCAGAGGCATTGCCTAGGTAGAGAAATTTATGATTTAATTTGCTGTGTAATCTAATTTAGAATAACGATTGAGTTTCTAAAAAATGAACTTTGATTAGATTTGGTTGTCAGGAATAAATACAAAGAATGGGCTAGTTTGTTCATTACCATCACAGGTTGAGGAGAGTAATTTGCAGATGTTTCTATGCTGACGTGAGCTCCCCTTGTCCCCGTCGTGTCCCTTTGGTCCAGCGTCCCTTGGTACTGGTATGCACGTCCCAGGATCTTGCACGCAGCGTGTGACGAGCAGCCAAAATGCAGGAGTCCAAAGCCATAATTCATGCAGGAAACAGTCCTTCCTTCAGGGTAAATACCTCAGCCTCGTGGGTTTTTGTTTCTAAGTTACATGGCATCAGATTTGCTTCCCTGCCGGGTCCCTCATTCAGGCTACGACGGCATCGGTGTGCCCAATGCCAGCCTTGGCTCTCACAGTGACGGGGAGCAGAGGGGCTGCTTGACCTCTGCGGAGCTGTTCAAGGTCAGCCGGAGGTATCCGCAGCGTGCACCGCCCCGTGGCGCCTGCTGCCAGCAGCCGCGTGCTCTGGCACCGGCATGAGGATTAGAAACGTGCAGATCGTCTCTCTTCAAGACGTTGGGCCGTGAAGCCCACTGAAGTCAGGGAAGGGTCCCGAGTGGCGTCAAATGAGCCGTGCCTGTTCTCGCAGGGACCGCGGGGGAGACGTGCAGCTTGCACGAGTGGTGGGGTGTCGGGGGACGACGCGTTTTGCTCTTCTCTGTGACGCCCTGGAAATGCGCCGGGCAAATTTCACTTTAAACCTCCTGTGCTGAAAACAGCCGGGCAAAATGCTGGCTTTTAAGACCCTGGTTTCCTAATTCTTCCCATTTTCAGATGATTGATTTGCTGTATCCGTTTCATAATCATTCCCTGCTATTTGCTGAGCACCTGGGAGCCTTAGCTAAGAAGTTACTCAGCAGTTGCCTACCTGGTTGACTCTATAATTAGCGGCACATTGCAAGATAAGTGCAATGACATATAGTTCATTAACTGGTAGGGTTGTGTTTTGCTTACATTGGTTTGACTTGACCTCGGCAGGTCGGAGTTGGCAAACAGATTGTCAGCTCTATTTAGCAGAATATCTTCCAGGTCACTTTTGGAAAATAGGCAGCCCGGTTTGGGTACGTGCACGCACAAACACACTTTTTTTTGGTAGCAACTATAGAGTGGAGCACGCTAACACATTTCTCCAGGCAGCCAATGACAACTTGCAAACCCTATTAGGGAATGATAAATTGCTGTTAACTGTCATAATTATCCCTTGACATTCAGAGCTGAATCTTAACCAAATTCTGCTGAAACCTTAAAACAAGATAGAGATAATATGAGGTTTAATAAATTAGGCACAGTGTAACTGTAAAAATGAGGACACAACACAAAATTAATATTTATCTGCTGCCCGTGTGTAACAGGCTTTGTTAAACAAAAAAAAGTCTGAAAGCTAAGAAGAGTTTGTTAGACAAATTCTAATTTTAATTGCAGACGTAATTGATTATACTCGGCATGCTCATTAGGTTAAGGGAGAATATGAGTCAACTCTCAAGGTCATTACAGTAATAGATATTGTAGGCATGTAATTTGTGATAAGCTGGTTCGTGAACAGCTAATTGCTCATTCATGGCAGTGTGTCTGCCACATTTACTCCCCAAACACCTCTTTGTCCAATTTATTTAACACCCCTTAATATTCCAGGGTCAAATTTACTATGAGAAGCATCAAGCAATGCATTTTCAGCGTCAAAATTATTATACCACTTCACCCTTTTTTGGACCTCAAAGACAGAGTCTGCGCTGCTAAAAACGAGCTGTCTGACACTAAGTAGGGTACGTGGTGAACAGAAATACTTGCAGACAGAGGCCAGCAGGAATTTCTTATTGAAAAACAGCGGTTCCCTTTCCACTCCCACAGCTATGAGACCATTGGAAAGAGATGCTTTTTTTAAATGGTAGAAATGATTCAGAACTTGTTTTTTCAAAATTGTTACGAGAAAGACCACAATATGTTTTCCTTATTATTTCTTTGCAGCAGATAGATGGGAGTTGGGAGCACTCCTTAAAACTGCTTGGTGGTCCAGTTCTTCTGGCCGGTAAGGCAAATGCTGTCACCCACCAGTTTCTTTGTTTTTAAATCCATCGTCTCGGAATAACTTTAAAAGAGAATACATTTTATGCTAGTAATAATAGTGGTGGTAGTAATAATGCCTTACTTTTGAAACAACACTTGAGATCCCTGGATAAAAATCACTGAAGGAAAATGTCATTATCCCCATTTAAGAGGTGGCGATATTGAGATCCAAAAAGAGATGAAGTGATTTGCCCAAGGTCAGCCAGTAAGTCAGTGGCAGGACTGAGACTAAACCCCAGAGCTCCTGAGTTCCCGCCTAGTTCGGTGGCCACTGAGTCACAGGGCATGTCTAGTTTAGTTGCTGTCAGAGCCGTTTAATTATATCAAGTAGTTGTGAATAATTAGTGCGGCACCCTTGTGCTGTGGGGTTTTGCCCCTTATGGGCTGCGCCATTCACGGTGGGCTTTGCAGGTTGTAATCTGTGCAAGCACAGAGAGGAAAGGTAATTGTTTTCTCAATTAAGGCCCATTGTATTATGTTGCATGGATCACAGGTTTTCGTTAAATAAATAAAATGATCAGAGAAAACAATTCTCGGTGCAGCTCTGGCGAGCCTGATAGGCGTAATGGGCCATTTGTAAGAATTTGTGTAAACATTTTTAATGATATTGCACCCTTTTGGGGAGGACGGGACAAAAAAATCAATAAATATATATTTAATGAAATGCCAGTTTAACTTCAGTATAATTTAATTACCACTTTCATCGTTTTGTTGATGTGCTGTACAAATGGGATGGTAGGGAGGAAGAGTCGCCGCTCTGCATATTCCCACGGTTAAAACAGATGAAAGAGAAGTCAGTCTCGGGGTTTCCCTTGTCTTGTTCAGGCTCCTTTCCACTAAATCTTTGAGAAAACAAATGGGATAGAAACCAAGCTTCGACTGCATGCAGGTGGTTAGGACTGGTTTCCTTTCATCCCCGTTCTTAGTTGTAGGGAGCCAGCTGCGATGGCTAATGAGCTCTCCGTAAAGAAACGTGTTCGTCGGCTTTCCGTCCTCTCGCGCAGTATCGCCACGTTGGGTGGCTGCTGGTGGACTGACCAGCTCATACCACCGAAAGGGGCCTCATGCTTGCCCACACCTACCCGTCCCATTTTGCCCGCTTCGAACACTGACCTGATGAGAGGATGTGCTGTGTAGCCACGCTGTGATTGCCACGAGGTTTGCGCCACGTGGTGTGCATCCACGCTGCGGAGCAGAGTGGAAACGGGAGGCGTGTCAAAGTAACCGGGTAAGTCAGCGCGCTGAGGGCAGGACTCGGCAAATACAAGCCGGCGTCGGAAACTTTATGAGTCGTTGACTTCTGAAAGCAGGTAACAGGGGATGCCGTTCTTCATCACCGCCCCTCTAGTTTTATTTCATGCATATAAAGCTGATTTCTGCTCTAGTTATGGAGAAAGTGATGTCAGCCATAACAATTAATTTACAGTTAAATGAAAGTTTTAAGAAACGTGGACATGATCCAAAGCCCATTGAATTCCCAGTTATGACCCCAGAGGCTGTAATGGGCTTTAGATCAGTCCTAACAGTCTTCATTTAAAACACATTCAAAGTATACGTTCCCATTTGCACTGCAGGCAATGATATTACTTTTAGGCAGCGAAGATGTATGTGGAGTTATCCTCAGCTTTAGGAGCGGCATAGTTTATAGAGCCCTAGTTAAAGTGTTTGCATCTGGAAATAGGGCGGTTGTTCTGTTTTTAGTAACCCATTGTCATGAACTGTAAAGAGGCATGGAGACTCCGGCAAGAGAAAGTTACTCAGTGAAATCATAGCCAGGAAATACAGCTCTCAACATGGGGTTTGGCTATTTCATAACTAATGAGGGGGTTTTAACCAAGCTTTTTCCCACCCTCTGTCTCGTCACTGATTTCCAGTTGTTCATTAGGAAAAGATTGATTGTGTCCAAGGATTGAGAATGATGTTGGTCATTATTGTGAATGAAACTGCCGTTCAGAAAGGACGAAGAGCAGGTTCTCGGGTGCTGGTGTAGGTGTCGGTATGTCTTGCTTATCCTGCTTGAGATCATCCCTATTAATATGCTGCAAATCTTAACGGTTCCAGCTGATTAAGAGCTGCTTTGGAGTGAGCGGTGGCCGGTCCATTTGCTCACCCACTGCCAGGCACCATTATTCGTGGGGCCACAGCTGCCCTGGGATAGGCACTGTACAGAGAAATAGTGCGTGCCTTGGAGGGGCACAAGATACCAGTGAGAGCCTCACGGTCCGCAGGATGAGCAACCAGTGCTGTCAACCCTCATGGTATTTTCTGCAGGTCATGAATTCAAGCCGAGCTGAGGCCAGTCTGGTGATAGCACTAGAGCCCAGTGACCTGGGGCAGCTCTTTTTCCTTCTCCTCCCCACTTAGCATGAGCAGTGGGCACAGCTCGTCTGCTGCTCCGCTCCCCCCTTGGCACCTTCGGGCCTAGGGAAGGTGTGGGAGGAAGGAGGGTGGAGATGCCTGGGAACGGCTCCCTAGTCCTAGTGGGTGGGAAAATTACCCTCCTTGGGGGTTAGGACCCAGGGGGTAGTTGTGGGGGCAGGATTGATGCGGCGTTTATGGAAGGAGGATGAGCAGATGTCGGGGTAAGACCTCCTGCAGCAGGGGCCAAAATCCCCTTTCCTGATGAGTTTGGGAGACCCATCCTCACTAGTCCTCATACTTGTCTGTGGGGGAAGGAAACATTTGTGGGTTCAGAAGTTAATACACAGCTCAAAAGGCACCATGCAATCTTTCTTAAAAAAAAAAAAAAAATCATCTTTGGGCCAGTGTCATGATTTTGGGGTCTGACCCCTGATCTCTGCCCCTTTGGGATGGTCGTGGCTCACAAGCTCCCGAGCAATCCTGTTTCAGGGTTTAATGAGCCACGTGAAGGACGGCAGTCTGGGGGGGAATCTGCCCCTTTCTACCTCCACGGCAGCTTGAGATACCCAGAAGATATGAAGTAGCAACAAATGACTCTGTTCAGGATTTAAACTCCAAGCAATTTAACCAATCTAAACATCTAACTTGTGTGAAACTAAATTACAATTTTCATATTAGTTTCACCTTAGCTTTCACTCCAATTACTATGGGTTTGGCTGCAATTATTGTCAATAATAGCATCTAATCCTTCTATAAGATGTATAGTGTGAAACATTTTGCACTTTGCACTTTCTTTCTACTTATTGTTCATGTCCCGTTGTATGTACTAATAAGCATTAACATGCAAATAACTATAATCAAGCATTGATATCCAGAGAGAGCAAGTGCTAATACAGTTAATACATCAAATACGAACCAGGCTTTTAATTCAAAAAAGAAGAAAAGATTTAAAATGTTAGCTTTTTTTTTTTTTATAAATACATTTGCAATGATTATAAATTCTATTGAGCTTGCAGAAATCTGAGCTTTGTGCTTGCAATAACTCTCATTAATGTTTAGCCTCAAGAAAAGGTTTATAATAAAGGGACTTATTCAGACAACAGATAAATAGGAATGATACAGCCAAGCGGGTTGAAGAGCCTTGGGTATGTTTGTTGCCATCCGACCCTGTTGATTTCTGTCAGAGGTGCCGAATACGTCCCGAGTTTCACAGGAGAGGAGGTGAAATATTACATGCAGCGATAACCGCGAAGGCAGGAATACCTGGAGATGATCTTTCTTTTGCTTTTTCTGTAATTGGATTTATTTATTCATTTTGGTATAATTTAAGTTGGATGGAAAAAGTCAGGCAGGCCTGCAAATGAATCCTGCTGAGCCAAATCCAGGTTAACGAGGTGCAGCCCCATGGCCTGGGATGCAGAGGTTAGACGTGGCGGGGGTCTATATCTAGTGGTGGCTTCTGCGTTTATATATGTAGAGATGCCCCGGTTACGTTCAGGCAGGTCCATTCACCCGTGTGATTTCTCTAGGGCCCGGTAGAGGTGCAAAACGTTGACCATGGGGGACTTCACCGCGCAAAGGCAGGAGAAAGGGAGCAAATGTGTCTCTGCCTGTGGCCAGGCTGTATGAAAGGGGTCTGTAACCCCTGCCCTAATCCTGATGTTAAGCAGGTGGGAAGGCCGAGCTGGGGACGGGGCATTGAATGAAGTCAAAAGCTTGGGAAGGGTGAAATGGTAGCTTGAAAGCTGGAGGTCAGGTTGGAGCATCGGCTCGAACGGGAGGCACGTGGCTAAATTGAGGGCCGGGTTGGATGCTCTGCAGAGGCGGGAGGAGAAGCAGCAGATGCAACAGTGATAGCGGGACGGGGTGCGCGGCTGTCCTTAATTCGGCATTTCCGGAGGGTCGGTGGGGCAGGATGGAGCCAACGAGACCTGCTCGCGTCTAAGCTGGGTTTGGAGTTTATCCTTGGACGCAGGCTGATAAAAGCTGCTCTCGGATGTGCAGCAAACATAAAAATACATTAGAAATAAGAACAATATCAGCACTTTGCTCTAATGGTGTTTGAAATAAACGCTTTCTGGTGATCTGGGCTTGAACTTAGAGAATTTATTTCTAAATAGATTATTTGTATAGCCCAGTCAATAGACACAGGCTGTCTTAATCTCTTTCTCTAAACACCATTATATTTTATGAATTTTTCATAAAAATGAATCACTGGAATATTTCAGTTGTAATTAATTAATTATGCTAAACATTTACAGCCAATGAAATGTGATGTCCGTTAGAAAAATGACTTAACAAACGTCCAACTCAACCATTGTTCTAACTTGTCAATGAATTACTTAAGTGTCATTTGTTAAACTGGTTCAGTCAATAAAAGCCTTTAGTTGTTTTTCAGAATGGGAGCATTATTTCCGGGTAATGTATATCTAATTCTCTCTTCCCTTTGGTCTATCTACATTGGCTAGACTGGGTTATTATTAATTAGGTCTTTATAGCATATTAGCTGAGAAAGATCATGATGCAGTAATAAGTAAAGGTTCACAGAGACAAAATGCTCTAATTAAGGAGCAAAGCTTAGTGGTAAGCAGTTTCTTAAAATGGATTACAATCTGGTAAATTAAAGCTGATTTCCCTCATACGCTTCTATAACATTTCCAGGGAAAATGGCTCTTTGCTCCTTTGCTGAAGTGATGTTCCCTGCTCCCCTCCCTCCCCCTCAATATTTCTTTTTAATTAATTTTGCATTCCTATCCATATGAGACAATGAATCATGTGCAGTAAAGGGGATGAGACGCCACAGGGAGTGTGAACGGGGGCTAGGGCGAGCGGATCGGGCGCTGGCTATGTCGTAGCGGGCAACCGTCAGCCCTGTGCATCGTGGTGCAGTGCAAGAGGTCTGGTCCGGTGCCCGATGAATCTGCTTGTACCGAGGGTTATGATGTGGCCTCTACTCGCCTTACCCTGGAGGTTGCAGCATCGCGGGATGTTATAGGAGCTGCCCCACCGCAAGCAGCCCCGCCACATTGCCCTCCAATGCCTCCAGTGAAGACGCTTGCAAATTAAATCCGTGAAGGGATATATTGCCCTCAGGTGATATTCTGCAGAATGGATACGGAAAATCACGATATACGCCCTGTCCGCGGATCTCTCCATGACTTCATTTGTAACCTTTTCCACGTCTCATACGGGAGACTTCCTTCACGGGAGGGTAAATCATTCGTGCGCCTCCCCGGCTGCTCTGGCCTCCAGCAAAGCAGCGACCGTGGGCTGCGTAGCCGGGTCCGCAGCACCTCCCTACTTCCCTGGGTGTAGAGTCAGGGCTGCTGTAGCAATGCAGGTGACTCTCTTTTAATGTTCATGGATAAGGGGAAAGATTGCTTGCTTCTCAGTCCTGGCAAGACTTCCTTGCCCTGGGCTCGGCAGGGTGCCAGTGAAAAAAAGTCTTGTCCAAAACAGCGCATTTGCACGTCGCCCAGAAGCCAGAGCCTCGATGAGAACGCACCTGCTATTTATGGATATCCCGAGAGCCACGATACTTCCCCAAAGCACTTGGGATGCACATGTTTAAAGATTCGCTGCCCCTCAATGGGACTAGATTTAAAAATAGGCACTGGGAAAGACCTCCATGAGTGGAGACTCTTTGAGTTTCCTGGTCCCTGTGCGGTTTCTCTGGCAAAAGAGGCAGTTTCGAGCGGCAGGACGTGTTTGCACAGTAAAGGCGACGCCGGCACAACTTAGACAAACCGCAGCGGGTGCCGGGTGGTGGCTTTCCCCTTGTACCGGCGGGGAGAATACTGCACGGTGCTCACAGCAGTGTTTGTAATGACACCGGGTGTATGAAGAACAGCATCTATGAGACGGGTTAAGATTTAGAGATCTCTGATTCGTGCAGTATTTTCTGAAGGGGATATTCCACATCTTGTAGTCTCGGGTCAGGATACCGGATCCGATAGTCCTCTGGCCTGCCGCGGCCTATTATAGTGTTTGCGATGGCACAGAAGGGTGCCTTGGAAAGCGTGTTCAAAACTGGGAGATGCCAGAGGATTTCAGAGCAGCAAAAACTTGTTCAAGTAAATTAGAATTTAGATGCATGCTGAATTGAAGCCTGGTTAGTTATATCATCCAGCACGTATTTCTAGGTTTACCTCAATTTTCATTGTGGCTTTCCAGTGCAACTTGAAGATGTGATAATTTATGCATTCTATATTGAGACATCAGTGAATTAAAAATGTAATGGAATTCATCAGATTTTGTTTTATTTTGCAATTTCATGCATGAATTGCCAGCGCAGGGCGTATGTGCAGCGGGACTTCTAATGAAACGAGACCAGAAAAACAGGAATTCTTTATAAGCTTACATATCCCCCCTTTAATTTTTCATTGGTCTTGTTATGTAGGAAGAAAAATATGGTAATTTATAAAGATGCAACAGGCAGTGTGAGCTGCAGATAATAGGGTACAAAATAAGACCCGATACCGTACACAGCAAACTTTTCCTTCCAGGGAGCTTCCAAAGAAACAAAAGCAGAAGGCTCGAAGTTTTTAAATTTAAAACTGCAATATGCATTCCCCAGAGACATCCCAGGAGGATTAAATAACCAACTAGGAGACTCGCCCAAGAGGACTGCCATATAAAAATATTCTACTTTTAAACACCCCTAGAAAGCTGAAACGAGGGTTTTTTCAGACTGCGAGTCTCTCCTGGATCTCCCACAAAGGCATGATTCATGAGTCCTTTGGTGTTAGAGTTGCTGATTTATGCTTGTGTAAGATATGGATGGTAAAGTTCAAAACAATATCTGTAAGTATGGCCCTGGTGTCGATATTGTCTCCACCTAATAGGTGTTCTTGCATCAAACACCCCTTGGCTTTGAAACGGGCAAGAAGACCGGGGAGAGAAAAGCGTACTGTAATTTTCTTCTAATAGCCCCAATGTCTTCCTCAAATTGCTACAAAGGCAATTCAGCAATTTTAGTGCCAGACTGATGAAAAAGTGCATATTAAGCTTTCTTCATTAATTAATGCCTCCAAATGAGTTTGTGGCCTGGGACTGGGGGGTGCTGAGCATGAATACAGTAAACAGTTGCCTTAGATACTGTTTTGCTGGCGTCTTAACGAGTTTGCAATCGCTGATGCATTTGCAGGAATGAAAAAGGAAACCAAAATCTAACAGGGGATGTCAAACGAGACCGGGCAATACATTGTCGAAAACGGTACTGGATGGGCAGGGATAAGTCTGGACAAGATAAGTCTTTCCTAAGTCTAATATCTGGGCTTTGTATTTGCAGTCTGTTGCATCTGTGCCAGCTCAACAATGCTTTATGTTAGCACCCCAAGGAGAATATATGAGGAGAGCGCTTGCAAAGTCTCTCTGAGCCAAAATCAATTAGGCTACAGCCTACCAGCCAGAGTGCCACGCGCAGCGTAGGGCAGAAACGCTGTGGGAGCTGCATGTGCTCATCTCCCAAAACTGACTTAAATGAGGTATGTCGTGGGCTGGCATGACTTGCATGAGCTCGAGCTCCTCGTGTTTCTTCCATATGCCCAAAAGTACTGAACTCGGTTGAAGTCGGAGCTGCTTGTTCGCTGCGTTTTCGGGGAGGCGAGGAGGTGTCGTCTGGTCAACAGGAAGATCCCCATCACGACACACGAGTCATCCCGTTTTTACGATACGGCTTGAAAACTGCACGAGAGGTTTTCCTTCCAGGAGTTCGTGTTTCCCATACAACTGCCTTTCCTTTCATCCAGCGAGACTTAGTGGGTCAGGCACATGTGCATCATCAGCAGAAATCGATGTGAAGGCCACCTTGGTCCTCAGCTACTCTCTGGTGGCAAGGGCAGGCTGGTGAGGGGAGAGGCTGTGACCCTGAATCACTTTAATTAAGGAGAGATGGCAAGCGATGCAGAAATAATACCTGAGAAAGCATGGTCTCACACAATACTCAGTGTATACAAAACAGCTCTGGGCAGAAAATGAGACAAGCACATTTTTTTCCCCCAAGAAAAGTGTTATTTTCCCTGAATTTATTCTACATAATAATAAAAAAAAAAAAAGAGAGAGAGTACAGTTGTGCCAAATATAAAACAGGAACTGCGTGGGCTCCCCATATGTTCCAGCTATATCCCGAACTACAAATCAAGTAGAGCAAGACTGGCAGTATTTTATCTGCTGTATTTGAGAAGTCGCTGAACCTGAACCACCTATAATTTTTGTCTTTTGGGACAAACTTTGGGACAAACTTTTGGGGACCTTTGGGAGGAATTAATTTGAGTGAAACACACCAATTTTGTATTAGTCAGCTAAAAGTCAAGCAGTGCACAATAGATACTGCTCCTGTCGCCATAGGTTTAGGGTTACCACGTGTCTAAATCGGAACAGAAATCATACAAGAGAAGCAGGCTCGTTCTGCAAGAGAAATTGGTTTCTAATGAGCAGAGGAGAGAAGTTATGGAGCTGGCTCTGAACTCATGTGTGGAGCAAGGGGCCTCAGTTGCTCCAACACGGAGCTCATGGACGGGCTCAGGGTTTATGGAAGGGCTAGTGCGAGAGGAGAGCTGTGTCTCTGGAGCGTGCGACGTGTGTATTTGTGCTTTTAGTATCTTGAGCAAGGGGCCGACTGTGGGTTTTTACTGGCACTTAGAAACCTCTCAAATGTCTGGTTGTTCGTGTGCTTAGGGTCAAACCAATCCGTTCGGAGTCGGGAGGGAATTTTTTTGTCTGTGGACCAGATAGGCAAGGGCTTGCACAAAGAATTTCCTTTTCTGTGCGATGCCGGCCATGGTCCTTTTCTTAGGATCATCTGAACACATTTCACTTCAGTTTTCTTCCATTGCAGTGCCAACATCCCTCGTCTCCTCCGCTCTTTATCGGCCGTTTGTTTCTTTACCTCTGGTGCCCCCCCCATGGCCGGCAGGTGCCCAAAGGGCCCGGGTGGGCAATCTTTGGATGCTTTTGGAAAAATGTTCGCCTGGAAATTTTGGGGTAGGGCCATAGGGTTTGGGAAGAATATATTAGGAGATTTTCTGACAGCCAAGCGTTGTGAGTAGCTAAGTACAAAAGTACCCCAGTGTGCAGCATTTATCTCGTCGTATCTCACAGAACGGCTTTCCGTAGAAAAACCGTCGTCGGTGCATGTCAGAAGACGAGCTAAACGAACATGTTTTTAGCTTTATACGACAAAATATCCATCTCATTTTTGCTAAACTCGAACAGGAAACAAATTTGTTCTCGAAGCGCAAGCAAAAAAAAAAAAACTATCATAAATCATTTAAAATATAATCATAGGAAACCAGCTGCTTGACAATATAGCTAAAATCATTTGCTCTCCTTGCTTAAAGTATTTTGAAGTCTTCCAGTTAGTTTTTTCTAGGTATTGCTCTGCAAACGTGGCTTTTTTTAGCTTGCCTCCTATTAATAATGAAATCTCAGAGCTTTTTTTCAAAAGCTACAATTAAGAGGTTTTTTTTTTCCTTTAGATTACCTGAATGGAAATGATATCGAATATTAGAAATTCCAATGAAATCAAGGAGGAGGCTGGGAGGCGTTTTTTGTTCTTTTTTTTTTTTTTTTTTTTTTTTAACGAAGCAAACACATTGCTTGATATTTTTTCCGTGCGTATCAGTATTTCCAAAGCTTCTGTGTTGGGAGAGAGCTTTGTGAGAAGAGTCAATTTATCTCTGCATCTTGTCACTAAGGGAAGATCTATAACCAGCGCGTCTTTTCTACTACGGAGGGCCTATTCACAAAGGAGTGATGTCAACTAATTTTTAATGATAGATCAATAGCAGGGGGTTTTTTTGTTTTGCTGATCCCGCAAATAGTTCACACGATCCAATAGATACCTGCAAGTCCTATGGGATGTTAATGTATTCCCATGTAAAAGGTATTTTGACATCAGCAGCAATATGCCAGGCTACAAGGCCTCTTAATGATTTGTGTGTGTTCTGCAGTTATATTTTACAGATTTCTAAATTTAGAGTGGCCTCCGTTGCCGGTTTCAACCTCACCCGTGTTGTTTGCTGCGTCTCTGTGCCTTGCTATCGGTGGATTGCTTCCATCCTGGAAATCGGTGCGCCCGGCTCCCGTTCTCCCTTTTTTGTTTGCAAAGAAAGCCGCCTGGCTCCTGTTGCTCCTGCCTCGCGAGCGCCGAGGGCAGGGGGTGTTTGTGGAGCCAGGCGTCTTCGTTCCAGAAGTGTTCCCCATCCACAGCTGCAGGTTTTCATAGACATTAGGGGCTGGAAGGGACCTCAAGAGATCATCGGGTCCAGCCCCCTAATTTGGGACCAGTCTTCAAATGCCTTTGGGGCAAAAGCGAGGAATATCGGGTGCAAGCCATTCCTCACCCAGAGCAAACCTGGAGCTGGTCCTGCAAGGAAGGGCTGCCCGAACCATTCAGACACAACTCCTCTCTGCCCCCAAATCCTGTGCAGCAGCGGTCACCGGGTGCAGGCGCTTCATACGTTACTAGTACGGCAATGCTGAGGGCTTTGCCAATTTGGAAGATCGTTCTGGATCCAGCAGGTGTTGATGCTTGTTGGTTTTCATCATCTCAAACTCTAACGTTGATCAGAGAGAGAGATTGAGGCGAGTGGATGGGAAAAGAAAGGTAAGTCAAGTAAGCAGCGTGGTGGTGCAAGCTGCCGTGGAGGTGCAAATGAGAGGTTCATTCAGTCCAGCGACTCCTTTCCAACAATGTCCTGGACTTTCAAGAGGAAAATGCACAGCCCTATACTATGTGATGGATGGTTGCTCAGGTTGGATGAGGTCCCTGCACAGACCAATGCACCAGTATTACAAATGTGTGTATATTTTTTGAGAGGCAAGGGTTTCTTAGGGCGGTACTTTTTTATCGGACCAGCTATGTAGCTGGGATGCCTGGACGAGCTTTCGAATGCAAGACTTTCTTCGTGCCCCGATGAAGAATGTCTTGCTTTCCAAAGCTTGTCCCAGCTAAGCAGTTGGTCCAGTAGAAGATATCACCCTAAGACATCCATGCCTCCCACATAATTTTTGGACCATTGCAGCTGCAACTTCACTCTGACACTTCCATGTACGCTTTTTGCATTTACTCGTGTGTTGTTATCCGTATCTCTTTGGCTATGATTTTAGAGGCTCTTCAGGGAGTTGAGTGCCTGGATTTTGGGCTGCTTCACTGAAAATCCATGCCTCAGCAGTCAGAGCTGGCTGCAGGGTCAGGGTGACCACAGCCCCGCAGGCCGAGCTGTGTAGCTTTGCTGCTCCTTCCCTCTCCGCTCCCTCCGTTGTGCGTGAAGAGCACGGAGAGATTAGATCAATAGTGCAACACACGCTGCTCGTGGCAAATGTGATGCTATTCCTCCCTCTCCCTGCCTTGCCGAGCGACGTGGGATCCCATCACCTACTTCATCTCCTTGTGACACAGCAGCTGTTTCTAAGCTAGTTGATGTTTTAGGCTAGGAAGGGTAGGCATAGGTCTCAGCACCAAACCAGTACTAAGCAACTACAGTATAGAAACGCATCTCTCCTATCGTGTGCCGGGGTGAGGTAAAGAGCAGGATTCCCTCGGGTACCACGTGTCCTCCTGCATCCTCGAGATGCAGAAATGTGCTTCACACCCTTTGAAAAGCCTTTTGCCTGGTTAACCTGCTTTTTTGCAGATGCTGAAGTCTGCTGCGGTACGCTGCGGTTGTCCTTGCTGATGTGTACGCTGGGGAAAGGCGGCACAACTTGAACGTGAGACAACACCCAGGGAAACGGACTTCAGGAAAACACGGACAGACTTCTTGGGGGTCGCCCCACCGACTGAAGGGAGCAGCAGTGGGGCAGGGAAAGGCCAGCCCTGAGCCTAAATTCTCCCTTGCACCTTGCCGGTCAGGCGTATAGACTCCACAGAGATCTCCTGTCCTGACTGGGCAAAGGCAGGCCGGACTGGGAGTTGGGGAAACTATCTCATTAGTGTCTTCCCCCCCAAATCCTCTTGGAGCAAGCTTGCAGAAGCGGTTGTGCTGAGTTAGTGAGCATTACCTTGTGTGACTTCCCCTGGCCCTTCTCATCCCAATTGCACTTCGATGAATTATGTTCCCGGAGACGGGGCAAGGGGGTTGTCCCACCCAGCGCTGACATGCTGCCATCTCTTTGGAGGAAGACCGCAGCTTGTTGTTTAGCATCCCGTAGCAATGCTACACTATAATTAAGGACAGCGAGGTAGGAAGAAGGAAAATTAGGCAGCATCACGTTACCTGAGTTGGGATCTACGCACGATGTTGACTAGCCGAGCCTCCGAGGAGCCGGGATCTTACGTGGCGGCACTTCAGTACATGTTGTTGGTGAAGATTTCCACCCTTTTGGTGGTACCTGTTAGCAAAGCTTCACATTTCTCACTGTATTAAACATTGCTGAGGATGTGCAGCGGAGAGCTGAGAAAACAAATGAGCCTTCCAGTTGCTTTAAACAGCTCGACGTGACAGATGTCTTGATTCCCACCAAACTTCATTTGAAAAGCTCCTTCCACCCATTGTCATTTGTCTTCTGCGGTTCATCAGAGCTGTTGGGAAGCATTGGGAATACGCTGGAGCCTTTCATCTCCCTCCACATCATCTTCAGAGTGAACGAGTGGGTTTTTTTTGGTGCAAGCACAGAGAATCGGAAGAAGGCTGAAACCTTGAGGAAGAGTAATGCCAATCAAACTGTCTTCGAAACCGTGCTGTTTAATCAATTCCAGACTTAAATAATCCATTTCTGCAAGTGGAAAATTGTTCATTTGCCATTGATAGAGGCAAGAGCACAAGTGTGTGTGTGTGTTGGGGGGAGCGTTAAGCCAGACATGTTTAAAATTTAACTGCTTTGTGATCAGGGCTCGTAGCGGAGATGATATCTTTTATTAGACCAGGAAGATTTTTGCAAAAAAATTTCTTTAGTTGCAAGCTTTCGGACGCAAACAAAAATGCCTGAAAGCTTGCAATTAAAGAAATTTTTTGGCAAAAATCTTGTTGGTCTAATAAAAGATATCTCCACTACGAGTCCTGATTGCCATTTCCTCTAGAGCAATACGGCTACAACCTGGATACCTAACTGCCTGGTGATGCATTTAAAGAGCACAATACTGTGGATCCTGATATTTATGTAGGTAGTGGGCATTGCCGGGAGAACGGGCTGACATTTTCATCTGGAGCACCCTCTGCACTGTTTTACTCCCCTGTGCCATAGCCCTGTGGCGTACTTCCACTGCATACGTGCACTACAAAGGATCCTGCTGTGGCAATGGAAATCCTCGCAGTGCCATGTTGTGAAAGAAAGTCTGCATCCACCAAAAACACAGCAGCTGTATCCTGGGAGGGAAAGCAGCACGATGCAATGAGCAGGGCGCTGGGCCTGGGTGCTGTCAGCCTGGCCTCTCTTCCTGGCTGCATAGATGGCTTGCTGCATGACCTTGGGCATGTCATTTTATCTTCCTTTTCCTTTGCTCACCCTTTGTGTTGTCCACTTCAGGACAGGGCCTGTCTGTCTTGTGCGGTGGTTCAAGACCTATAGCTGAGATCAGGGTCCCCTCCCCGGGCTGGGCCTCTCTGTGCTACTGCAGTATAAATAATCGAGAATAGTCAGGCATTCGTGCCGATTATTTTGTGGACGTGTTACTGAAGGAGACTGCAAGGGAAGGCAGGACTGCCTCTGAGTCTCTTGGTGTCAAAGGGCTTTTAGTTTTTCATGCTTCCAGCTTAACCATAGAGTTAAAGCCTGGTGCCTATATGTCGATGGGTACAAACCAATTAACCATTCAATTAAAATATGTTTATCGTAAATATTGCGAGGAATTAACATGTTAGTTGTGCTTAGCGCCCGATCTTGCTTGCTGCCTGTCGCCACATCTCTGTTTTTTGCAGGGCCGTATTTGCATAATCTTAACCTAGAGTTAAGCGCTACCAGTTTAGCCATAGAGAGGGCAACGTGGCACCTTAGAGACTAACTGGCTCAGAGAGGCATGAGCTTTGTAGGCAGATTAACCAGCCAAATCCATGTGTGGCCTTGATGTGGAAGAGCACTCTGTGCTGCCTGTGTGCCTGATTTCATGCACTGCAGTTTGATCAGCCCTTTTCCAAGACTGGAAAGAGCGAGGCACCGCTTTTCTCACAGGTAAAACACAAGGGGATGCCCCCCTAGGACGAGAGATGACTGGCGCTAGTCAAGACTAAGACCTCCGAGTATTGTGAGTGCCATCTGCCTCTGCTTTCGGGAGGACACCAGTGCCTGCAGCGTCGTTTTTAAAACTATCTATGTATGTATGGATGATTCTTTTGCTATATAGAGACTTTGAAGTGATTGAACTCCCACCAGAACTTAGATTTTAATCATTGCTTTGATCTCCGGCTCTGCTACAGGATCAGTTACCAATGTGTCTAGAATCTGTAAACTCAGAATTACACAGGAACGCCGGATGTCACATATTTCAGAGACAGTATAAATGATGGTGTTCAAGAAGCAGATTGAAATCCAAGAGGGAAGCGCAGGAAGATGAGAGGAACACCGTGTGCTTTCTACAACAAAGCCTACGATAGGAGGCGAACACATGACTGGTTTTGAAAATTTGACCCAAAAATTGACCCTAAGAGTTTCTGGTTCCAGCAGGGTCAGTGGTAAAACTCCCATTCGCTGACATGACTGCGACTCAGATTTCACGCGGATGAATTTTTTGTTTCTGTTCCCTACCGCTGCTGGTAGGGATGTGTTCAGCAAGGCCCCCTCTCCACGTGCCGGTACAGGCACAATGGGATCTAACGTGCGATTGACATAATTGTACCACCTGCCATGCCCGGGCACCCCTGCAGCGGTGATCCTCTCTGCTTGGGGGGTCTCACGTACCCCCAGGGTGGAGAGATGGACAGGAGTCGCACTGCAGCTCTAGGACTCGGGGTCCCAGTCGCTGCGAGGTGCTGCCGGGACCCAGACTTTGCACTTGGTAGCAAGTGCTGTGAGCTCCCAGCAGTTGTGGGGCCAGCAGCCCGAGCTGGGCAAGGTGCACCCCTGCGGCTGGGGGCCTTGCCACCTGACGGGGCCAAAGGGGAGACCCTGCTGCACGTGCAAATTAAAGTTGCTGCGTGTGCAAGAGTGCAACCAGCTATAAAGCTAGTATGCATTTTCGAGGTCTAACTTAATAGTTGGCTGGAGATTTTTATTGTGTGATCTGTAATTTGCACATGCAGCTGGTCTCAAGGTAACTGTGCAATTAACCTGTTAATTGCACCGTAGCTGTAACGTGTAGCGGGGGCCCGAGAGAGACAGCTGAAATCCGATTGTCTGGGCTCCAAGAGTTGTCAGCTGCACGGAGGAAATAAATAAAACCAGACGGCATATGCACGATTTCACGAAGCTGTTGGTTATAGGAACCATAGGAGTTCCTTGGAGCTGTGGCAGGTAGAATTGTTCAAACAGATTTTTCAAGTTGACAGCTTCTTTTGAAACTGGAACTATTACTATTTAATGTATTTGTGTTGCAAAATGAAAAGCTGATGCCTGCTCTAAAAAGCATCCAACTTAATTTTAAAACAAGAGATAGACACAGGGAGCAGCAAGAAACAATGGGACAGCGTTATTTATATTATGGAAGTGCCAGAGGCTCAGCTCAGGAACTGCTCTAGTTGCTAGACAAATACACATCGTGAAAAGAAAGCCCTTATCCCAGGTCTGAGAAGCATCACGTGAATGGAAGCGTTCGCATTTTGGGACCTAGATTAAAGTTCAGAATAAAAGTGGACGAGGCAGATACAGGGCTGGGACTAATAGGAAGAATAAATATGATTTCCACCTAGTTGTAACCGGGCATCCCTCTCCTTCCCTCTTGCACACGTGTACTTTATCCGTGTAAAGTCTGTAGCAATGAGAAAGTGTCTGGTGGGTTAATGAAGGCTCTGCTTCTCCTCTTCTTCCAGGATAAAACTCTGCCTTTTGTCTACATGTTTGGGCTGTGTGAACAGTTTGCTCCAGCTTCTTCTTGTCATTCGGAGGAGATACTTGGGTAGACGGGGGTGCCGGCGCTGTGTAACTCTTCTTGTGTAGGCAAGCTGTGTGCAGAGGGAGCTCGCCCACCGTTGCAGACACTCGGTGAACTGGCTCTCTGGGGTTTAAGAGCAGCAAGTGAATTTGAAACAAGGCAGTTGGCCATGCTGGGCCCTCACACACCAGAGTAAATCTTGACTAATTCTGTGGGCTTCAATGGATTTATGATGGATTTCCAACACCATACCCAAGAGGGAAGTCTAGAATTTGGTCCAAGAGTTTTAAGTCTCTAAGTGAGATATTGGCTGGAGAAAAGAGGATAAGAATAAATATTTAAACTGGCATTAAATTAATCTCTCTGTATTATAATACATGTTACAGTTCCTCTGTCTTCATCTTAATATTTTTGGCATGATTTTTCTATAGCTAGTTTCTTTGGCAAATGGCCGCTTGAGACATGCAATGCAATCCTTGCAGCTCGGCAGAACGGAGGGGCGAGAGCAGAAAAGTTTGAGCACGTTCGCTCCCTGCTTGCAATGGGAACGTAGCACGTCTGTTCTCTGCCTCTTCCAAAAAGAGACAAAAGGGGAAAAAAGCATCCTGAGGACAGTGACAGAAGAGCTGAATTCCCAGGTCGTTCCCACCTCGGTCGTGTCAGCGTGTGCCAGCGCATATCTTACAGCTTTCCGTCCTTTATTTGCTGAAAGGATTGCAGGCGTTGTGGCTCGAGGAGCTTCCTCTCCATTAATGTCTGTTATATTCCCATGCTCCTCAGGAAGCTCTGCAATGCAAGTGTCGCTTTATCCCTTAAATGACTGGAAAAGTAAACGTCGCAACTAATGGGTTATTACCATTCGTGTTACAGGAGCAATTGGGATCGTGACTCGTGTGTGCCGGGTGCTGCACACGCACCTTGTAACAAGGCTAGCTCCAAAAAGCAATTGCCTGGCTGGGTCGTGTATTGGGAAACACTTTGGCGAGCTGCTCCGTGTCATGCGGGGCCTAGAGGATCATCGCCCCCCTTTCAGAGAGACTCGGGATCGGGCTGCGCTGCGTCCCTGCCAGCTCAGAGGTGGGACACCCCCAACCACATCCCATCTCCCTCTCCTGTTCCTGCTCCCGCGTGCCAAACTGGGACTGGAGCTCCTCGTCGCTGCATTTCTGGGCCTGGTCTATGCAGGTGGGAGTGGGGGGTGGGTGGGTGGGTTTGCTCCCTGCCTGAGAGCATCCCCCAGGGCATGGAAGCAGACCTCCGTGCCAGGCCCAAGGGGAGACGGGGCGTCTGTGGCAGAATTGGGACCCGCGGCCTCTCAAATCCCATGGCTGCATGACAGCCCTTCATTTCTTTTCATGTTTTCTGCCTGCATTTGAGAGGAGACCAGAAATCTCAGTGAGGCTTATGTGGATTTCCAAGGAGCCAGTTTCTCTGATGTTGGCTTTGTGCGATTGTGGGCTGTGGATTCCCGACACCGCCCCCCCCCGAAATGAGGATGCCAGATTACCCCGGGGCTGGGACCCGGTCGGGATGGACGATGCTGACGCCAGCGCTCCTGGCTGCACAGCTGGAGCGGGGGCGCAGGGGGGACCCCGGGGCAGGGGCGCAGCTGCGCGCTGCATTGCTTTTCCTCCCTGTAAAGCAGATCCCTGCAGGAGGCTGCACCCGAGGAGCGGCCTTTCATTTATTCTGCCCTTTCTGCCCTCAGCACTGCAAGGGAATGATCCCGGCCCTCCCGCGCTTTGTTGCTTTCTGCAGAAAAGCCTGTTGGGAAGACCACGAGAGCGGCCCTGGGAGGGGAAAGGCTTGCTTTTCTCATTAGACACTGCAGGAAAATACAACTCCAACTTCTTGGGTTAAAATGCCAAGTGGAAATAAGTATCTAGAAGACTTTACTATGCTTTAACTTTTTTGCCTTTTATTTGTAGATTGTAAAATAGGATTGCAGTAGCTGAGGGTTGAAAGGTGTTTCAGTCAGCAGGGCCACCAAATCTTTCGGAGGGAAACATTTAGATTAATAAAGGGCGTTCATGTGCTAAGGCAAGGGTCTCTCCCTAATTCCCAGGTCCAAAGTTTCTTTCTTCTTCTGCTCTGACCCGTCTTCAGCTGATGATGTTTCCCGTTCCTCAGTGAGAAGACAGGCGAGCCTCTCACGTACCACGCCGGGTTGGGCTGGGAAGTTACGCCGGGGGTTTGATGGGTGAACCCTGATGGACTGAAAAAGGAACAGATCTCCGTTTCCCACGGGCTGCTTTGCTGCCGTCGTCATTGCTCCTGGACTAGACAGCTTGTGCAAAGACGCAGATCTCTGCACGAGGAAGTTGGCAAATGGTGGAGTGACAAGCAGAAGGAAAAAACCCCAAGCTTATGCTGCTCATTTGGATTGCGCGTCCCGTCCAGCTCGCGCCGCACCGTTACAAAGCTGGGCTGGGGAGATTGGTGGCCACCTTTTCGTGCTCCGCACACAAGTTCTTGCTGAGTTGCACGCCAGCCCTTCCTAAATAATCGCAGCTGCTCATGACAAACTACATTTGTCGGTGTGTCATGGAAAGTATAGGTAAGTAGCGGTTGCATGTGCACTTTCCCACCGTACACTGGGCAATACCTGAATAGCGGTTGCTCACGCTTGTACCGAGTCACACATAATCAATAAACATTTGTTGGTACATGAGTGAGTGTACACTGGTACCTGTTTACTGCTAATTACACTTCATTAGTGATTAGTTTGTCTTTAGAAGGAAAACCGCCCATAATTAAAAGCTAGCATATTACGTGGTATCCCATTTTCCCTTTCCCGAACTTGAATTCTAACAGGACGATTAGCCTGCAGTACATTTGTCTGTATTTAAACATAACTACATTTCCTTGAAAAGACCATCTGTTCATAAAGACCATCTTTTTCATGCTCCCAGCAGTAAACTTTAGAGAGTGGTAGAATTAGCAAAGGACTGTATTTAAATGAAAATATATGTGGATTGAGCCTAGGTAAAGCTGTTCCATACACTCTCAAGTGATGCTGTGCAGCAAAGATTGTAATTATCTCCCGGCTTTTCTTTTATAGTAATTTTTGTGTACCCTAAATTCTTCCACCTTAAACCGAGTCATTTTGTACTTTCTGCCTCTAACAAGGTAGCATCTGAATGAAGTGAACTGAGTGCCACATTTCTTGAGTAATGAGTGTGGTAAAGCTTTTTACAGCACCTTGTTTTTAGTTTGCAAAAATGAGGCACTTCCCATTCCCACTTTACTTGCATTGCTCATGAATACTCGCACTACCAGCATACCGAATGAAGGGCCAGATTCTGGGTGAAGCCAAGTAGTGCTCTGCTCCTGGAGAGGTCAAATTGCATCCATGGGGCAAGGCACTGCTCAAAGGATGAGCGGCAGGCTGCAGACCAGCGTGAGGGATATGCTGGCTACCTTTGAATAATCAGCTCCCTCTTCCATTTTTAGCTCTGTGTATTAATGGAAGCAGCACGCGGAAGTGAACACCAAAGAAACCGAACTTGTCACCTTTAAGAAAGAGCCAAAAGAAAAAGGTGTGCCCCTGGGGAGGTTAGCAATACAGAGAGCGTGCACAGGTGATGGTCTCGTCATGCACCAAGCAGACGCTGCAAATACGGCCCTGCAAAAATATAGATGTGGCAACAGGTAGCAAGCAGGATCCAGGCGCTAAGCAGAATTAAGACAAGGGGATGACTGTTAATTCCTAGCAATAAGTTCGATAAACATATTGTAATTGAATGGTTTATTGGTTGTACCCGCCAACGTATGTGCACCAGGCTTTATTAGAAAGCTAAGCAAAACACAGAATAATTGCAGCTGCCGATTAATGAATTGAATGAGCTTTGCAGCACTTGGAATACGATGATTTTCTCTTTTTCCTCGGTGATGGAGAGATGATTGCAGAAGAATCTCATCATTAGCTAATAGCTCCTCCATGAGCTGCAAAACCAGTGTCCAACGGTAGGATAATTCCCCGGGCAGCGGGTATATGCAGTCCTCTCGGAGAAGTACATTGCTGTGCATCAGGCATAAACAAGTCACTTTTGTACCGAAGGCTTAAGTGACAGCTCCGTACTCTGGGAGTTATCAAGGCTTCAATATCAATGTGACCTACTGTATGCTCTTATCAGAAGCATATGCATCTCTCCTGTGATAAAATATTCCTGTATGTCAGTGAGCCTGCCAAACAATATTGTTGTCTGTGCTCGCTGTATCCTATTCTCCAGGGGAGTTTATCCACAGAGGAGGATGAGGTATGAATAAATGCAAAAACAAAAAAAGTGTTTCCATCTTGATAGGAATATTTTTTTTTCCAGCAAGATCTAAAGGGGTTAATCAAATGAACCGGGAGAAATTATTCACCTGTCAGTTTTTAGCAGGGTCATGTGCTTACTGAGCCGTTGTGCTCCCTCTTCCCAGATAGTCACCTGGACAGGATTTAGTTTGCAAAATGTTTTAGTGCCAGAGGGCTTGATCGAGGGCCCAGTGAAGTCAAGGGAAAGGCTTCTGTTGTCTTCACTAATCTTTGAACTAGACTCCAGCATGAATTGGGTTAAATAATAATGCTGACACACAAAAAAACCCCATGGTTCAAAATCAAGTTTTTTGAAGGCACATAACACTTGAGTCAAACCACAAAAAAACTTCTGGAAACAGAATAAATGTGGATAGCTGCATAGAGGGGCGGATTGGGGGTGGGGCGGGAGGTGGGATATGTGCTTTGGTGCAGTTGCACCCCCTTTGGGTTCCTGCTTGACTCAGAATTTAAGATCTCCAGCTTGCGGGGGAGTGGCATTTCTATTCAGACAGCACTGCGAGTCAAATGACTTCATGGTTCATTATCATCTCTCTGATTCCTGCTAATCTCTCTCCACTCCATAGGTGTTAACAGCTCTCTCTCCCTTTTTAAAGAGTCTTGATGTTCTGCTATTCAGACTGTCCTTTTTTCTGAAATTTTGCTGTCTGTTAGCCATTCCTGGGAATGTCTCTCTGCTATTTCATAGCCCTGCAGACTGTTTTAGCTCTAGCTAAAAACTTTAACTCAGGCATGGTCATATTAATTCAGGTGGAGAAATGACTGACAGTGAGGTCTTGGAGGCATGGCCAAGATGCTCAAGGAGGCTAGATGTTGTTTTATGACCCTGAATGAGGGGCACACATCTAACTATAATAAGTAGAGAAGTAACAGCACAGTCTCTTTGAACTATTTTGGTCTAGTTTGTTGTGCTTTTTAAAAAACGTAATATATAATGCAACAAATCAGTGCACGTTCCAGTAGTTGTACTTCTTTTTGCTTTGACCTTAAAGTGACTCATATAACGCTACCCCCCTAGTATATTAGTAAGGCTTCTAGCTTCTCTTCATGAGTATTGTGTTGTATGTGATGATGTGCCACACCATTTGCACCCCCGCCTTCAAAATCCTAGATCCACTTACGGCTGAACCTCTTACTTCCTCATGCAGTTGGGCACGTGAATGGCTGTTGGTCATAGTCACCAGGCGATACCCGGACTGTCCTCGCTATGCTGTCCAAGGGACGGTCTCTGTTTCTCTGTTTCTATCATTTTTTTTAATTAGTCGATATTTTCCTTTTGGATCTTCAGCAGTTTTGAGGCATTTTCTTTCTGTGATTGGATCGATGAGCTGTCTGTCGATTGCTGCATGTCATAAAGAACGTGGCAGCAGACTCGGTAGCATCCTCGTTGCTGTTCGTTAAGCAGCTGAAACTCTTAACGTGTTTAGATTTGCTAAGGGCCCTCATCCTATTGGAAACAAGGCCGCAAGCCACTCACTTGGCGTTAATACAAGGGTCTCATCATTAAACAATCAAAACACGGTGCAGTGGGTGTATTTAGATTTTAATTGATAATTTAAAAGAAAAGACTTCTTGGCATTTGAAGGTTTCAAAGACTTGGCATGAGTTGGACAAGGGCTATGCTGCAGAAATTCATGCCCACAGACATTGTGCCTACAAGAACCCATTTCTCACTGTTCAGATGATCTGGGGATTGTCTGTAGAGGCATGGGAGTCCTCGAGTTATGTGGCTTGGCCAAGGGTTTCCCTGGCCAGACTCCCATAATGCCCTGTGCGTCATTTGCCATGTGTCAAGAGGCACCCTTCTGCTATCGGCGGTATAGGAGCATTCACTGCGAAATGCAGCTCATAAGCAACCTTCAGTCTAAATTGCTGTTCATGGCCAAACTTCCTTGCGTCTGACGCGGCTATAATTCGCATCCTTTTCTTGACGCGTGTTAGTTAGGAAGTCAAAGTCGACGTGGAATCAGCTGGAGAGTCGGATGGCTGCTTGGTAGATGGGATCCTTCCCGGCTCCCCTTTTCCATCCTAGCGGCGAGGGCCGAGGGAAGGCTTTTCAAGCGCGACCTCTCACCGCTTGCTGATTCCTCCTCAGTCGTTCACTCGCATAGGCATCATCTGTTCAACTGGTTTAAAAACTTCAGTTACTTAATTCCTCTTGCAACTAGAAATGCGATTCAGTCGATGATTACTTCACACTTGGACTCTTGCAGCGCTCTTCTCAGGAGACTCCTTGTTTTCGCGGTCTGCCCTGAGCAGGCCACTCCAGTCTCGCTGCTCACTTATTTCCATGCTCCTCACACACTCCCCGTGTTATTTATTCAACGGTATTGTCTGCCCGTTAAACTCAGGTTTAATTTCCACATTCTGCCGCTGAGTTTTAATATCCACAGGATAATGGAAACGTACTACCTTTGTGCTCTGGTTTCAGTGCGTTTCCTGGCGCGTGTGTTATGTTCACGTCACCGTCGGTTGCTGGTCATGGCATCTTTTTTCATTTCTACGTTCCGAATATACAGGTTTAGTACATTCCCTTGCAAAATAGAAACAGGTACTTGTCAGGCTCATTGAAATGGATGCTTGTAACTGCTTGCAGTGTTTTAATTCTGTGGTGCTTGTGAATGTCACGGTATAAATGAATAAATTATAATAATTATGAAGTATTTGCTACTCGGAGGTACAACAGCACTTCTCGGAGGAAAAAAAGCCTCTGTGGCAGTGATATAAGGACTAAGCCTAGGTTGTGCTTCTGGGTGGCTCTCGCCGTTTTGCTGGAAAGCTGCCCTGTGGGTTCAATGCTGGTCCATGCGCTCGGTGTCTAAGTCATACTCTGGACTCTGTTCAAGGCATGCCCACAGGGCCCCACAGCCGCCACTAGCAAAATACGGTGAAGCCTTGTCTACTCTCTCCCACTTTGGCATAACAGAAACCACACTGGGTGGGAGAAATGTCCCCCATTGCACACGCCAGCTCAGGGTGGCCTTGGGTACGTCCCCCCAGTCTGTGTTCAAGGTCTCTATGTTGGGATCCCTGGAAAAAGCACCGATGCAGAAGCTGGGTGGGTCCTCCTCTTCTCCACCGCTTTCTGTGGCTTAGTCTTCAGACAGCGAGTCATTACAGGAGGCGCCGTAACCGTTTTGCAGGGGCTCAAGTGAGCGGGATCGGGCTGCCCGTAGCCTCCTAATTCCTCCGTGATACTGAGATGCTGGACCAGGATCTGACCCCATGCCTCTGGGCGCCGTGCAGGTATTAAGGGATGTGTTCACTCCAGATTGCATGGCAGATTTTCATCGCCGTCACAGAAAGGAGGCACAAAGACACGGGGGGACTCGCCCAAAGGCGCACGGGACGTCTGTGGCAGAACCTGTGATTCGACTCGCATCTCAGCCCAGTGCTTTCCCCCCTGGGTTACTCCTTCCAGCAGCTCGATGCAGAGCGGGAGTTACCATTACAAGACCCGTTTCAAATAAAGCTTCCTATAAAGTCAATCTACATGTACCCCTTGTATAAATGGCTCCCTCCACCTAGACAAAGCTCACCTGCGCCGTGTGCTCTCTGGGTAATCATTTTGTTGTTATTCGGAAACCTTTACCTGCAATAAACCAAAAACAAATCAATATGCTGCCAATGCCGTCATTATTAGACTCGGCATCTTAAAGCTAGCATGAAATCAACCACAGCATAAATCTGAAAGCAAAGAATTGGCTGCTGATATCCTAAATCAAATTAACATTGAGACAGAAACTACCACGGCACAAAGTCTTATTTATCAAGTCCTGTTTTCAGTTAAATCTCATCACGTTGCATCATTTAATCGTATTAAATAGCAAACACATCTTCTATCGCTAGAAAGAACTCCAGGTTTCAAATTAAACAAGCGGCAAATGGAACAATTAAATCAAAAGGAAAGCTTGGATTCGTGACATCACTTTGTTATAACTGACGGCCAAATAATAACTGAGACAGCCGCTCTCCTGGAGTACAGCGCACAAATTGAGAGCCTTCCCTTAGCATCAGAGCTGGGTAAACTGTTAGTAATTAGCATGCAAAACAGCCTGCATTAAAAGCCAGCAAGGGCTGCCAAGTGAAGCCCTCGCGGGTCAAGAAAGGGCAGCATTAAGACTGTCTGTGCAACCTGGTGCATGTGCATTATGATGCCGTCTTAACGATGTGGATCCCGCTGCCTTGAGGGCCCAGGGATGCTCACTGACGGAGGAGCTATTTATCCTTCTCTGTTGTTCGGCACCGGGTCCCGGTCCTGATGTTGCAGCCAAATCCTTTACTTGCATACAGAGTTGTCTTTTACCCTCAAGCTTTTCCACGCTCTTGTTTTTTTGGCCATTAATGGATGCTGCAAGGAGTGCGGGCTGCTGCAGAGGAGGGGTTTGAGGCTGGTGTGTGGGAAGAGTTTTGTGCTTCGTGCCCTTCAAGGGGTTCCAGTCTGCTGGGCGTTGAGGCAGGCTGCTATTGAATCCTTTTGACTTGCAGGCCCAAAAGGACCGTAAAAATCATCCTGCCTGGACCGCGGTGTAGCACAGGCCTGAGGGCGTCTCGTAACTCCTGGTTGCGCCAGACCATCGCAGCTGGTGTCGGGGAAGCCGAGAGCTGCGAGTGCTGTCGTGGCAGAGACCCCCCGCCGCGTATCGGTTTAGAAATGTGGACCAAATGCACTGCAAGGGGTCGTTTGGCTTGGCCTCACTTCCCTTGTGGGAGAGATGAGTTCACTTCGCACACGACAAGGGGAAAAAATGGTCATTTCAGATGAAAACAGGATGATTTGGCCCTGGAGGAGCCGGCTGTTTTGCCCACTTCCCTTTCCATTTCAAAGGGCAGAAGGTGCATATTCATCGCTGCTTGGTGCACTGTGTGATGACTAAGGAAGGGAAGCTTCTCCCATCGTGCTTGAAAAGCCTTGGGATGAAAGTATGTCGTTTAAGAACTCATTAGCCCGTCTTTCAAGTGCAGGCACTTTGGGGAATAATCATCTCTCTTCTGCTTTGCCTTTGAGTTGCCCGGTGTCGTATCTCTCATCCCAAGGTGCTGCTGCCTCCTGGAAGTTTTGATTGGATACAATCCTTAGCTTTGAAATGCTAAATCCTTCAATTAGCTGGAGTTTGAATACTCAAGGCCAAACATTTCAAATTTGGGCACTTGAAGTCAACAGGAGCTGCAGGCGTTTGTCGCCTCTGAAAACCCAGGTGCCTCTTTAGGGTCCTGTATTTAGACGTAAGCTCCTCTCTTTCAGCATTGTGGTTTAATAACCATCCTGGGGCTTTACTGGGAATAATACCTCCTTTCATTGTTCCCTCGCACCTGTTTTGGGCCAGGTCACTTCCAGCAAGGCGCTGGTGATCTTTAGCCGCTTTCGGCGCAGAGCAAAGATGCCCGTCAGATTCCAGCAGCCAGAAGGGGATGTGATCCTTCCCAGGAAGGAAATCCAAGAGTCGCAGATTTTGTCTTTGTGAGCTGCAGAGTTTCTAAAACTAAAACCATTTGGCATCTCAAACGCCGTGGAGTCGTGGCCGGGGGGTGGGTGGACCGTCACAATGACCCTTGTTTGGAAGTGCCTCGGACGTGGAAACGGGAAGCGTGGGTGGATGTGGCAATGGTACTCGCACGCTTCGCTTGGCCACTGCTGTCTGGGAAGACTGGGCAGGGAGGAATCTCGTCGCTCTGCTTTTTAACGGAGCAAAATTCAGCCTTCGGATTTTAAAAGCCCGATTTCGGCACCGACTCCGACGTGCTTTAAAGCGTGCTGCCTTTTTGCGTGCATCTCCATGCCTTTTTGCGTGCATCTCCATGCCTTTTCTTCTAGATCACCTTTCAGGAGTGGTCGTTCTTCTCTTCCCGTCATTAAAAAACCACCCCATGAGAGCGCATTTCCCTGGGATCCCCAGGTTTCTTTTCAAATACATTTGCTGTCTGTCTGCTCCACTTCCTTCCCTTGGAAGTAGCATCAGGGTCTTTATTCACCTGGCTGAGTCTAGCAGAAAATGGAAGTAGTCGTTCCTAATGGTGAAACGACAGGCGTGGGAGCTGGCACGGTGACATCTGACCCGTGTCTGGGAGGAACGCCTCTTGCCGAAATTAGGTGCTCTTAATACTCAAGCAAGATTTGATCTCGGTTTCTGTACAGATTTATCCAGGTTTGAACAGCAGTTACGAGTCTACCGAAGCCAGCCCTCCGAGGGCTCCAGAAATGTTTGAAGCGATGAGGAAAATCATCAAACCAAGAAGCACGAGGCCGGGGGCAGAGAGCTTTCTGGAGACCGTTCAGGCCACCTTTTGAGAGCACAGAAAAGTCTGGCAGAAGGGTTGGATCAATTTTGATTGCATCTAAACCTGGCTCGCCTGTTCTCAACAGCACGTCCTGCCCTTTACGACAGAGCAGGGGAGGCTCAGGCTGCGTCTCCGGAGCAGACGTTTCTCGACGCCGGCACAGCTAACAGGTGCTTTTGAAGTTCACGACTGACATTAAAGTTGGAGTGGATAGCTCTTCCAGCGATATAGCATTTTTAATACGGTGCTGGAGGCACCGCACAATTGTACCTTCATTAGATATGCTGCACTTATGTGAATGTAGCCATAGATCACAAGTTCTCCAATGTATCAGCTTGCCTAATTAGTTAGGTGTGAGCTGTATGTTGCATAAATAAATAGCTCTCCGTCACTAAATGGCACTGCGGCGGCGCTGGGTTAGCTGGGTGTCAGGCAGCAGAGAGGAATTAATGTTAACACTTCTGTGGGTTTTTCCCTCTCTGGCTAGCAATGCTTTCAGTGTTGGTAAATGGAGTGAATTTATGAGTGAATCACCTACACTTTGGGTCCCTGTTCTGCATTTTTTTATGCGCTGCTACCTTCTCCTGACCTCTGCAGCAGTTGAGGTCCTAAAACAGAGCGGGGTAGATGGACTTTTTGTGGAGTTTGATACCAGATTGCAATAGGTCCAGACTCTCGGGGAAGTTCATGTTGGCAGTGAGGACAGAGCCCAGATCCTTTGAAAACACAAGCCCTTCAGCATTCGAACTCCATCAGTGATTAGCAGTGTGGGGCCTATGTCCATCTGACAGCAGTGTCTGATACGTCGGCGGCCCTCGCGGTCGTAACCCCGTGCCCTAGGCTGACGCAGGCCTGCTGCTCCACGCTCCTCCGAGCAGCCGCGGAGGTTTGTCCAGGTTTCTGGCTGCTGTTAAGTTGGAAACCGTGCGTGCCTGCTCCGGTGTCTCATTGAAGCAGCACTATGGAGGGTAGAGGCTGGTTTATCGTGATATCCCGCTCATCTCTCCTCTCCATCCTGGAAGCAGATGTCTCCGGTTCTTGCACTCGGTGCTAAAAACAGGCCTCCAGCTCATCACCTTCCTTTTCTTTTGTCCATCACCCAGGCCCTGCACTCCCGCCTTTCCCCGTTGCCCCCCTTCCCAGTTCAGAGACCCGTTTTCAGTGATGCATTTTCATTAAGGTTACAGTGCAATAGCTTGGTTTTTGCATCCGCATCCCCCCTTGATGTGGTCTGCTCAGGGGCCAGTGGTTGATCCTGCTAGCTGGCAGCTGCCTGCTGCAGAGAGAGGAGGCTGGAGATGCTCAGTGCTCGCAGCACGCAGGGTCAGACTCCAAGCACGGCGCTGCCTCGCGGACAGTGGGCTGATTGCTGCACGTGCCTTATGTGACGGCTTCAGCGGGATGGCAGGACCGGTTCCCTAGGAGCGATTCGGCAGCACTCTGTGTTGCACCCAGCAGAAGCAAGCGGATCAACTCGATGCAAAGGATTAAGAGTAGCCAGATGCTGCCTAAACAGGTGAACATAAGGCTGAGCTGCAAACCTAGCCTTCTGGGAGACCAGGAAAACAGCTTAGCTCAGGTTCAGTTTTCAGGGTTAAGAAGCAGACCGTCTCCTAGCCCCAAGCCAGCCACATGTTGTAGCGGTGCAGAGGGAATGCACATGTGTTACGCCCACCTGATGCACATGCAGGGCACGTGCAGCTCAGTTGGTGGAAGCACTAGTGTCCTGATTTGAGCAGGCACAAACGGGGGCTGCAAATGAATATCTGGAGGTCAGTAATGCTTCCTCTGGGGCCCGTGCTCACCTTGGGCCGGTCTGGACCTGTCCATGCTGTAGGAGATGAAGAACAGCTGCTGCAGGGCTGTGCTTTCCCTCATCCTGCCTGCCCGGGGTTGGGAAGGAGCAGGAAGGGGTTAGGGGAGCAGGGGTGCAGTTGGTGAAGACGCGGCCATCCCGGCAATGGGCTGGGCCTCGCACCAGAGCATGCACATTGCAGCAGGTGCTAGCCTAGCAAAGCTTCCTTCTCCAGCCCCTGAAGCAAGAGGAAGCTGGGTGATGGGTGCTGGACCGGCGTCACCGCTTGTGCCTGGGACGGCGTGCTGATGTGCTGCCGCTTGCTCCAGGCTCGGGCGAGGCTGTGAACTCCTTTGCTTACCAGTGAGTGAAGATTTCCCAGCTTTCAGAAAGTAGCACAGGCTGCTTTTCCTGCTTTATTTTGTTCTGCTGTTTTCCTCTGCGCTCAGTGAGACCGTGCACGGACCGCAGGTTGGGTGAAAGACCTGCTGTCTTCAGGTTTCAGGATCCTTTCCAAATTTACTGCAGCCGGTTAGAAGTGTGTATTTGTGCACGCACGCGTATGGTGTACAGTGCATGAATAACAGAGAAGGATGAGGCTTTGGACAGCCTCATGGTTTTTATAAAGCTGCCACTTCTGCGAAAGGCTGTAATGCTTCTGCGGTGCCCCGTGTATACCTGTGTGCCCGTATCTGATATTCCTCCAGTCCTCGGGCACTTTTTGCGTTGGCAAGGTGTTTGGCCACAAACATGGAAGACGGTGCTCAACAACACCCAGCCAGCTGCACAGATTTTGTACACTTTAATTAAGTTGTAGGGCTTCAAATGAATTTGGCTGGCGTTTGCGCTGTTCCCGTGCCCTGTACTCTGTTCCAGCGTGGATGTTAAATCGTGCAGAAACGGAGCGTGACCTAACTTCCATGTCAGTTCATCTGGCAGGGGCTGTTTTTGTGTAACTAATTTAAAAAGATTGATTGTTGGTTAATTACATTAATGAACTGAACCAACATGGGCACAGACCATAGCTCAGCAGTCTTCTAAACAGTCATTAAGACCAGACATCTATCTTTTCACCTGCTTGTACAGCCTCCTGGTGGGTGGCGTAGTGTACACAACGTTAATTCTGAAGGTTAAATGGCTTAGGGACGCAATCGTCGACTGCCCACCTCCACTTCCCTGCCGCCCATATGGCGGGGAGAGTCGCGAGCGGAGCGCATTTGGACTAAATGCCTGTTGACAGGTCTCCAGTACAGCAAGTCTGGTCGTCTCAGCTGGAAACCTGGCAAGCTGTAGCGCGTACGAGAATAGGGTTTAAGGACTTCTCAGACTTAAATGATTTTGAAATACCTCCTCTCCCAATTACGGGTGTTCACGTGGATCAAAGTTAAAGTGAGTTAGTAGACCTCTCCCGCAAAGCTCACCCTTCCTTGCAAATCATGAATGTGAAGAACACAGATAAATTTCAGCAATTAAAATTGTAAGCAGCAACAGATGAGGACTTGTTTTAGCAAATAACTCATGAATGAGGTCGCTCCCCGAACTGGTTGTTGTTTGAGATTATTGCCGTCGTGCAAGGAGGCCTAAACTGAGCCAGAGACCCTTGAGTTGCATGCTGCACAAATGCAGTACACTTCTTGCCACAGAGGATTTAGAGCCTGATAGAGTGAAAAGATAAAGAAAAATGGTCATGGAAAAGCTCTAATAGCAGGCTTTGATTTTGAAATACCATCTGGTGAAGAGATCTAGCTGATTATGTCCCTTCTGAAAATCTGATGAGAATAGACCAATTTGGAGGGTGACATGTTTCATAATTGGCTTGCCATCTTTTGACCTCCTCTGGTGGATCATTTCTTCAGTTGTTGAAGGACCCAGTTCTGCCGCACTTCAGTTAATGGGAGTTTTGCTGTTGACTTTAAAGAAGTAGGAGGAGGGCCAAATATGAAGCGAGAACCAGTGCCAGTTGCAAAAGTAGCCAAGATCCTAAGTCCATTTCCACAGGCAACGCATGAGGGTCCAAGATCATCCTGCAGCGTTCATCGACTTATTCTACTATATAGAAATGTCAGCGCCCGCACCTGAGCTAGCCTGGGTGAGGAGGGCGTGTGGACACCCAGCAGGACTAAAAACGAGATCTGTCAAAGGGCGGATGAGCTCCCTGCGAGCCAACAGCCATCCATGTCTGGAGGGGAGATGGGCGCCGCCAGGTCACTTTGCCCAAAGAATTGCCAATAATGCAAAACAACTCAACTAACCGCCTACCAGATCAGCCAAGGCCCGGGCCTACAATGACCGCGTTGGAGTGGAGGAAGGTTGTTACAGCATCTCAGGTGCCCCAGTGGTCGCAGCGGCTTTGGGACTGACTTGACTAGGCTTGACTTGACTGTTTATATATAGATTTGAAGGTATCTGAGGAGGACTTGGCTTCTCCCTGGCAAACAGCCCATAGAGAGCTAATATTGGTCCAGATACCAGGCTGTTCTGCGTGGTCTGGTTAAAGCCATCAAGGTCTATCTATGCAAAGTAAGAGGCAGTCCAAACCCTTCTGAAAGCCCAGGTGCTGCCCCCGTGAATCTTACTGATTTGCTCGAGGTTAAGGCTGTGGGTTGTCCCGTTGAGCGCGCTGGTGACTGTACCTAGGCTTGAAGTGATGGGTATGCGACAAGGCTGGGCCTAGGCTGATACTAAGAGAAAATCCCATTCGAGGAAGAGGTGTTACGAAACGACAGATATGCAAATTGCTTTAAATGATGGTTTTATCCAAGATCTTCCATTGCAAACTAATTGAAAGACAGAGACCGAGGCTGCAGGAAAGGAAATCTGAAAAGGAAAGTACACGGAAACATTAAAGAATTTCTGATCAAGTAAAACTCTGTTTCTGTTGAATGTTTTATTTTGTTCCAGTCGCATAAATTGCCGTCTTTGAAATACTAAAAATCCTACAATCAGCTTTTTATAGCCGAAAATAATTTACATTTAAAAGATTTCACTGAAGCAGCTAAAGTGCAGAGATGAATGTGCACATTCGGCAATAAAACAGAAAAACAGTCCTACTTTTAGGGACCCGGCGCTGCTTTGTGTAGTTTTTATATTATAAATAACTAAATGCAGGCGTCTGCACGCTGCACACGGGCACGGGGATATTTACTAGCTCTTAGGAAATGCAGCTCTTAGGGTTGTAGGATGACTCATTACTGACACAAAGCCGAGGAAATCTGTGCGAACAGACTGATTGAGCATGTGATGAGAGATGCAATGTGGCTTGAATGCATTTCATCATCTACACAAAGTTGTGGGGTCTCCTTACTATCATTGAAAAGCCTGATATTCTCCTGCTGTTCTCACTTCCCACTGTAACTAGACCCGAATAATATGTCATTCTCCTGGAAACCCTGTCGTCCTGGTTAAAAGGTAATAACCGCACACATTAGAAATGAATATTGCCCCAAAAGTGAGTCATTGCCATCTAAATAGTGCATCTCCCTACCTGTGAGCTCCCTCCCAAGAGAGGATGAGCTACTGGTGTTAGATCTGTTGTAGGCGCTCTCATTACCTGCTGGTACCGACAAGGTGTATTTCAGCTTTATGCCCGTCTCCAGTGTACCCGTCCATGCGCAGAGAGCACTTTGCTTGTGTGCATCGTTAGTAATTCTCTAGGGATTTGCAAGTTCTCTGAAGTCCAGCAAAATTCTTTCGCTCTCGCCTTTGGTATCAAGTTCGGCTGTTATTAAAGTCAGTAGTAAAACTCATATGAGCTTCAGTGAAACTAGGACCAGACCCGGATATTAATTATGGAGATGTATGAATTAGATTAAGAGTTAAACTGCATGTGACTCTGCAGCAGGGCTGTTTTTCATCCTCTCCTCGGCTCCGTGCTCTGCGCTCCTGGAGCCTCCTGAACCTCCACGTTTGCAAGATTTTAGGGAGCTCTGAGATCCAGTTCATTAGCATTGAAAAATAAGCAAGCGCTTTCTCGCCCTTCATATCTGACCTTTGAGAGGTCTCCCAACTTTTCCATTCAAACCATGGCTCCAAAGTGAAAACACAGCAATAATGCACTGGACCAGTGAGATAATTAGTGAGTGCATTCAACATAATTACTGTGTTAGCATCTCTAGAGGGACATGAAAGCTCACGCTGTCCCTTTAACAGGACAATTTGATAATCCTCTTAACGTTTTCTCTTTTGGCTGATAATATTTCACAGAAATTTTACTTTGTAAAATATTCCTAAAGGGAAGCTTAAGCAGTAACGCGCAGATTATGGAAATGGCTCTCATTAACTATAGGAAGAGACTTCACCACAGCCATGAACTGCTTCGAAACATGTAACCCCTATTAGGAGTTTCATTTAAATGTTTATTCACAGAGCTGTAAATGTTTATTATAATGTATTTTATTGAAACATAAATTAAAGAGCTGTAATTATGGGTATAGCAAGTGTTAAAACAATGTGCATTCATCAAGGCATAAGTAAAGACAAGAGAGGGGAGAAGCAGTGGCTGTTTCATTTGCATCTGAATGCGGCACTCCAGATACCAGCGTGAGGATGGGGTGATCCTGCACCGCTAGGGGAGGAAAGATCATCTTTGGTTAAGGCCCAGGTTTGCAAGCCAGGATTGGGCCAAGAACCATTCCCAAATCTGCTTCTGACTCCCCCTGGGACCTTGGAGAGCCCTTTCACCAGTCTATGCTTTAGCGCCGTCATCTTTAGATAGAAATGGGCTGTGAGGTCTGAAACGCACGGGGGTTGCCCCATTTTTCGGGCTCTCGAGGCAGAAGATACCGCGGAGCAGTGACAGCATTCCTCGTGCTCTCCAGGACCATGGGCGCAGCATGGCAGTGACCTTGTGCACCACCGCATGCATCAGCACGGCACCAGCGTGCTAGAGGCCGATGGGGCAGAGCAAGCTGGGAACAAACACCAAGGCTTAGATGCGGCTCTGATGTCCCCTGGGGGGGTAGGGAGCACACCAGCGTGCAGAAATGGGAAATGGTCAGCTGCTGGCCTCATTCACTTAGAGGCTGTGGTCTCTGTTTTCCGCCTGTATGCATGGCAGGGGAGGTCTGTTAAAGTGAATGTGCTTTCCATTGGGCCAAATTCTTCCTTCCTGCCTCAGGGCACTGTGCTAAGAAGACTTGAGCCTGCGTCAGGAGTGAGGTTTTCCACCTGCTCAAGAGAAAAGCCCAGATTAGAAGAGTTCCCATTGCATTTCAGTTCAGTCGTGTTTGGAGCACCAGCTTCCGTGGTCGTCCAGACGCTGACACCTCGGATAACGATAGAGCCGCTCTCGGGGCATGCAAGGCATGCGGGGGTGGCAAGTAGGACAGCAAGGCTAGTCCAGAGAGAAGCAGTAGCGGTCCTGGGGGCTTGCACCCATCTTGCAGAGCTGTTGCTCCACTGACTTCAACCGTGTTACTCCCTGCTGCAGATCCCTGCCCCCGGGAGACGGGCCCGAGCCGCCCCCCTTCCCTTTCATTCATTGCCTCTCAGCAAGTGCATTGTAGGACTCGTACAAATCCTGCCTTCCGCAGCCCCACCGAAGTGAGGGACGCTGGCATGCCAGCCAATTATCGTCATGTTGATGCCAGGCAGCTCTCCAGTAAACACTACAATTACCCTCTGCAGTGCAAGGTTTAACTTCGGCTCTCAAGTGGATTTAAAATTGTGGCAGCGTGTTTTTCTTTTCTGTTACCGTCAGGACAAGGCCGTAGCTCTCTGCGAGCGTCCATCCACAACGCGTCTCTAATGACTTCAAAGTCATTAGCATATAAGTTTTTTATCAAGGATACTGAATCTGAGTCCCTGCATACACTAATGGGGCTTCTTTTGGGGGAAGTGTCCGTTTCAGTGAGTTTCCCATCTCCAAAACATCTGAAAGGCTCCGTATTGTCAGAACATCATATTTTGAGATTTTTAAAAGCAAAGCTGTGGGATGGTGTGTGTGTGTGCATGTCCATGTACACGTGCGCGCGTGTGTGCATGCACACGTTGTAAACTACTACTTGGCTTGTAATATAACATATCATTTTTAAAAAGGTCCAAAGGTCAAAATTGAAAATTAACAAAATGATTTGGCCGATCCAATCAGAATTCTTATTTTCCATTTTGGGGTTTGTGAATATTTTAAAGATTTCGACTTCTTGTCTCTTTCCAGGGCAAGGAAAACTTAACAAAAATTCTGAAAGGATGAAAAAACTTATTTCCCAGCTAGCCCTACATAGCAGGAGCTGTGCGCTATGAATTGTGCCCTAAAATATGTTTTCAGTGAAAAACAGCAACTTTATTGAACCTACTGATCCGTACATAACTCTACGAGGTTTTTATGGGACGGTAGAGGGGGCTTTCTCTGTTAACAGGCTGCATATACACAAGCATATCTCTTTTATAGAATACCCCCGTAACAGGGATAATCAAATAGTTAATCAAGAATAACAAATGGCTGCTCCACGGAAGACCAATTTAGAGAGGACAAAATTGCCCTATTTTTCATGTTCCTATCTACCTCTAACGTTTGGTACTCTTTATCATCCACACACAGCTTTACTGGGAAAATTGGTATTATTTTGGAGAGTTTGCAGTTAAATCTTATAGTTAAAAACATTATTAGTTTTCTTCTGTAAAATCCCAGGTCTTTAAAATGGACAACAGATCTCCCAAATGGTCCAGAATGGACAGAGACCAAAAGGTGCTGTCAGCAAGCCTCATCTTCCTCCCTCACCCACAGTCCCTTTGATTATGACTGAAGTCGTGGGCCAGAGGTCGTAGAACAAAGCTGAATGAGGAGGAACACGCCTTATCCCGATCCGCACCTTTATCGGGCAGGAAATCTTTTGTGCCTATCACAATCTGCGGTGCGGTGGCCCCTAGACTAAGCACCAGGGAAGGAAAAGAGTGATCTGAGCTCAAGGGACTTTTGGTGGAAGGAAAATAAAGGGTGTATGTTGGCAGTGAATTCCTTTGTTTCTCGGTGGTGGTCCCAAGCTCAGCAAAGGGGCAGTACAGGCCTGCCCTTGGTCTCTCATCGTTCACAATGGGGTGACATTAGGGATGGCTGAGACTAGTCCCATCTTCAATTCATTGATAAAATTACTTTCAATTATATATGGCATTTTGAGCCCCTGTGTATCCATAGACACTTTGACAGCTAGTTAATGCAAGGGCAACATGATTCAATACATGCTTATGACTGTGACTAGAGGCTGTGCATGGTTATGACAAAACTCACCTGAATTGGATGATTCTCTCCAATAAATGGCTGAGCCAATGTTTTTGCAGTCTTCAGAGCTTTTGTAGGAATGCGGTTTCCACAGACGCGTGTACCCTTGCCAGGTTTCAGGGTTAGCGAGGCTTTTGCCCTCCTCTGTGACCAAGGCATCTCACCACTTCCAAAGTCGCTCCAAAAATGATGCGTAGTTTTGAGCCCAAGAGTTGCTTATTGAGACCTGGGCACTGGAGAGGGCATGGGCTTGCTGGATCTCATTAGTTCCCTCCAGTTTGAACTTGTTTCCTACAGGTTCTTTCCCCATTCTTTGTCCATTAGGGGTTCAAAAACGGTGTTTGATGTTGCCACTGGAAAGAGACTTCTTTTGAGAAACTTTTTTGGGGCCAAGACATCTCACCCTTAGGGAATTGCCATGTATTAGAAATCTGTCCTATTGTCGCAGCACTGAAAATATAGGTGCTGAAGTCCCTGCCCTACAGAGTTTATGGTCTAAAAGACCTTGGTGTATGAAGACCATGTACCATCCAGTCATAACATGTCATTGCAAAGCGCATGTTGAGGATGATGCTTATGGCTGGCATACGGATGCCTTACAGACATGCCCTGGCTTTTCGATCAAAACTGGGAGAAAAGCAAACGGCAGCTCAGCCCAGTAAGTGATACCTGCCTAGGCTTGTATTTCTTTGTCCTGATGTTGGTAACATCGATTGTTCTGTTAATGTAAACTGTCTTGGTCGTTGTGTTTTGGTTTTGTAGCTTATTACTCAAAAGAAGGGTTTTTCAAAGAAAGTCAGGCGTGATGGGAAGCCACTCAGGGGAGCTTCATGGTGATGTCGATCTCCCTCCAAACGCGAAGATACCTGCAAGACACATACCCAGTTAGCAGTAGAGAAAGAGCAGCGGACTCCGGAGACAGACTGACTTTCCCGGTCCTGAGGGTACGCTGTGGCACATGCATTACTCTACAGGGGAGGCTGACACCCTGCCTCCCCAATTTGCATTCATTCTGTGAATTCAGATTCGACCTCACCCTTGGAGGGCTGTCAGTCTGTTATTCTCCGACTACAACTCAGTTCACTGGGAGATAATACAGTAGCGCTGACAAGAGCTTCTGGGCAACATTTTTCAGCCAAATTGTTTGTTGGCTGAAAAATGCAGTTTGGGGTCAACCAAAACTGGAACAGAGGAAGAAACGTGAAAAGTCAAGACCTTCCATTTCAACTTTTTTATGAAACGTTCTGATTGTGTACCTCTTAGCAATGGTTTGAGACCCAATTTGCCTAAATCAAATGGATTATTTTTCAGGGGAAAAAATAGTAGGAAAAATGTTTTGTTCCAGGTTGATTAGCACATTTCAGTCGATGAGAAACAATGGGAGCCATGATTTTGGCTTTTGTTTTGCCTAGAAAACAAAGAAAACATTTTTTTTTTTGGCATGAGCTGCAATTAGTTGCATATGGGATGTTATATACATCTGTTGTTAGTTTGGATTGGTCATGGGAGAGAGGAGCAATCCCATAAGGCAAGGCAAGCAAAATGCCAGTCTTTGCAAAGGGGAAAAAGGAGAGTCCAGGGAATTTCAGCCTGATTCTGATTCCAAGACATCCAAGCACCTGTTGGACCAAAAGGGTATCATTGGGTCCAGCATAGGTTTGTTAGGACCAATCATGCTAAAGAAACCTAGGGGTCAGTGAGGACCTAGTCAGGGAATTTCTGGAGGGGCTGGACGTGTTCAAATCAGCAGGTCCTGACGATCTCCGCCCCAGGGTGCTGAGGGAATTAGCAGAGGTCATTGTGGGACCCCTGGCACAGCTTTACGAGCACTCGTGGTGCTCTGGTATGGTGCCAGAGGACTGGAAAAGGGCCACTGTGGTTCCCATTTTCAAAAAAGGGAGAAAGGAGGACCCAGGAAACTACAGGCCAGTTAGTCTTACCTCGGTCCTGGGTAAGCTTTTTGAGAGAGTTATCCTGGCGCATGTCCACAAGGGGCCAGCAGGGAAGGTTATGCTTAGGGGCAACCAGCACGGGTTCATTCGAGGCAGGTCCTGTCAGACCAACCTGGTGGCCTTCTACGACCAGGTCACTAAATCCTTAGATGCAGGTGTTGCGGTAGATGTAGTCTTTCTGGACTTCAGGAAGGCCTTCGACACTGTCTCTCACCCCATTCTCATTAAAAACGTGGGGACTGTGACGTTGACACCTACACAGTCAGATGGGTCACTAACTGGCTGGAGGGCCGCACCCAGACAGTGGCGGTGGATGTGTCATTTTCAACCTGGAGGGATGTGGGAAATGGGGTCCCCCAGGGCTCAGTCCTCGGGCCCGCACTGTTCAACATCTTCATCAGCGATTTGGATGAGGGGGTAAAAAGCACCCTGTCCAAATTTGCTGACGTCAAATGGGGGGGGATGTGGGCACGCTAGAAGGGAGGAATAGGCTGCAATTGGACCTAGACAGGTTACAGGGGTGGGTGGATGAGAGCAGGATGGGTTTCAACACTGACAAGTGCAAGGTGCTGCACCTGGGGAGGAAGACCCAGCAGCACACCTACAGGCTGGGGAACTCCCTTCTCGTCAGTGCAGAGGCAGAAAAGGATCTTGGAGTCATTATTGATGCCAAAATGAACATGGGCCGACAGTGTGGGGACGCGGTCAGGAAGGCCAACC
>NW_005841934.1:2854339-2874115 GCF_000455745.1 Alligator sinensis
GATTCAGACTAGACATCAGGAGGCGCTACTTCACTGTCAGGGCAGCTAGGAGCTGGACCCAACTTCCAAGTGAAGTGGTGCTGGCTCCTACCCTGGGGGTCTTTAAGAGGAGGTTAGACGAACACCTTGCTGGGGTCCTTTGACCCCCAGTACTTTTTCCTGCCATGGCAGGGGGTTGGACTTGATGATCTGCTCAGGTCCCTTCTGACCCTACAAACTGAAACTATGAAACCTGATTTTCCTCTTTGATAGGATAACTAGGTTGTTGGACAAATGGCATGCAGCAGATGTGAGATATCTTGATTTCAGTCAGGCTTTCAACGTGGTGCCGAACCAGGTAGCTCAGGGACCAGACACAACTTAACTGCAGTAGCTCAAGGCGCAGACAGAAGTGACAGTTTTTGCCCAATTTGCCCCCTGCAAATGCTCTACAGCCGTGACCAAACATAAGTGCACAGCTGCAGAGTGCTTTAAAAGGGCCTGATCCTGATCCTCATTACATGAGAGTTCAGATGAAAGTGCTCCAAAGTGGAGCACCCTCAGTAACTTCTGTCTGCACAGCCCAGCACTGCTCCCAGCACTATTTTCAAAATGGGAGGGAGGAAGGGAGCAGAGGGAGCTCGTTCTGAGGGTTGCCCAGCCAGCACTGGAGGGTGGGACAGGTGGACTGGAGCCCCCCGAAATGGAGGACTACAATCCAGTCTGCCCCTTCCACTTCAGCATAGCTGGGGAAACCTCTCATCCTGGATTGGCCCTGAATTGGATCTCAATCTCCCACCCTCCTGACCCAACAGCTAATGTCTGTGGGGTCAAGAGGTTCGGGGCTTTCTGTGAAGCGCCATGAGTTAGACACAGGAGCTGCACTTCTGTCTGTGCCTTTGGTGCCCCAGACAGGCTGTCTTACCCTGCCAAAAAGCTTCTTTGCAGCTAGCATGGGTATCTCTGCAGTTTGCAGTGCAGACATAACCCTTGGTCCCAATCCAACAAAGCGCTAAACCATGTTTTCAGTCCATGAGCCGCCCCATTGAACTCCATCCCCCCATTGAGCCAATTCACATTGCTTTAAGTGGGGGCTGTGTTTATGTGTCTTGCTGGTTTGAGGCTTTAGTGAAAGCAAAAACAAATTAAGAACAAATAAATGAATGGAAACAGAGAGCTCCCCAAATCCCTGAAGGCTGTTAAACCGGAAGGCAGTTAGAGAAGACTTGCGGTCCCCTACCCCAGATGTTTCTCGCCACATGGTACTCATAGCTCCACGCAGCTATTTTTTGCTTTATTTTCTCAGTAAAGCAGAAAAGAGGGAAAGCACTTCAGATGTAATTGCTTCTTGCTGCTCCTGCTCAGCTCTGTTACACAAACAGTAGGGAGAATTCGGATTCTCCTGTATCTTCTCTTTAAAAACTATCTGGGATATTTGCAATCCAACAGCTGCTTTCTTAATTGATTGTAGTTACCTCATCCAAAGAAATACCCATTAGCTTTTGGCTAGGGTAGATTGATTTTGTTACGCAACATTGTGTTCTATAAAATAAAAAAAACCCTAATGCAAATAGTAAAGGTGAATAAACCATGAAAGTGTCCTCACTGCTTCAAAGGGGCCCATATGCTGGCATAAACATTGGGGTTTGTTAAACATTTGGCAAGTCTTTTGTGCTTCTCCTGTTTCATTCTGATCACAGATAGCCACCCTGGGCAGGGGCTCACATTAGGAAATATTAGCTACCGTGCAAGTCATTTTGCACTGTATCTTCCTCCCTTTTGAAGCCCTATGCCCCAATCCAAAACCCATTAAAATCAATCAGAGCCTTTCCACTGACTACAACAGGCTTTGAATCCAGTGTCTGTTCTCTACCTGAATCTCCCAAACTGCTGATCACATGCATAATGCCTTTCCCGTGTCTATCGTGGGACGCTGCGTGACGGGGATGTGAACAGCTATTAGAAGTAGGTCTGTTTAACTTTGTCTTCACCTGCAGCTAGCGACATGACGTCTGGCTATGTACAACCACCTGAAATGCATTCAAGTCTGCATTTGTCAGGTAAATATCAAGAGTTACTTGTCTCAAGGAAAGGAAGTGAATGGCAGGTTATTTATGGCACATGGTGTGCATTTAACATCCAAGGAAAACCGCAAACACTTTCTATCTCGCTGAAATTGGGAGGCTCCATAGCTCTGTCTTTTAATCTCCGTTCTTTTATCTTTCTTGAAAAATCCCTAATTTTCCAAATGTAAAATTTAAGACCCAGTGGTACCAAAGAGCTTCTTTAAGCTTGCCTTGTGGTTTTGAGCAATACATCATGAAAGCAATGATGCTCAGATGATGTATTGCACTAATACATCATAAGAGCACTATCGCTCTCATGATGTATTAGTATAATACCCTATCAGAACACTATCATTGATGTATTACTCAAAAACACCGTTTTAACCCTCAAAAAGCATTCTGAACACTACTCTGTATTTACTGAAAGCTGTGGATAACTGTAATGGCAAACAACAGCGTATTACTCAGTTGGCTGTAGGGCAGACTAGGGAAAGAGAGAGATGTTTCAGAATACTTCATGAACTGAGACTTTCTTATTATTTCTCTTTATTCCAGTAAGCAAATGCTGTGTGTGAACTGAAGCTAGCTCCATCTAGCAGGCTTTGCATTTCCTTGCAAATAAGCAAAGTTTATTTTATTTTTTATTTGGGGTTTCATTATACTCTGGAGCTGCATCTCCTGAAAATTGTCATGAGGTTCATGCGTTTGGGTTGATTTGCAGCTTCCGAAGTTGTACCAGGTGTAAAATATGTAGTGATCTTTGCTCAAAGCCCGTGGGACTCCTTCTGATTCGCCTCTTCCTGCCTGTGGTATCTAGGCACCAGCTACACGTGTTCAAAAGCAGCATAATTCTCGCTTAACAAGCATCGTCTGCTCCTTCTCTCTACCAATATCCTGTGTTTCTGAGGAATTTTTCTGGTGGACTCTTTCTGAAGAGTGGGAGGGAAAAACAAAGGAAAAACACCTTGCTACTTTGCAGCTATCTTTGCTGCAGAAAAGCCTATACAGATAGATGAGTTTTGCCCCATGCTCTTAATGTGGCATGTCTTCGGGCACAGCCGTACACGGAAAAAGGCCCTCCAGCGGGATTGCCTGCATTTGAGTTTTTTGGGGTTGCATGAGTTTCCCTGGGTTGGATTTATCTGTGGTGTAAGTCTGCTGCAGTCAGTGGGGTTAGATCAGGGATGAGCATAGGTCAGGTGGGGAAAATGACATGCACGAAGGACAGCGATGAGTTTTAGAGCTCGTCGGCATCCTTTCGTCTACGAGAGATGGTGGATATTGCAGCCTATGACGTAGATGCCTGGTTTGCAGCGTCTCATGTGGATGAAGAGTCCAGTCTGAGATTTGCATGATCTGTGGCAGCGGTTGCAAGTGTCTGCATCACGGTTGGGTGGTTCGGGAGCTGCTTGCTTCCTACGGACTCTTTTCTCTTCAAGCGGTTCGAGCCAGTTCCTGTCATGGATGTCGATGCCCTGGTTGAGACGACGATGCTGTTTGTTACGATCGCTTGCCAAGGTTTCCAATGGGTCAGGATCAATTCCCAATGCCATCGCATCTCGCTGACATGCGTCTTTGTAGTGACGTTTGGGACGTCCTGTTGTTCTTGTTCCCTCCGATAGTTCCCTGTCTAGCACCTCCTTGGGTATACGTCCACCTTCCAGTCTGTTCAGATGGCCAAGCCAGCGCTCTTGGCTCTGTTTGAGTAGGGCTGCCACACCTGGTACATTTGCCTTTTGAAGAACCTCTGCATTGGTAACTTATCCTGCCATGTGAAGCTGGTCACTGCGGAGTCTAGGTAGCTGAACTTGTGGACTACTGCGAGTTGGTTTTAGAGCGGACCGTGGTAAAGTTAGGCGAGCAGAAAACGTGGTCATGTGAAAACATCCTCTGCTGCATGAGGATGATGTCCTTAGCTGTCCACCTGGCAGGAGGAGAGGGGAGCATTAGTTAAAGCCTGGACAGAGCTTGAGAAATGTGAAGTATTATACAGATGCTTAATAGGACAAGGCTATGATATAACTTCTAATATGGTGGTTAGATACTGCCTTGCACTGGAGATACCGATGAGAGGGAGAGTGTGTGTAACTTGCACTGCTGTGGTCAGAGCTACGTGGCCTGCTGCAGCTGAACGCACACGCACACATATTGTGGGGGTTTTTTTCCTCCTTCCTCTTTTCCTTCTTCCAAAGGCATACTGGAGCTTTGGGACTTCATTACCCATTTGTTTGCCCCAGTAATATGAGGATCTTTGATTGGTTTCATGGGTGAGTCTAGAGCCAGCTGGCACCAGCGTTTTCCCTGCCGTAGGAACTTTTCTCAATTAGGCTGATGGAAAACTGGCCCGTGTTCACCTGCGCACGACAGCTCGAAAGCCGAGTTGTGCTTCAGGAGTCTCCGGCTTGTTCACTCGTTCGTGCAGAACCTTCCCCAGGGCTGGTGGCAGCATAAAGCCCCTTCCCCTCTCCCACCCTCGTGCAAAAAGGACCAGTCTCAGCATCACGTGTGTTGGAGATGGCTAGCCTCGCGGCACCCCAGAAGAAGGTTGGTGCCTGTGAAGAAAGGCGACGTTCTTGTTGTTGGTGACAGGGTCCTGCTGTGCACGCTTCAGGGTGTGATCCCACCTCTGCTGAGCACAGTGGGAACCTTCCCATTGACTTCAGCGGGTGTTGTGTCCGACTGTTTGTTTCTGCCCACTCTCCGATGGGCTGTTGTTGACTCTGACATCCTCGACTGTATAGTCCCTGAGGTCCGTATGTGCTGGTCCCCAATGGGTTTTATATCACCACCCGGGCTTGTATGCTCAGGACCCTTGGGAGGGTTTGGTCCATTAAGTTCAGATACCACCAAACTGGGAAATGTTCCAAAAGCAAGACTTTGAAGTGCCTTTTTAGCCTTGTCGAATATATCCCGTTAGGCACGCCGTCCATCCCTTTGTGTGTTGCCTCTGATATGGTATCTGTGCGGTACGCCGGTGGGGTCTGAGGAGAGCTTCCTTTATCCCATCCTCGTCTCGGCCTTTTACCAAGCCGGCATCGTGCAACCCCATCCATGAACCCCCTCTTGCTTACACCTGCTGTCTGCCTTCCTAGGCCGGCAAACTCTTATTCCTGTTGGTTTCAAAGTCGCACTAGTCGGCTTTGAGATGCGTTGTTGTTTCAAAGCCGTGGCTAAATACGGCTCAGACCGACAACTATGAATAATCCCCAGAGCCCTCCACTTCCTGCCGCTCCACTCGCAAGCTCGTCTATGCAGCAAAGTCGCTCTCTCATGTGTTTCATCTTGCGTATTCGCAGATGATTTGATATGCCATTATAGAACAGGTTAACATTTTTTCCTCTGAAAATAATAGTGTGCCAAGGTGTAATTATTGGATGTCTGGAAAACACCACTGGCACCTAAAAAATAATGCTCTAGACACTCACCATGGCTTTGTTTTTAAATTTGCAGCACGTCCATGTCCACATACTTCCACGGAGGGCTGGAGACTTCAGCAGAAACGACAGTGTCTACGACGAGGTAGGTCCGCACGCAGAGATCTTGTTCCTGGATCGAAGTGGTTGTCAGCTTTGACGGTATCAGCTCAATGAGCCAGGCTTTACCCTAGGTAAAGTGAAAGGATTTGGAATGAACTCTGCCAAATTTGACCCCTCGCATTAATATATATATATATATATATATATATATATGGCATCTGTTCATCAGCGAACGATGGTGGATATTGCAGTGATGGGGATGGCTGGTTGCAAAGAACCTGGTGATGAAGATTGGCCAGACACCACATCGTGTGAATTGTTTTCCAAGTGAGGGATCGTACCGTGCAGCCAGACAGTAGATTAAGACGGTGGGAGGCAGTTGCCTAATGCCTCCCCGTGGGTGGGCTGTGCTGTGAGTAATGGCACAGATGTCCTCTTTGCAGAGATGTTGCTTTCTTTCCTCCACATGTTCAGGCAAAACTGAGAGAGTGAGGGGAAGGGTCAGGGGAGTATTTTGGCCACATACTGGAATACAGCCGGCCCCTACTCTGGGAGCTCAGGACCTCGTCTGCTCCAAGCCCCTGCTCAAGGCAGGAGCATCCCCGTCTAAACCATGCCCCCTCCCCACAACTGTTTCTCCAACCTCACCTGAAAGCTTCCAGTATCAGAGAAGCCTCGACAAGGTGTACGGCTGATCGTGCCCTGCTTAGTTGGCTTGTCAGTGATTGCATCTAAAATGTACAAACTTTTTTTCTTTCTGAAAATAGCAAGTGTAAACTTTTTTCCAACACCACCAAAGCACCATCTGTTTTAAGATGAATTCACAATATTTTTATGCTACTGGAGGGTTGTGCGGGTTTTTTTCTTCATGAGGTACACATGGTGATGTCTCCCGATAGAATATTATTCATAGAACTCAAGATAGAAATGCTGTAGTATATTTTTAATACCTTCTGATTTTTATAACCGTGCAAAGAAGTCACGGTAGGCAAGGATTTAGTCTCGACTAACAGTGACTTCCTATGTGAAGAGAAGGACTCTGATCCTGGAAATATATAACCATGTAAATAAGTATCTTTATAAGAAAACAGTATTATTATATACTTGCCTAGTGCTGTGGATAAAGGGATATAGTAACCTGAAGTGTGACCTATGGGCTGTTTTTTTTTAATGTGTTAAGTAGTTTAAGGTACTACAACAGCTCCTCAGCTCTCCTGAGATTTTTTTTCGTAGTTTTGATTTATTTCTTAAATGCGTTTGTCTCCTCCATGTAAAACTTGCACAAACAAGCAAAGCCAAGTGTAATGAAATGGGCCATACACTTAATGCTGCCAAATGCAAGAAGCAAACAAACCAATGAAAAATATGCATCATTTTCAGTGATAGCAATTGTAGGTATTTCTTGTAGCAGTAGTAAGCAAAAATGATCAGAAAAAAATGTAATCGTGTATCCCTTGGAGGAAGAATCAAAATCACAGTGTTTCCAGTATTAAAAACCAGCCAGCTTTGAATCCCAAGGAGTTAGGGTCCATTGTGCAACGACTGCAGTAAACCAGGGCTTTTTGGCCTTTAAACTGTTTTTAGTGATATGGTGGAATACTAGAAAAATGTCACTTGGATCCATTTATTCAAATTCAACTAATGGTTTTATTTTAAGCAGTGCATTATTGCTAAGGTAGTGGATTGAGGCCTGGAGATATTTTGGGGAAAAAATGGAAATGGCCAAAAATCGGGAGGCTGACCATTAAAAGGGGATAGTGTATTGGCTTTGGAAGGGGATAGGAGACCGGGGTGGCGGTAGGGCAGTGGCCCTGGAGAGCAGCGAGCATTCCTATTGCCACAAAAGGATACGACCTCTTTTCGTGGACGTCCATGTGCTGGTCCTTGAAAGGCCAAGAGATTGGTGTGCACCGGCAGGCTGTGTCTGCTCCAGGTCGGCATCCACCAGGCAAGATCCGGCTGTGGGAAGGAGTTTTCAAGCCCAGACTCTCCAGAGCACGGTCCTTGGCTAGTTCGTACCTTGTGTATAAGAAGGCGTGTGTGTAGGATGGATAAACGGAGCTATATTTTGGATGGCAACCAGGCTTTGTTCTGAGGCTGTGCCAATAGCGGTCAGCCTGTCTGACCAACTGGATGAACAGCAAAGCATGCCAGGCACGCCATCTCACTGAAGTGCACGCCCAAGCCCGGCCCGTAACGGGTAAGCGCGACGTAACGTAACATAACATTTGTGCAGAGTTCTCCAGGGAAGCTGGATCTCAGCTTTGGTTCGACACAAGCTAACATCACACGCTGGCTTTCCCTTCTGCAGCTGGCTTAGAGCCTCCTCCGCTGTGAGATGCCGTCATCTGTTTGTGCTCGGTAGACTGCTGAGAAATCCCATCGCTCGCTCACTGTTTGACAAGTGAAGAAAATGCCCAGATGTCTGGGCATCAGCCTCACATTTCTGGAGTGAAGATGTTTTGAAAGGAATTGCAGCCTCTTGCCTTTTTAATCCTCCTTGGCCTGGGAGCAATCGTCTTTGCTCTTGAGTCATGGAGACTGCAGAGGAATGAGCGCCGGCTCTTCCCTTGTCCGAGCCCACGCTGACGGGGTGTGAGGCTCTGAGGGATCCTCTGCCAGCGTGATTTGAAATGGTAAGGAGAATACTTACTGGTGAAAAAACATGGATGTATTGATTGATGGTTCTTATCGGATTGACTGTTGGGCAGTAATGACCTCTGCTGTTTTCTTTGCATATTTGTGCTTTGCTTATGCTTCAGCATTGGACGTTTAGTGGCCGAACAAGTGAAAGACAGACAGACATGCAATCCCAAAGGGCTTTTCCTGCGGTGTTTGCCCAAATACCTCGCTTGATCTTCCAGGATGCATCTACACGTGTACATTTACTGTGCAATAACCGAAATTACTGCACAGTACGGGCGTGTGTCTACACATGCACACCTGTACTGTGCAGTAAATATGGCAGCTTATGCTGACTTGAGCATAAATTTGATACCTGCATCATGCAGGTATCAAATTTATGCCCTATTAGTTCCTGCTCAGTAATGCACATGTACTGTATAGTAACAGTGTGTGGACTGACTTGGGACTAACCTTATTTGCAAGTCAGTCCACACACAGCTTTAATGAGCTTGAATGCCTGCATGTGTAGATGCCGGCCTATTCCTGCTTAATGTGCAGTAACTTACTGCGTAGTAAATTTAAACCAGCATAAATGCACGTGTAGACACACCCCCTATATATCAAAAAAGTCTGCATTCTTGCTTTGAATTGTTTTAGACAATCGTTAATAATGAACAGATCCACTCGAACTGCAACCTTGTGACTGAGGAACGTGCTCTTCCTCTGCATAGTTACAGTAACTTCTTTATTTCCTGGGGAATGCTAACCAGCCACCATGCCACTTTGCTCCAGTGAAAATGAGAGAGAGGCTTTTTCAGCCATCATATTTTTATGAAATTATTTGAAGCTCAATCTTGTCAACACTTGCATGTCCATTTGACTTAATTTCCAAAGTGTTTGCTGGATCAGGCCCTATTTATTTTACTTTCAGAGTACTCCCATTTCACTGGCACCTTGAGATGTTCTTATTGATTAATTCAGTTCGTTTGCCAGTGATCAAAATTGCAGTGAACGATCTAACTAACTAATGGCAAAAGGCTTGACTCAAAACACCTGCTTGCTTGTATCTATATATGCTGTATTCGGTTTAAAGCAGTTGAGATCTTTACGTTTATCAATCACATAATTTCAGGGGTTGTTTATCAAGGAATATCTATTTTAAAATGGGCAGTCTACTGTTGTGAAAGGTTGTCACAGGGAATTGATTTAGCTGGGAATTAATGGACATTCTCTACCACAGAGATATGTCCCATGTTGATTTAATTTGTGTGAGCACGACACAGCTGTCAGAGGCCACTCTGTTAAAGAGCATTTTCCTGAAATGTCTCGGCACTTTCACACTACTTGACCATGAGGAGTTGTTCCAGCCCCGCGCTATGTGCTTGTAGAGGCCTTAGCAGCGAGAGGAGGGATGGGAGCCCTATCTCAGCTAGGGCCGCTCGACATTTCTGTAATATAAAAATAATGCCAGGTTGCCGGCTGATCGCCCCTTTTGCTGCGGTGGGTCCAAGGATTTGGGGCACTCTCGTACCTATTCATGGAAAACCAGAAACATTTGCATTATCTTTGCTATTAGTAGTAATCCATGTTGGTGTTGGGCTCACGGCTTTGGAGACGCAAGTCTTGCCAGCACTGCTGTTTCTGGAGGCAATGTGGCTCATTCGACCTGCCAGCAAGATCCTTGGTGCCTAACAGCACTGCCAGAATAGGTGTCGGTTGTTAGCGTATAACAATGGGTTTTGTGATGAGAAGCAAAAACCCGCCTGAGATCACATGTGTGTTTTGATGAACTGTTGTGACCCCTTCAAGCCATCCCTGGATCAGCGAGTTACGGCAGAAGGCTCTGGCTTCTCGGCCCAGGCTGGCTTTTGCACGCCCCCGGGTGTTTATCCTCTCTCCGAGTAAAAGCTGCTCGAGTAGATGGGAGAGAAAAGCAAGCATAATAAATGGACCGGCCCTGCAGAGAGCAGTACCTCCTTCATAATTACCTTTAGTGCCCAAAGGCGGAGGTAGAAGACCCCAGAGCTTTCTGGGCTTCCCGTGCAGTCGGGCCACGTTGGAGAATCGTGGTCTTGGCCAAACAAGCGCGACGTGGCGAGTCTTCGCTGTAGCACTGCATCTACATCACTGCCCGTGCAACCCCACGGAGGAGGCGCTGGAAGCACGCAGTTGTGTGAAGCTGCTTGGGATGCTTCCCCCGTCCCCCTAAATACGGTCCCGATGCCTTGACCGCTGAAAGACATGGAGAGTCTCCCCGCGACATCGGGCCCTGGATCAGGTGCTTTATGAGCATGAACAGCATGCCGAGTTAAAAAAGCTGTTTCTTAGCCTGTTCCTAGGAGTTATATTGCACCTTATGGCAACATATTGTTGCCTGCTGGCAGATCAATCTGCTGCACTCTTAAACTCTCCACAGGCCAGATCCTGCCTCCTTTGCGCCTTCTGCAAGCAGCAAGGGAAGGCAGAGTCTACCTGGGCTCTTGTTTCGGTGCAAATAGCTTCTTCCCGGTAGGATGCGATCGTCATTCGGTCTTGCCAATACTGCTCTTTAAAAGCAATTTTTTTCCCCTGACAAGACATCAGGGGACACTTGCACTGGCACAGCGAGCGCGGCTTGCCTCATCTGCTCTGGGATGTCGTTGAGATCCAGAAGAGCCAATCTCATAGCGGAGCAAGAGTGCTTCCCTCCGAGGGTATTGCAGCAGAAGCCAGAGCTGTGCCCTTGCCTGGCTTGTCAGTTTAATGGCCAAAATAAATAATAATAATAAAAAAAAAGTTACAGATTTACCTGAAACAAGAATTTTCTTTTCTTAGCAAAATGAAAGATCACAGCGAATTCACAGTGGCTTGAAGGCAAGAGCTTGTTTGTGGAGCGGGAGTTTTATTCTGTGAGTGAATAGCAGGCGAGCAACACACCTGCATGTTCCTCAGACGTGGCGAGCCCTCGTTAGCCGCAGCGAGACGTTTGTCAATAGAGAGCCCCACCGACAGCGAGATCGCGGAGGGACCTCCCGCCATCGCGTGGCATTCCCTAGATGGGACCCCCGCTGCCTGTGACATTTTCTGCCCTTTCCAAGCCTACAAGACTTCACCTAATTCGATATCTGAAATTGCCCAGACTTGGCCGTTTGCTGTGCGCGCTGAACACACACATTAACTCAGTCGACACACAGGGTAGACATAATAATCAGGTATGGATTTTTTTGAAACCTTCCTTCTGCCAGACCTGGGGAGGTGCAAGGGAGCCCGGCCTGTCCCAGGAACAAATGAGAGGCATGTGGAAAGCTTTCTTTTAAGGCAGCTGTCCTTCAGGATCGCACACGTGCCCTTTGCACCTAGGATTTGTCTGGGAGGTGATGCACGATTGGCGTTCTCCAGATCGTCATGTGGGCTAATTGCCCGTCAGCCCATCTGCTGCTCTGCATTTTGCACTTCTGCTTGTGGCTTCTTGCCCTTTTTGTTGGCTTGGTGCTGGGCTTTCAGCAGCAGTGCCGGATTTAGGCACTCGCTCACACTTAGTCTATAATGTAGTGAAGACAGTGTGTCAGGACCACTGCAGGAGACCCTGCTGTAGGAAGTTTCCTTTGTTCAGCTTGTAGATTATCTGCTGTTTCACGTCCTTGATGGCGGTTCGTGGGCAAGCAACTTGGTGACAGAGCCTCCGACCAAAGACAAGCTGATAAAGGGATTAATGCTAACGTGGTCTCCCAGGCCCGTTTACTCTGCACTTGCAGTTACTTAGCAGCTCCAGTGCTTCCTGTGCACTCCAGTTCCTGAAGGTAAAATCAGGTCCAAACCTGCTCTGCCTTCGAAGCACCTGCTGAAGTTGCACTCATTTTGTGGGGGAACAAGAGCTCCGCAGACCTTGCTGGGATTCCTTCAAGCCAATGAGATAAAAAGCGAACCAGGCATGTGGAGAATTTGCTGAAAACTTTTTCTGAAGACAGATCTTTTTTCTTTTCCCTTTAAACCAGAGAGTTGGCAAGGGTTTGAAATGAAATATTCCTCTGCGTGCTATTTATGGGCTTGGATATGACAGCACCTGTTTGGTATTCCCAGAGCGCAAGGAAACTCAAGTCCAATGCACTGTACAGCAGGGCGTTTTAGCAATCCTTTTCTTCCCCCACTGAAGTAAGTCAATACAAAGTAATTAGTTTAACAGAAAAATAATAAGGGTGCAGGGACATAGCGGCAATTTAGAACCAGCTGTGGCTTGTATATCTGGTTCATTTTGATGTATGTGATGGGCTCTTTTACAACCAGTGGCTTGCAATGATCCACCCCTCCGTGCCCCATCAACTCTACTAATAGCGCAGTCTCTCAGCCTGTGCTCTGCTTTGGCGGTGAGGAAGGACCTTGGTGGACTCTGTGAGCTCCAGTAGTTTGCTGTACCTGCTCGGCCTTGGAAGCAGAGATTGCATGGTAGTAGCGGTCTCTACCGGAGGGGCTTGGCATAGTGTGTCTTCAGACAGCCCGCTGCATCTCGTGCCTTACAAACAGCAGCATTTTTCATGCTGCGGGGAGCCAGGGGTCTGCATAATAGAAGCTGCTCCCAAAATTAGTTCTCACCAGCAGTTGCTTGCTGCCTCCGGAGCAAACACCGCTGGTGTTTTGCTTGCTGCCTCCGGAGTGAGCCAGCTGCTTGACCGGGCTTGATTGCCATCCCATGCACCCACTCATAATGGTGGCCCTTCTCAACTGAGGCTGAAACCTATTAGTTAGTGCATAAGGGTGGAGAACGTACCTGATCTTGGAATAAGAAGTCTGATGGGATTTATTAAACAGCATCTTCAAGGGCATCACTTATTTGGTTGGAATTTTTTTAAGGGTAAAAATGGATGGGAGCTCCCCCTGTTCCCCTTCCAAATTCTAGTACACCAGCTGTTCCCAGTTGATTAGATCCTCCTTCCCACCCCATTCAGACACTGGTGCCAACTTTTCCAACTGGTTTCTAGCTGTGGGACAAGAAGGGGAGTGGAGGTTAGAAAAAGGGTGAAAATGAGCAACAAAATGGGGGGAACCAAATGGTTTGGCTTCCAAAGGTCGAACTGCTGCAATTACAGCATTTTCAGTTGAAGCAAAACACAGATTTCGTTCATTTTGATGCCTTGAAATAGACGGCGTTTGTTGACATGTAATGAAAAATATTCATGTTGTTTTTCCTTGACAAATCTCGAGGGGGAAAAACCCAAAACATTTCCTATCAACAAAAAAAATCAAGGTGGGGTTCGCACGTGTGTGTCTGCACGTGCATGTGTGTGTGTGTGTGTGTGTGAAGTGAGGAGTTGAAAGAGAAATATTTGTTCTGATGAACCCGAATTCTAGTGAGAATACATTCTTGCTCCATTTTCTGATTCAATATGCTATGGGCTTTTTAATTCATAATGCATAATGAGAGATGCCTGGCAGGCATATGGGCCTTCAGTTCTCTATTGAAATTGATGCGACTTGAGCGTCTCTGGCTCCGAGCAGCCCTTGGAAAATTCTTTGCTAAATATGTTTGCTGAAACGATGGGTAGCGAAAGCGTTAACAGTGTTGGCACTTAAATTGCTGTCTTTACGGTTTCATGGTTAATGCCTCACTGAGAGATTCCCATCTCTCAGAGCTATTTTTTAGGCTTTCTGTAAACTAAGGGCCTGGATGTGTGACATGTTTACACTGGTGTCATTCGAATTGGCTTTGTGCGGTACGCTGGGATCTAGATGAGAGAGATGGACGGAGATGCGGTTGTTTCCCATGACTGAGGAACGGCAGAGCAGGTACCCGTGTGTTTGCGTTGAGCTCCTCCAGCTGAAGCTGTGGATGGCTGCCCGGCACGCCGCTGTAACATATACCTGTGTGGTTTTTCAACTGATTTTTCCACGGGCATTTCTGCACTAGGTTCAATTTACCCCAGACACACTTTTTTTTATTTTTTAACTGGCATGAAGATGACTTGCATTGACCTAAACATGGTGTGTGTAGAGGCCCCAGGAAATGCAGTACTTTACATTAGAGCTTTGGTATAAAAATAGATATACAACGGCGTTTGTGAGAGTCCAAGTTCTGTGCGTGAATGAATATTGCAGCTAACATGCTTTGAAGGACAGATGATTTTGTGCTAGTCACGTCCTATATCTTCTGCATCGTATGTTAAGGAAGGCGGGGCTTAACATATTCTACTTTGGGCACAATACCAGTGGAATAAGGTGACCCTTTGACCATTAAAAAAAAAAAAAAAAGACTCATTCTTTCTTTCCATAGCATGCTGTCCTTCCAGGCCCCAAAACTGCAGCTGGGTCTGTGTCCAGGGGGTGCTGAGCCCATTTGGCCCCTGAACGAGGCAGGATCCGTAGAGTTTCACGCAGACCCAGTGACAGATCAGGGCACAGGCGTGGCAGGCGAGGGGTGTCGGGGACCCCACACATGGGTTCTGGCCCGGGCTAAGTTTGGTTTCAGCGTGGCTGTCCCAAAGGAAATTCCATGTGAACATTTATTTAGCGTATGTGGTTTCGGCCATCTTAAGGCTACATCATCACCAGTGCAAAGAGCTCAAAGGCCAGCAGGTCTCCTAGAAAATGGACGAGTCTGTAACATGGGATGTGGTTTGAACCTGTCCATGGGGGTGTTGGTTATCATGGTGGAGACCCCACTGAGGCACAGCGACCCCGTCCAATTTGAAAATGGGAGAGAAGCACCCAATAACAGCAAGGCCAGTTAAATCCTGGCTGACTGACCGTAGGGTCAGAAATGATGTGATGATTGGTTGGTGCTTGTGCTGACCCTTCTTCGTGCCATCGAGTAAGTAAGGAAACGTTGGAGGGTTTTGAACAGGTGGACCTTGTTGGACGTCTTGAGTGGGGCCGAGTTATTGGGGGGGGAAATATGCCCCAATGCTGTGGCAGGACTGCAGGCTCGCTCGCCTACAGCGCATGTATTGGTAAATGGGGCTTTTGTTTTCTGTCTCGTAAAGGGGATTTTTAACAAATCATTGCACTTCAGTGACTCTTTAGTTTGATGCAGTGTCAGGATAATTATATACAATTTGGTTTTGTTTAAATATCATAACCACTATTGTTTCTTTTTCCATTTAAAGGCTTGACTGGAACGCTAGGAGGTTGCTATTCTCTTTAATCACTTTAACCCTTGGCCTTAAGAAAATGACAACTTAAAATTTGCAATTGTGAAATACATTGCTAGGGAACAAAAGAATCTATCCATCTCTTGCAGACCAGAGCTATATGTTAAAAAAGAGAGAGAGAGAGGGAGAAGGAAAGGGGGGGGAGCTAATTACGAAACCATTCGGTTAATGCTTATTTTAATCATACTGACTGCCCTTCTTGGCAGACAGAGCCATTAGGCTGCGGAGGCAGGAGGAAAGCTATCACCGTAAAATGGTGCTGATGCTGGGCAAAATCGGGCTCCGGAGTCCAATTTGACTTGTCAGTTTATATAGACATAAAGCTTCATTGTTGTGCACAGACACAACCGGCTTCTTAAAAGTCTATTTCCCTCCTGATGATGTGCGAATCTGCTACCCTCTCTCCTCCTGCTCTCCAGCCCGCAGATTTATTAGATGGCATTTTATCTAATGTAAACAGCACGTGGGCTGAGAGAGAGAGCAGGAAGGTTTGAACCTTAGCGGTGCTGAGGGGTTACTCTCTAGGCAGGCCCAACTTTTAGACTTGAACCTGCGGTGCTGCCTGGGTGCGAGCACCCATTCCCTACCTACTTCCCCAGCAAGCAGAGGGGTTTCTATTACACACATGTCCCCTCCCAGAGCTCCCATCCGTGGCTGTCTCACTCTAAACTTACTATATGATACAGTATTTTGCAAATAATGAGGTCACCATATTTAGGCACCTAACCACCTGCACGTACAACTGATTAACACTTGTTTGCATCTGTTTTCAATGCCAAAGTGACACCAGGTTTTTGTATGCATTGGTTGTCATGTGTCTAACCCACGATTTCTTAAAGGGGACCAGTTTTTAGGAAGTCTCGGCACCTTCCCTTTGAAAATCAAGCTGCTTCCAAGTGCCTCGAGATGAGCAGCTACAAACTGAGGGGCTCAAAATTGCTGCTTTTGAAGAGCTGGGAATAGTTGGCTAATGCTGAACATCCAAGTCTCATATCAATGAGTTGCTCACATGTACCCACAGAGTCATGATCAGGGCGGGGGAGAGAGCACTGCTGCTCCGGACTTGCTTGCATTAGCGCATTTGGCCCTGCTATTGCTCACTGCGGTGACACGTCCTCTTTACGCTGCGTGGAAAAGCCCGAGTCGCAGCAGGGCAAAATATACACGTTTAATTTTGATAAATACGGTGTTATGACAAGTATTGTGTTTCAGCCGTGGCTTTCCAGCTATGTTGCCTTGGGGGAAAAGAATGAATGTGTCTCAAATTAAATGAGGGGCTGTAGGTATATTGCCTTGTTGTGGGAGCCGCTCTTTCAGCCATGCAGTTTTATTTAGAAATGCTGCAAGGAGCAGAGCCGAACGGGCAAGAAGGTGCAGTGACACCGCGCTGGCTGTGTAAGGAGCTTTTGAGCCCCGTGTCGGGTCGAGAGCCCAGAGGGTACATCACAATTCAGTGCACATTTTTCAAGAGAGGTGGGAATAGGTTAAGAAGCACCAAAAAAAGGGTTTCATCTGGACCAGGTGGCACTGCGGTGTGTTGAGACTGCGGGGCGGATGCATAGGTTAGCGTGAGCAACAAGAGATTACTTGCCTAAGTATTTAAACGGGGCCAAGGCGCAGCTTCGGCTATGCCACCCGTTTTCCGAACGGCTGAGAGCCCCAGAATTGATTTCGGGAGGGGAGAGAGAGCAGCCTCCTCTTATTTCTGGCTTATTGTCTGGGAAATGGAGAGACGAATTATTGACTCCACCTTTAGAAAGTGCCCGAGCTGCTCCAAGAAAAAGCAAATTTTAAATCCAGCGGAGACTGAGCAACTTGCACCTGGAAAACTCTCTGGATCCTACCTCAGAGATTTCAAGGGCCATGGCGTGGACCACAGCACCTCTGCAAGCGCCTCTCGTTCCCTCCCGGCCACATGGCCAGTCACTTGCTGATGCTGGTTTCCCCCGGACCCGCTTCAGGTCTTGATACTACCTTCCGCTCTGCATGGGGGGTGACCCGCTGTTGTCTCCTGGGTGCACAATGCACGAACCTAAATGCATAATTCCTCCAAAAAAATGAAACCCAAAAAAGACAACAGTGCAAGTCTGCTTGATTCAACCCAGTGATACCCGTCATCTGTTACTCTAAAAGCCTGTAGGCAGAAGTGGTGCGGTCATGAGCAGTGGACCGGCACCGATGAGAACGAGGCGAGGGAAGCCCTGATGCTGGGCTGCGGGACGTCCATGGATGGGGTGCTACGGGGTGGACTATCTACATTTGATTATCTACAACTGACGGGTGCTGTTGTGTCCCGTCGACCTCAGTGATGTTACTTGTTACTAACAGGGTTTTGACGGCTGTTTCACGTGCTTGCAGAAGGTGCCGCCTTAAAGATGTAGGGTTTTTTTTAAGTTCAAGTCTCTTAAATTGGGAAATATATCAGCAAGTGCTCAGTAGTGTGGACCTTTCCCATAGCTCAACGTAGTTACCTTGACGTGGCCTTCCAAAAAGGGAATCGCAAGGTATGAAACGAGAGCCTCGTGTCGCTTAAGCCCACATCTAAAAACGTTGAATTGCATCAAGGTAGAAAGTTGGCCAAACCGGTCTGTGCGCGGTGAGTCTGTGGGAGTTAGCACATGCGGCGAGAGCCCGCTCCAGCCTCCACCAGCGCAGATGTCATCGCCAAAACGTCCCTGCATCCATGCTGTAAAGGTCCCTCTGGGATTGTTTTTATCGATACTTGTAGACTTCCGTTGTCTCTCTTCCCTAATATGTTTGCTTGCTCGTTTGCCTGATTATTAAATCTAATCTACGTCAGTTTATAAAAGGCCTGTTACCATGGAAACTAAAGTGCCATACATAGGGGCTTCATAATTATACAGTTCTTACAGTATGGGCAGTTAGCAATAAAAAGCTTACTCTGAATTTAAAAAAGATTACAGTCTAAAGGAAAATGTACCGCCATCCAAGATAATGCAGCATGGTAACCAAAAAAACGCGTGCGTCTCCTAAGCCTGAGGTTTGACATTTTGTTTTGAGGCATCTAAGAATCCATTTTCATATTTAATTCCAGAAATGTGGTATATAAAGTTGTGGAAAATGTCCTGGCAAAAGTCATTAAGTAGTGCGAATATAGCTGCCTACATAAGCAAGCACCTTTCTCCACTGAAAAGTTGCTCGACGAGTTTGTGTTGTGGATGGAAAGGGGAGGACAGGGAAAGACATGTGGCTGTCCGTGCTCGTTGGAGAAGTGCCCACCTGTGATGACTCCTTTTTTGACGAGCTGATCTCTGTCTTTAGCTGCTATGTTTAAAGAAGTCCATTGCCACCAAATCCTGTATAGGAGAACAGGTGCGCAGGGTTTTCTTCAGCTGAGGCACGATAAGGTGAGACCTCCAGGAGCCACATGCTCATATTATCAGTTTTCACAATTAAGGGACACACCTAATGCATTCATCTCCAATATCGATGATCCAGAAAGGATTCTTCCAGTGCCCTTGCAGCCTGCACAGGGGATTTCTCAAAGGAATAAAAGCAGCATACAAAACTGAGCAAACCTGTACGGCTTCTAGGCGCCTGCCTGTGGCAGGTGTTTTTTTAATTTTCCATCTGGAAGAGGCCGCTCCTATTTCTGGGTGCCTCGGGGCCCATTGCATGTGTTAATGAGGGGAGAAGTGGGAAGTCGCCAAGTAAGAGGACTTTGGCAGCTCGCAGGTGGTCGGAGAGAGGCAGAGGGACTGTCTCGAGGTCGCAGAGCCCTTCGCTGCTCGAACCAGGAGTTTTGGCCACGGGCCGCTTGGTTATACTGCATTCCCTCAACATCAGGGACTGTGACTTGGGATCGGTTTACCGCGTGGTGAACGGGTCATCCTCTTCTCCAGGGTCACTGCCCGTATGCATGCTCCTATCTTGCAGCATGTGGAGATTAAACCGCTCCTTTCGCTGAGCGCCAAGCGGCTGCAAGCGGTCTTCCACGTAGCAGGACGTGCCCGCGAGCGCTTGCCGCAGAGCAGCTGACACGTGGTCAGGTTTCCCCCCGTCTTGGCCGAGCGGTAAGTGGTTCGTATGGCGACACCTTGACTGAATAAGACGGGAGCTGTTCGTCGGATGTAAATCCTCTGCAGGCTGCTCCGAGACTTGCTGGCGCTCGGGCTGCGTGCAGCTTCCCGCACGGGGTGGGTTCCTGGTGAGATTTTCAAAACGAAGACAGCTAAGACAGCCGGGGCCGGTTCCCATCGATTTCCAATGGGAGTCGAACATCCACCTGCCTCGGGGACTTCAGAGAAATACAGCACTTTACTTCCCGTACTGTGCTACAGCCAGCTGTATTGACGCCTGGTAAGTATATCGGCAGGTGATTTTTTTCCGCTCATCAAGGACACCGGGCTGAATTATTTTCGTTGCCTACATACAGAAAACCCTTGGAGGTCTGTATCAGCACTTGGCTTGTTTCAGGTACCTGTCAAAATATTGTACGTTAACATATGTAGGGGGAAATAGGAAATAATAATAGAACAAGAGCAGTTC
>NW_005841934.1:2874146-2875753 GCF_000455745.1 Alligator sinensis
TCTGTTGTGTTGCTTAACATCCTTTAGGCTGGCTTCGAAGTGCAACACGCATAATGAAGCACAACGGGACCAGGTCTTTTGCCACCACTTTTTGCCATCTCTCATCATTTGAAGCTGCTGCTGCTTCCTCTCCACCACCGCTCAGCGTTCCTGGCTTTGCATCCATTACTGTCGTGTGGTCTCAAGGAACAAATTTGCTTTGTGAGGGGAAAAAAAAGTTGCTCATTAGGGTGATGTAATTAAAGGAAAAGTAGACACCATGCCAAGTCTGAGTTTCCCCACTAAGCACCACCTTGGAGATTGCCTGAAACTCAATTACTCGTTGCTATGCTTGTTAGTGAGAACAATGTGCTGAAATGATCCTGGCTTCTAATAACCTTGTTTCCTGCATTTGAATCTCGTTAATACTTTTTTTGTTTGTGGCCTTACCCGGAGCGTATAAACCGGAGTGGTTTCTTCAGACGGGATTGTAAAGATGGACGTGTGGTGAGCGTTTTCTCAACCGCTGGTGTCTGAAGATACGGGTGCTTCTGGATTTTTGAAGTGCTTCATTTCTTTTTTTAAAAACCCAAATTTATTTAGCTTTCTTTTAATTACCCTGTGCCGCATTTGTTAACAAATCATAGATGTTAGACATTAGGGCTGGAAGGGACCTTGAAGATCATGGAGTCCAGCCCCCTGCCCCAGGGGCAGCACGTCGGCTGGGGTCAAAGGATCCCAGCAAGGTGAGCATCCAAACTTATCATGTATCGATAAGTGCTGGGTCTCCTTGCAGAAATGGAGAGCTACGTTTTCTCGGTGTGATCCATGGCATCTGATGGAGTAACTTGTTGCCTACGAAAGTTTGTGCCTCTATGAACCAGTTGGTCTTCATGGTGCCACCTTCTGCCGTCTCCCCAGTATGGGACTCTTCCTTTGGCAAGACGAAAGAGTTGAGTTTCTGGCTGTGGGATAGTTTGACTAAAGACAGGCAAAGGTTTGGTCTAGACTTGTAGTTGGCAGTCTTACCCCTTCGCTGCCCCTTTCCTTGACAGCGCCACGCTTCCCTACCCGTCCGGGACGAATCGTGCACTTTGGACCTTAGTCCCTTTTGCGGTTGCTCGTTCCCCAAGGATGGAGGTTATTCCTTGTTTAAACACTTTAGACATGGGAGGCCCTCATACAGTCCTCAGTTCCCATCCCTACCCCCCACCACACAGCCCTGGTCTCCTTCCCGGGGGGATGAAGCTGCGTGCGGTGGGAGCTGGACTCTTGGGGAAGTCCCGAGGGGCTTTGTGGTGCTGCAGGAAGAGATAAAAGGGTATCGAAAAATTCACCTCTATCACACCCGTGCTCCCGGCCCTCCCACCCTTCCCGTGTGCCAGCTACTCGTGACCTGGAGGCACCTGCTAAAGTGAAAGGCAGAGAGAGAGTTAGCAGAGGTGGCCTCCAAAGTTCGGATCACTTGGGGAGCTTCAAGGAGTTCACCGGGTGCCTGTCTTCCACGGACACCTTGGAAAAGCTCAGCCTGAAGTGCTACAGGCAGTGATAAATGAATCATCCAAAATTTGAACTTCTGGCTGCGGTCAGGAATTGGGTGTAGTTCTTTGAGGATGTATGGGAAAGAG
>NW_005841934.1:2875784-2887939 GCF_000455745.1 Alligator sinensis
TACGTGCAAATCCTCAGGAAAGGGAAATGACTTTTGAAGTTTTCCTTTGATACAACACCACTTCTTGGTGACTTAAGCCATGGGAGGGAGGGAGGATGAGGAGCGGATGAAGGACGATGCCGGTAGCTCAGCGAACACGCAGCCATTTTCCTTCCCTCCATGTGCTGCTAAATGTGAATTCAGCCATAGCCTGTGACTCGATCAGGACAAAGAGCATAGACCATGCTGGGAGGAAACTCATTAAATGGCTCTTTGACAATACCTGCCACTACATGGGCACCATTGATAGAGTGGACTTTGCTGGAAGCTTATTTATACGGTTTGCTCTGCCGGCATAATGATGCGTGCATTTGTGTAAGTCGCTGCTTTTGAAAAGGCCTTAGATGAATTGGAAGGAAGGGTGTCGCTCAGCTTGCTGAAGAAAACTCGTCTTCTCGCATGGGAGAGATGAATGGAGCGGCACAGGGCGGGTGCGTGCATCGGTCACAATAGCGGAGGTGGGAATCGGGTGAATGCATGAAGAGAGTAGCCCCGGTGCATGGTTGGTAGCAGCTGGGCAGCATCACGTACAGGCGTTGTCAGTAAACACCCTTCCTAAACCGGAGGCTGGGCTTTCATCTTAAACCCTGGGTAGCTGCTCTTTCTTTCCTCTGCCTTTCATACCAGAACAGTTTGCATCCTCCTATATGTGGACACAAATGAAAAGGACACTCTTGCCCTTTGATGTCTGTTTGCCTTATTGCACTTTTCATACCTTCGTTATTCTAGGATCGTATCACGCTACGCGTCGTTCGGCAGCAATCTCCACGGCTGCCCATAGGGAATTGCTGGCTGTGATTTGGCTTCTTGGGAGCCCGCGTTTTATCCCAAGAGCTCAGGGCCAGTTTTCCAATGACAGCCCCTCCAGTTAGAGCCAGATTTGCAAAATGGCATGGCTCTGATCAGCTCGCGTTGTGGCAGGAGAGACCAGATGTCTTCCAAAGGCTTCCACAGCCAGCGTACCCAAAGCAAAGTGCTGTCTCCTCCTGGGTGATGATAGGGACGATGCAAAGCTGGGAGTTTTGCAAGGGCATGACAAGGATTCCTACACAGGGCAAGGTGGGGATTTCCTTGGAAAGAGATAAGTTATCTGCGTTGGCAGACCTAGAATCGAACTGCTGGTGGACCCGCGTGCGCCCATTGGACATGGGAGTATTTCACCTGCCCAAAAGGAGTGTCCGGGGGACTTTAACTAGGACTCAGGCACCCGGAGCAGCCCAAAACTGTTGGAGAGCCCTGGAAAACCCACCCTTTTGTTTTGAGAGGCTGCCTGGTGATTACACATAGTTTCCCTTGGATTATTCACCCCCTGTGGCATTGTGATCCACTTTGGCGGAAGTGCTGTGTAAAACCTGGAAATCAATGGAAGAGAAGCAAAGTAAAAAAGAAGATAAAAAAGCAATAGACTTGGCAAAACCTTTTATCAGTGTTAAGGAACTATTCAGCATCTGTGATTATCCCTTCCCTTGTTCAGCAGTGTATAATTTAATGATCACATCTGAGGCATGCTGTTAACTTTCTTTTCTACTTCTGTGACCCACAGCTCATTCATTCCTCGTCCTGTTTCTTAGTTGATCTCCTTCTGCGTGCCGTGGGGGAGGAGGGGCTAGGAACTGGTACTGATTTCATATCTTCGCTTCATCTGCCATATTATAGCAAATGGCAGTTGATTAGGTCTTTCTATAGATCATTACCAATTGTTTTCTACCTTGCAGATAGTGCTATTACGACAAATCTATCATATCCTAGAGATCCTATACAGCTTGTTATTTCTGTGTGATTTATTACACTCACACTGGAAATGTTGTTAGTGAGCATTGGGGAAGCAGTGAATATATTGAGAAATATCAATGTATCCTCATGTTCTGGCTTGCAGTGACAGTCAGTGATCCATCTCACTGACACTTACCTTGTTAACATTTTGATCAGATGGCAAATTTGTCATTTTTCATGGTAACAAGTAGAAGTTTGCACAAGAATTGCGGAAACGTGGGGAAGATAAAGGGCCCCTCTCGTAGTTTTTCCCCGCGTGATGTAATCAGCAATCTTTCCGGAAAATGAAATAATTAGTTTGTGAAAAAGCTTATCCGCGGGGAAAACGCGCTGGTTAGACAGCTCAAATTTCTCCTCTTTTCAGGATCAAATGAGTTCCTTTTTCTAACGTGACTGGTGCTGGGATTCGCACTCCAAACCTACACGAGATGGTAGCGTCGAGCAAACAGGCTTAGTCGGATTCCCTCCGTTTGCTTGCAGTTGAGAGCATAAGCGGGGCCAGTAATAGGAAAGCGGGCTTTCACATTGCAAGCTTCCCTCCAAGTCCGTGGCTAGCCTCAGCTTTGCCGTTGGCTTTGCCGATATCCTGGTCCAGAGACCTGCCATGACATCCTCATCTCGTGGAGGTCCAGGGAGTCGTGAGGCCACCTCCACCGGGGCCAGGACGGCGGTCCCGGAGACTCCCCATCCAAGCCTCCCCGGCAGCAGGTACACAGACGGTCTCTGCATTCAGAGCATGGTAAGGACGGTTCCCTCCTTGTCTCTGCGCATGGAGGAGCTTCTGCTCCCTCCACGTGGGCCCAGGGCATAGGTCGCCGGGAGAAGAGGTGTGCCCCTGAAGGCACAGAGGACACCTCCCGGGGCTGGGCTCTTCCTCACAAGCCGCTGCTTGGGTCTGCACCCAACACTTGTCTGAACGGATGGAGCCGCCCGAGTGCAAGCCTCTCTGCTGTTTGATAGGCAGCACCGATGGAAGAAAATGACCACGTTGAGTCTACATGATGCTCCTTGGGGGTTGCGCGAGTCCAAAATCAGCAGGATCCATTTAAATTGGTTCCCACTTAGAGCCAGAAACCTAATGCAGTTGCCAAAAAAAAAAACCCCAAGCAAAGGAAGAGAAGACCGGAGATGTAATAGCCACCTTCAACTCCCTGCTGGGGGGCTGCAAAGAGGGTGGAGCTGGGCTGGTCTCAGTGGGGGCAGGCGACAGGACCAGGAGCAATGGGCTCCAGCTGCAGCAAGGGACGTTGAGGTTGGATATTAGGAAAAACTTTGTCACAAGGAGGGCAGTGAAGCACTGCAAGACGTTACCCAGAGAGGTGCTGCAGTCTCCATCCTTGGAGGTTTTTAAGACCCAGTTAGACAAAGCCTTGGCTTGGATGAGATCCCGCTTGGAGCAGGGGGTTGGACTAGATGTGACCTCCTGTGGTCCTTCCCAACCCCGATTTTCTATACTTCTGTAATGCCCTCGAGAAGGGCCTCAAACCCCTGAACTGATGTACTTGCCATGAACCCATTGGGCAAAAGATGAGCAGTGTCACCAACATCACAGTCGCTTTCTATTGAGCTTTACCCGTGCTCTCGGCATCAGTGGCTCAGCACGGACCGTGCCGGGCAAAGGAATCGGAGACTTGGGAGGAGTTTGCACGTGTCCTAGGCTGCTTGGAAAGCAGCCGAGCTCAGGCAGAGGCCAGGTGCTCGGGTGGCGCGGCCGGATCACATCTCAGCAAGGGCAGCAGCCTGCGTCTGGGAGCCTCGGGGTCTTTTTTAGGCCAAGATGGAGGTGGCTAACGAATTAATTTGCCTAGGTGGTTCTGCAGCCGCCACGTAGGGTCAGTTTGAGTTGTTTTTTGAGCGCTCAAATTCCACCCGAATCCAAATGAAGCACCTTTGAGCTCAGTTTGGATCAGGCGCACAAATCCTGTCGCTTCATTTTTGCTCCTCTGCAAAGACACATTTTGCCCCCCGGAGGAGTGAGGCCCCAGAACGCGTCTGACCGGCAGAGACTGTGAAAATGCACCGGTGTATTGATTGCCCCTGCTCGTTTCCATCTCGGTCACGCGGGTGGACTGACTTCCAAGCAATTTGTGGTGTTTTTCCAGTTCTCCTCGTAACGAATTTACAGGATGCAAGTGCTCAGAGCACATTAGCTGGAAAGCCTTGGGTGACCCGTTGAGTATTCAGCGCAGCGAGCAGTTGTCATTCGGTCGTAACGGCAGAGCTTTGCATGGTTTAATTCTCCCGGCGTTATGCATAACAATACAGGAGTTCAGCACCCAAGGACTTGAAAAGCAAGCCGTCGTGGTCCGGGTGGTCGGAGGATGCAAAGTGCTAATTGTGAGGATGCTTATTTTGCGTGGTGCCGTCTGCCCGTAAGGGCACGCGTTTTCCTGCCCGCTGAGATGTTCATAAGGTCACATCCAAAAACTAAGTGATGTGCGTCCAGAAGAGATGCCTAGACCACCTTGGTTCTTCTGGGGATTGGGGAGTAGACAAACCACCGACGGAGCCACACTTAATTTCTTGGGGACGTGCCGTACGCTTCTCTCTGCCACTTTATTTTGCAGGAGGCTAAGCCGAAGGCTCGAGCAATGAAAGAAATACCTCCTTCATCCCCACGCTTTGTACGCCCTCCAGAGCAGTAAGGAAAAGAGACATTACTGGGGAAAAGAGCATTGGAGCTATGTACGTAGCTGGTCGTCTTGCACAGAGTGAGGCCAGGCGAAAAAAGAAAGCGGAGTAATCCTTCCCCGAGCAGGTTAACTGCGTGTGGCAGCATCACCTGCTGAACACTGTCAGAAATCAGTGTTTCTGCCTCTCCACAATCGCAGGAGTCAATAAATAGATAAATGTGTGTTTGGCTCTCTTGCCTTGCCTTCTGGTTTTAAGCTGTTAGGGTCAATGTTTTCAAATTTTTTCTCCTCTGGCATGGAAACTGAGAGTTGGCATGTCATGCTCTGACATCAGAAAAGTGCCAGGTAGCACCTGGGAGACTTGAGAAAGCGCCAGATCCATGCCGTCTCCCTCCAGATGGGTCCCAGGTGCCTGACGCAAATGTGGCAGCCCTGCTGCGAGATCAGGAGAGCAGCAGGAGACTCTGAATATTTTTAAGTTCCCTAAAAAACTCTGCAGAAACATGTAAATGTGCATTTGACATATTGATGTCTCGTGGGCTGTGAGGATGCCTCCTGGACCCAGACAACTGTACTTCATTCAGCAAGGAGAGCTGCTAAGCGTGCATAGCTTTAGGAAGGGTTGATGGCCCATTTAGTCCCCAACTATGGATCTGGGAGGCCAGCTTCAGGATTCGGGATCTTTTCCTTCCCAGCCTTGCTGTAAGGTTATCACTGTGGTCGTTTGGGCAATGTGTACTCCTTCGGTTACAAGAGAGGTGCCAGGTTGTTGGTCTCCCACGCACACAAAGTGCTGTTGAAGACGAGTTAGATGAGATGTCCTCCAGGAGAATAATCACAAAAAAGTGGAAATGAGAACAGACAGTGGAGAGCAGTTTAAGAGAATGGGTTGATATCATGATATTGCTAGCAATTTATCTCTGAGACCATCCAGGAAAGAGAGAGCTTCCTGCAGGCCTCGGTGACATTGTCTAGAGAAAAAAAAATGAAGAAAAGGTTCCTGAATCACAGTTTGAAATATTGGACACTGGCTTCTGCTAAAGGAACGTCAGAAATGTTTTGCCTCCTGGAAGCAGTGACTCATTTGCTATTATCGCGGTCGAAAAGCAGGGATCTTCTCTTTAGGAACCCAGGTGAAAAATGATCTGAATATAGCTCGCTGCTGGCAGATCCCAGAGTCGAAAGGAACGGGAAGTTTGTGTCGCAGCGACTTGCATTGCAGGCATGGAGCCTGCATCCCAACAAGGAAGGGGAAGGGGAGGCTTCCTCGGGGCAGCTGCGTGGTTGCCGGTGTTTTCGGAGGCTGTGTTACCCGTGGGGGCCTGCGAATCCCTGGGACTTGGATCCTGAAGAGCTGGAACAGAATCGGAGCCTCAATCCCAGGATGCCGAAATCTGCCGAGGGTGTCGTGGCTCGACACCCCGTTGCTGCTGCAATAGGAGGGTGGACAGTCTACATGCCACCTTGGGTTCACCACCATGTTACCCATGCTAACTAGGTTAAATTAACCAGGTACGCCAGCATGAGCTTCACAGTATAGTCAAATTGAAAACGAAAGTTTATTTAGGATACAAAACTTTGGGCGTCTCTAATCCAGATGTTCATGTCGTCGTCTTCTCTAGCACACAGCATCTATGGGAAGCTACAGGGACAAAATCAGAGGCCTATTCATAGCAATCACTGAATTTTTTTCTCTCCTTCTGTATGTTAGAGGGTGGCACGGACACATTTGTTCCATTTTCCCAGAATGAAGATAATGCCTAACTTTTATCATCCTGCATTTGGCAAGTGGTCTTAAAGCAATGCAAAGACAAACAGAAAGTTTCAGAGTCAGACTTTGCTCTAGATAGATGACAGAAGATTCAGAAGCATTGAATTCAAACAAAACTAGGGACAGGGATTGGATTTTAGTCGTCTGTGAGCATGAAAGCCAAGTTACCATAGTTCACTGGCCTTTGATCAGAGCACTTTGGGAATGTCTTGGACCTTTTATCACCACTGCATTATTTTTTAAGGGATTTGAGGTTGATCTGGCCATTTAATGAAATATTTGATGCTTTTATGGAAAAGGCTGCTGGTTTTCTTCATTCCTGTATTTGGGGGGTTTACCACCTGTGTGGTGCTGGAAGGATGGCCTGTTCCATCTTCTCAAGCATCGGGAAATATAAGTAGAGGAAAGACTTGCCGCTCCTTTGTGAGTGTCAGGTAGTCCCTGGCTTAGGATTCGTAAAGAAATTCAACTTGCTTTCTGGAACTATTACAGTCTTTTCCTTTTCCTCTTTCCTTTTCCCGCTGGCTCTCAAGGTGGGTCAACTCCGTATAGCACACACGGACCCTTTGCTGCTTCTATGCGGTATCACTAGTCTGCTAGTGCCAGATTGTCCCATCAGAAAATCAAGCCGCACACACAAAATCTGCCTGTCTTGCCAGGAATTATGCAAAGCTTTTTGTTTCGTTTCCCTGAGCAGGTGCTCCGCTATTATCTTCTCCTTGCCAGGAATTCATGCTCCCATTTTTGTTCTGCCCGGACCAACCGGTTTGTTTTGCCAGGAATGAAACATGCTCATTTTGCCAAGAACCCAAAGCCATTTCTTTTCCACTGCATAATGATTTAAATCATTTTTGACGCTGTATCTCACGTGTCCCGTGTACACGACCTGTTGGTGAACGTCCATACGATATACATGCTGCATGTATATCTCTTAAAGGCTACAGGTATGTCCCTTTGGAAATGCTTTTGATTTTTTTTCTGATAGAAAACATTTGTGAACATGTTTGAAGAAATAAGGGTCAACTCAAGTTGTCAACCCTTTTATTTGTCTTCCATGAACCTAGCTTCTAGGTTAATCTTGACCAGAGACTTAATAGAGACTTGGGGTTTCTTTCTTTGGTGTCATCCTTCACTCTAACTTCTGTTAATTCAGTATAGTGCAGAGGTAAGTACGTCTCCGCAGCCACGTTTCTGAATGTGTAGCACTGGATGATCGTGTTTTGTTTTCATGTCTGGTGCCAGCGTGGAGTATCCTGACCGTACTGTATTGTAAAAACACCAGCATAGGTTGTGGAAGGCGCAGGGAAGATGAAGAGGCCATCACTCTTACTGACCAGTCGTACCTGAGATGCCAAACCCGCATGTCAAGGGCCATTGCTTGGAAAGGTTTCAAATGCACGAGACTGGTGACTTGAAAACTCCTTTGGGAATATTTTGGCAGGGATTTACCAGGTATTTTCTGTTTCTAACTGGCAGGAGTCTGCAATACCATGCCGGCACTCCCACCGATTGGAGTGGCATCATGGGCCAGTTGGCACGACCTTCCCCATTTGCTTGGGATGGCTGCATTTCTAGGCCGGCCCTGCTAAAGGCATGCGATTTGCCTATGACAAATGAGTTGATAGGGTTTGACTTTGTGCCACCAGGCAGATTAGCAAATTGCTTTGTCTACCTCCCATTGCTTTATCCCAGCCAGCGCCATCTAAGCCTCAGTGATTTTGCAGGTCTTCATTAAAAATAGCTGTTTCCATATCTGATTATTGAACCCCATCTGGGAGAAACAGCCCTTTTATCTGTGTATTATGAGGCTGTATCTGAGCACTTTGATTCCATAATGGAGTAAAACTAGCCTAACTTCCTGTTCAATTGCTTTTCCAGCTCATCTCTTACTTTTCTATCAGCCCATCCCACGTCCCATGTAGATAAAGATGGCTGGGGTTAGGGTTTTGCTTTCTTTTTTGATTGCTGTTTTACTGCTAAATGTCATTTCTGTAATTGGCTAATATAACTCCGGGGTTTTATTTTAAATTAATCTAATTTTGCAAACATTATACATATGTTGCCATTAACATTTGCCTATTATTTGGATTAATTTCACTAATTCATCACAGCTGTTTAGATATGCATTGCATTCATAACACTTGAAACTGAGTTAAAACCCTGGTGCAGAGCTATATGCAAAGTTTGCTCCATTAAATAAAACATAGCTTTGTCTTTTCTTCCGCTATATCTAGCTAGAATGGATTTCCCCCTGTATATTCTGGCAGTTTGCTACAGGATCATAGAAAAGTAGGGCTGGCAGGGCTTTCAAGAGCTCTTCTGCTTCATCTCCCTGCACACTGTCAAAATTGAGTATACTAGACCATTCCTGACGGATGACTGAAGATGCTACAACATCCTACAGTAGTCTGTTCCAGGGTGTCATCACCCTAACAGCTGGCATTTTTTGCTCGTATTCAATCTAACTGATCTTTTCTGCAAATTAAAACTGACTTATTTTTGTCCTTTCCCAACGGCCACGGAGAACAGTGGGTCGTCACCCTCCCGAATGACGTGTTGCATGGTGGAAGACTGTTATCACGTCTCCTCTCAGCCTTCTCTTGTCAGGACTAAACAAAACCAGTTCATCCAGTCTTTCTCTTGCATCATTTTCTAAGCCGTTTATCTTGCTTAGCGCTCTCCTCTGAACCCTCGCCAACTTGTCAACATCTTTCTCGAAGTGTGATGCCAAAATTGGGCATAGTATTCTAGCTGGGGACACAACAGTATTGAGGAGAGCAAAATAACTCCCCCCATGTCTTGCCTATAGTGCTCCTGTTAATGCCTTTCAGTATCAAATGTCCCCTTTTCTGCTACAGCACCTGATTGGTTGATATTTAGTGTATAATCCCCCGTCCTCCAGTCCTTTTCTGCTGTCGTGCTCCCTAGCCTGCAAGTCCCATGTTGTATTCGTGCAGTTGATTTCAGGTTTTGCTCACATCTTTAGCGAATTACTGATTTCAGAGCACCTCTCCCATTTGAATTCTGGTCCAGACTCCCAAAGTGTTTGCAGTGCCTCCGAGCTCGGTATTACCCACACATTTTATAAATGCGTCCTCTGTTCCCTCACCCAAGTCATTAATGACAATATGGTTCAGAATCGGGTGATAGAATACGAGGGCTGGAGGAGACCTCGGGGGGTCACATCCCCCTGCTCAAGGCAGGACCAGCCCCAACGACATCCTCCCAGCTGAAGAGATCCCTGTTTAGCCCCATTTGAGATGCCGTGCTAGCTTGGCGGCCAACTGGTGTGAATCACTCTTCGGGCGCAGTGACGTGACTCCTGTGCACTGGCGTTTCAAAGGTTTCATCTAGACCACGTTCCCTACGTTTTGCTTAGGAGGGAACCCCCGAGCATTGGAGTCGATCAGTATTATATGTCACCCCAGAGTATTGGAGTCAAAAGTACGAGAGCTGCGAATGTTGTCTATGACCCCAAAGTAATGGGTGAGCATGTTATCCCCTGATAAACACCTTTCCAACATTTAAACCCCTACCTTTTTCAATTAAGTTTTGCTCTAGGAATTGGCTACTGCGCCCATGAAGGGACTGGAGCGGTCGATTAGATGGAACATCCAATTGGTGTCTAACCTACCCACCGTGCAATGCTGAAATCAATCTGGCTGGGAAGAAGTAATCCAAAAGCCAATTAAATCGATGGGACCATTCGCCTGCGTGACTGCGTCCTTAGTCTACACACATTATAATTTACGGGACAGTTGATACCTGACCTTTCGGTTCTCCCATTAAAACACCGTGCAGTGACAGGTGCACACATAAGATGTTGGGTGACATGCACGGTTCTTTAAAAAAGATGGCTTTATTCAGTGTCTGAGCGTTGGCATCCACTGTGCAGAAGTACACCCAATACTATGGAGATGCGCTGCTTTCCTGTAACGGCAGAATATATAGGTATATGGAGATGTTAAAAATATTTCAGTAGATATACAGTAGGGCTGCCGTTCGGGGCCTGACCAGATGGGCACTTATGTGTCCCTCTGACTATATCTTAAAGAAACAGTGTAGTTTCTTGTCTAGGGAGACAGGATCATACGGAAAAGAATGAATGCATGCGTATAGTTTATGATTTAAAAGTGAAAAGAGCTCTTATGGGATCATCCTCTGGGGGTACATGACTGATAAAGAGCCCTTATTCATGTTTGTAGTCCTCTCGTTGAAGACAACGGGTCAACTTGCCCGAGTTCAGGAGTCTCACGTGTCCAGCACAGGGTCAGGTGCATATTTTCCACTTGCAGGTTGCAAGAAAAAGGATTTGTCATCATAAAAGCAAAAAAATACATTAATACAGGGAAAATCCACACTCAGTGTAACATGAGAAGAGGCAGGTTTGGGGGATTTGGTTTTGTGGGGTTTTTTGGGGTTGTTGGGTTTTTTTTGCTGATGAATTCATTGCATGCCAAACACTCGTTTTAAAAAAAGAAACGAACTGATTGCCTTAGATGCCACTTATAACTTAATTGCATGTTATACATAGGACATTTATTCTGCTGTAGTGCTGACGAAGATTGCAGGTAGTTATTCTTTTCCTAACATGTGGCGCTTTGATGATTCCTCGCAAATTACAATTTTTAATCTGAAATTGAAAATGTGTCCAGAAATTTAACAAGGACCAGGCGAGCACTGTAGAAAAGAAAGAAAAGGATTGTAGCTCTTAGAAACCCTTATCCACAAGTAATTATCTTGTTATGTTAAAGTGGTTCTCCTGAATATTAAAATAATTAGGACCAACAATCTCAGCAATGCTTTCCTCAGATGTTGTAATTGGCAGGGGGTGTTAACTAATTAAACTTCTTTATATTGCTGGCTGGCTAAAGAAAAGGATGAAGCACTTGTAATTGCTGAAATTTAGTTAGATCACTTATTTACTATGGAGCATAAACATATAGATTACAGTATCTGTGATGGGCGACTAGCTAGAGACGGTAATCCAGGCGCATCATCGGAGCGAATCCTGCGGTTTAGGTGGGGCTTCAAGAAGGAGAGCTGGCGGAGGGGTTTGCAGGGTCGGCGGAGGGGGCACGAAGCTGCTCCACGATCGCCGCTACTACCAGACAGCGGACGGGGCGATGGGTTTCTCTGAAGCAGCCGATGGGCCGACCGAACCAGAATAATTCAGTAATCCCTAGGAGTAGGCTCCTGAGCTCCCTGCACGCACCGGTCCTGGGCTTTGCCGCACCCTCCCATGGGGGCTGCTGCTGCCCCGGGAGGACGCCGCGTCCCGCAGCCGGTCTTTCCCAAACGGTGAAAAAGAGGGCTCGGGGTTTTGTCCTTTCCCAAAGAGCTGCTGCTTGCCGCCCGGGTAGCCCTCTGCTTGCACGTCGCTCTCTCTCGTTTGCAGGCTCTTCTTTAGCTTATGGCAAAGACTTAAGCGGGGGAGAAAATGTGTGTAAAACTGAGTGTTGTCTGACCCCGTGAAGTAATCAATTTTGGATTCGGCCCCTTCTAACTGTTTGACATTTCAGGGTCAGCAGAACACCTTTTTGGAGATTGAAAAGCCACGAGTCTGGGCCCAAGGTAGACGATAATAAAATGGAGCCAAATAAAAGGATGCTTCAAAGCATCTCGCTTTTATTGTAATGCCTCTTGAGAAAGACAGCAAGGGGAATGCTGAGAGAGGCAGGGAAGGTAGTAAACCTAGGTGCATACACTCCCACGCTGGCTTTGTCCTTCCCCTTCCCCCAAATTATTTTTTATTTCCTTGGAAATAATTTGTAGCACATGGCAATTACTCCAGAGTTAAACCGCAGGACTTACAAAAGCATCCTGCACAAAGCTCCTCTGAGTCTGATTGGAAAAGTCCACAAAAAGATCCCAGAAAGGACAGTCCGATGAAGAAGGGCGGCCGTCTGAAGGGAAGAAGAGATGGAGGGAGGGAAAGA
>NW_005841934.1:2887949-2965143 GCF_000455745.1 Alligator sinensis
CGCCTCTACGCCTGCTCTCCTCCGCCTCCCCGCTATCTCCGTCGCCCCGACCTCCCATCCTTCAGCGCCGCCTGACGCGGCAGCACAAAACGTGCTGTCAGCCACGAGCAGATGACAGCCCATTAGCTGCTTCAGACAAATCCATCTCCCCTATTTGCTTTTTTTTCTCCTTGCCTTCTAATAAATGAAAATGCAGTTCCCTCGAAAGGACATATGTTTACAATCCCACAGCTGGTTGGTACATGTGTATTAGGAAAGGATGCCAAGGCTGTATAGACACATGTCACTTTTATCCCAGAATCCCATTTGGAGCCTAGTAACATCTTCATGCCTTAATTCTGCGGAGGTCATTACTGCACACTGTAATCCTCCATGAAGGTTTTCCATTTTCATTTATACACAGTAATATAATACACATCTCGGCATCAGGCATTAGGATTAGTACTGACAAGGCTTAAGCTAAAATGTTTTAAGGATGAATTTCCAAAGTGAATAGAATAGCTAGCATGCAGTGCACAATTATGTTGGCTTCACGGAGAGAAGGATTTATGTTTAAACACTATTAATATCGCAGTGACATCCAGAGCATAAAGGGAATTTTATTTAAATAAAAGATTGAATTCATTGCTGTTGTAGTACTAATCTGGTATGATTAATTTATTTTAAGTTTTTAATGTTGGGAACCAGCTGGTTGCTTAAAAGGAAATGCCATTGCTAATTTGGATTCCTTTTCAGAAAAAGGGAAATTGCAATTTGGGGATTGCAGGCAGCGATTGAACCTCCGGGGACGGGGAGCAGCGTGCCTGGGAGAGGACGAGCGATGGGACGTGTCCGCCCTCCTTTCCTAGCTTGCTTCCCCCACTCCTTTCTAAGATCTCAATTCAGCATGTGCTTAAGTGTGGTTGTTTTTAGGCAGACAAGGTTCCTTGGGTGAATTTGATATCTTTTATTAGACCAACCCAAATGGTTGGAGGCTAGTTATTAAGCAAGCTTTCAGCTCTTTCAAGTTCCCAGCATACTGGAGGATGTTGCCGATCCTCACCAAGGCCAAGGCCTCGGGTCCCGGCGTATGTGACCTCACTTCGGGGGGTGCAGACCTCTTACATGCACCATTTTCTTCTTGTTATTCTCTATTTGTCATTGGGTTGGGTCTTACTGTCCCCACCATGATTACGACCTCTTAGCAATAGAGTCTGCGTGGACCAGGAGTAGGGGACACAGCTGCCCCTTACCTGTGGAGTCGCTGGGGCCTCGTGCCGTTGGCTTAGGTTGCATCTCAGTGCCCGGCGCTCAGATTTGTTTCTGCCGCCTGGAGCTCGGGTGCAGGGATCTACATCGGGGACTCCCCAGGCTGGGTGGGAAGAGGTGCAGAGCTGTGCCGCCTGGCTCCGGCCAGACTGGAGGGAGTAAGTCCTCATGTAAGCTGTAGCCTTGCTCCGAGTGAACTTCTGAGAATTGAAGTGGGATTTTTCTTCGGTGTAGAGGTCTACATAGGGCTTATAGCAGAGCAAATCCATGCACGCAGCGTAAACTCTGCCATGTTTCCCACACTTGCACTCTCGTGTTTAAGGAGCAAATTGCACAGGATTATTGCATTGAGTATCGGTATTCCTGTGCCAACTGGAGGTACAAAGCACTCGTGTGAAAAAAAATTGTTCGGCATCTCATTGGTAACCTGAATATTGTGCTCTTTATACAAACTTTTCATGACATAATGGCCACATCCTTGAGGAGAGTCTTTGTATTTCCCCAGCTGTTGTCATTAACTTTTATATATTGACTCTTTTTTCCAGTAAACAATATTTATACGTCTTCACTCACCCAATTCATCTTCATTTTTACAGGGGATTTTGGGGGGTAAAATATTACCCTTTTTTTAAAAAAAGGTAAACATCTGAGAATTGCACTCGAGGGAAGATCTACAATATAGGTTAGTGACAGCTTAATGGCTTATAATAGATCAGTTGTCTTCTGTGTTGCCATCTTAGAGAAAGCATTTCTGCCCAGTATATATAAATGTATATAGAAAGCTCTGTACAGCACATGATTTTTTCTCGCCGTACATACACATCTCCAAGTATTCCTAGCACAGGCCAAATGTACATATAAACAGCACAATTACTGTTGCAGGAAAATCCAAATAAACACGACTTCTATCCTTCTTTTTGAAATTCATAAGAAGCCTGCACAGATTAATTATCATCTTCTTGGATGCTATTTTCTGGTTTCACATTAAATGTATTATTTCGTTAATTTAGTTCCCTGCCCAGTGTGCTGCAAAAATCACATTTTCATAGAGGAAAAGTACACACAAAGGATCTGACCTTTTAAGTTTAGCAGAGAAAATAACCGAGTGCAATGCAATTAATATGCCACATAAATGGCAAAAACAACATTAATGCACCATAAAGCCTGCACAGTTAAAATGGCAAGGTCTGGAAATATGAGTTAAGTTTCCAATAGCAACATTAATTTGGTCCCATCTTGTATGTTTTCCGCCCTCTCTGAGCCCGATGGGCAAGCCGTGCGGCGAGAGCGCGTGTGTGCTACAGAGAAGCTGGATCTTCGCCCGGCGGCTGAACTACGAGCGGGGAGCCAGCGCGCACATGCTCAGAAGTAGAGTTTTTCAATTATTTGTACCTTTAAAAACTCCCCAAACCACGCAGGTCCCGTAGATCTTAGGGGTCGTCTGCACCTGGAAATGCGCTGGCGCGCGTACTGCAGAGCAGTTCAGACCTCATAACGTCGCTGTTATAACTACCTGTGTGGATGCTCTAGTCCAGGAGGGAAATCACCTTTTCCCTGAAATAGTGTTTCTATGTAGAGTTATACCAGGATAGCGATAGCAGTATCCTTGTCTCCTTATTATGAGACTGCTCGATTTCCCTTTGTAGACCGGCCTTGAGTGAGCTTTAAGATCTTTTCAAGATTCAGACTTCAACCGCTTCCTTTTCCCCTGGGAATAAGATATTTATTTTTTTCATTCTCCCGTAACTGAAAATGGCTGCGTGATTTCTGCTCAGACTTTGCAGACAATTTAGCTGCAGGTAAAGCCCAACCATGCAAAATACTAGCCCCAAGGTGAGAAAGTACAGTGAAAACTGGAGGTTGTAAATGGGAAGTGCTCTACCACCTTCGTAATGGGTGCTTCCCGTTGCTTCCTGTGATAAAGCTGCTCCGGGTCGGTTAATACGGATACGTGCTGTGAACCAGCTATTTGTTGCTTGTTAGCAGTACAAGAATTCTTGAAAATTAGCTTAAAATAAGGAGTAAGAGATTTATTTTTTCCCCTCTGTGTGTCCATAACCTCCGTTAATAATAAAATGTTAATGATAGTTATGTGTTTGCATCAAAGGGAGAACAGGCTCTTTCATCTCGGTTAAATCTTGTTCAAATAATTAATAAAAGTAGTTGTATCGGGGAAGAAAATAGATACTAAGAAATTTCTTTGTAGAGCATCTAAAACTGCGTGCCCCTAGGGAACAGCTCGCAGAATTGAGGACACCAACAAATCACATTTAAATGGGCCCGCGCCTGCCTTCCCCAGCCTCGGCTGCATTGCCTTCTCAAAAATGTGAAACATGTTATTGGCATTGCAATAGATAATCCAACCGGAATCAAATCAAAAATCCCTGACAAGGCCTATCTTATGAAAATAATCATAAATCTTATGCGGTGCTAGCTCGGCTGCAGCATGACGGATTCTGAGCAGGTACCGGGTCAACACGAGAAAGGAAAAAGTCATTTGAAGTTCCCAGTTCAGCTCCACAGCTGAGGATTTTCCAGTGGGGAGCTAGATGGTAGGGAAGCGTTTATTCCTGTCTCCAGTCTAAATGTGTAACACATGTTTGCTCTGGCTTCATCGGTGCATGGTATGGCATGCGTGTCACTGTAACAGCAAAGCTTACTCGGGCTCTGGGGAGGGGATCACCGATGGGGAGGGGCAGGGTGCAGAGGATGTATAAGCTCGCACACTGTTAACAGGACACGGGCAAAGGAAACGAGGCTCATCTCCTTCCTTATGTTTATTCTGTGCCGGAGCAATGCGTCTGTTTGCAGGCACCTCTGGCCTCTACTCCAGTTATTTATCCAATGTATTTGTGTTCACCGACACGTGCGACTCATATACGTTCATGGATGCTTCCTTCTTCAGAGCTGCTTTCAGTGAGGTTATACAGTGGGGACTTTTTCGTATGCTCAGAGTACCATAGATTGATTTCTTTAGACCACTGGGGATATTTTTTTCCCTTTTGCTCCCATGTATTTGTTTCCAAGTGATTTCACGGGATTGTGCAATGCGCCGCGCTGATATCAATCCATGCAAAGCTAATTAAGTTACTGAACAGTCCTATAAAAGCATCCTATGTGGTTCAGTTCTTGGGCCGCGTCCGCGTTAGATTTAAACCATCTGTTCTAGCCTCCTCCTCGTTGCATTACGCCTCATCCTTAATGCCGGCTTCTTAACGCCCACAAGGAAACGCCTGCCAAATGCGTCCAAACTCGGGGAACCATCCTGGGGCATGTTGCAGTGCACGTGGCGGTCATCTGTCCTGGGGCACGCTGCAGTGCACATGGCAGTCATCCAACCCGGGGCGCGCTGCAGTGCACGTGGCGGTCATCCGTCCTGGGGCACGCTGCAGTGCACGTGGCGGTCATCCAACCCGGGGCGCGCTGCAGTGCACGTGGCGGTCATCCTCGTTGGAGTCTGCCTTGAATCTTCCCAGGAGTCGCTCTTGCCGGGCTCTGGTGGCTTCCCGTGAACGGGCGGGCTCGTCCAACTTGTGTTGGCTTTGGGGAGAGACCGAGACGTACGGTGCCCAGGAGCACCGGGCCCTTGGGCTCCAACTGCTTGAGGGGCAGGCACCAGAGCGATGGCTCTGGTATTCGAAGGGGTGACGATGGTGGTCCCCACTGATTTCCTTGGCCCTTCACTATCTACCGCAAATGCCGTCTTTTTTTAAGCGGAAGGACTCCAGACCATTTGGACGGCGTTTTCCTTCTCAAAGCCTGCATTTGGAGAGCGCTGAGCACATGAATGAAGCATCACCTAGCTGCTGCAAATTTAAATAATTGATGTATGACTTGTAGGACCTGCTTGGTATTAAAAAAAAAAAATGGTAATTAAAAATACTTAGAAAGAGCTAATATCCCCTTCCTGGGCTGTTGGTCTGTCTGGGTAAGTGCTGACTCATGCAATATTTATTAAAACACTATTAAGGCATAAATTAGAATCAGCTATACAGGTATGTGTCTGCTGTATAACTCCTAATTGGTATCCTCCCACTGTCTCCCTTCCCCAGGTTCTTCCAAGTGATTTATGATAGCAGGAGATTTAATCTGTTAGAAAATACCAGCTCATCCCCAAATCAGAGTAGTGCAGGGATGCCGAACCCCCGACCCATGGGCCAGATCTGGCCCGTAGAGCCGCGGCCCCTGGCCCACGGGGTTCCCCTGGTCCCGAATCACAGAGAAGTCGGGCCGGGAAGGCCCTCAGGGGGTCATCGGTCCAGCCCCCTCCCTGAGGCAGGGGCGGGCCTTTCTACTCCGTCCTCGGCAAGTGTTGTCTAACCCGCTCCTGAAAACGTCCACGGATGGAGAGTCCGTCGCCTCTCTAGGTAACCTCGTTGGGAGGCTGTTGTCTCCCTAACACCCAACCTGCAGCTTAAAACTGTTAACACCTTGTTCTGTCCCCTCCGTGGCCAGAGAAGAGTTTATCCCCATCCTCTCTATAAACGCTCTTTGGGTATCTGCAATTACCACACTGTCTCTTAGGTGAATTCCCCCTCGGCCTCTTCGGTGAGACTTCGGAGGCAGGCACAAGCCCCGTCTTTTTCTGACCAGGAGCAGGTCCGTGCCTAGTTGTCTCTGCCTCGGGCAGGGGCTGGACTCGGGGGCCAGCGAAGGTCCCTTCCTGCCCCACTTCTGCGTGGAGAAGCGCTGCCCTGAGCTGAGTGCAGTGCAGAAGTAAAGGGCAAAAGTATTTGATGGCTTTCATTACAGCTGTTTTTAAGACCGTATGCAGAGGAAGATGCATGTCCCTGGTTGCCTGGTGTATTCTGGGAAGCAGAAAGATGAATGAAAGACAACCCAACCACCACAGAGAACCTTTTTTTTACAAATCCACCCCAAAGGGAGGCAGGAGAGGAAGCAGAGAGGATTGAATGCGTCTTTTCTCAGCACGAGGAAGGAACCGGTCACGTTTCTCAAGGAAATGTCATTAGTTTATTTTTCCCGGCTCCAAGTTTTTGAACGGTTCAGTGTTGTAATACTGTTATTATGAATCATTTAAGTGGACCTCTGCCTTTTGATTAGTACCGTCGCACAAGAGACCTGCTAATGTACTACAGAGAGTTGGCACGTAAAGTCTTTGATTGGATCAAAGTGCCTTGATCTACAAGAGTTATGTGAGGGTGGGTTTTTAATTGAAATATTACATTTAAAAAAAGTTCACGAGATGTAGGCATATTTTCAGTCTGTGACCTCTCAGGTTACAGTAGTTGGACTGAGAATGGCTCATTAACCATAATAGCTTAGCCTCTAGGATCTCCTTCTTGTTTGATGAGCCTGACTTCACATCTCTCCTGTAATTTAGGAGGGGATACACACACCATTTTTTATCTGAGGCTTTAGTTCTTCCACGTTGTATTGCGTCTGATTTTTTTTAATGAGATAACTCAGCAGAGTCGCAGGATGTTGTTCACTGAATGATATGTAACTCATGGCTTCAGACATTTTATTTATGAAGCTGCAAATTATGAATGAAGGAAGACATTGATAAAGAGGCATATTTGTGGCTTGGAAATTTGCTAGTGAAATTTTCAAATTAAAACATTTGTCCACAGATGATGAAGGCTGACAGTTTTCTCTAGTTTGGATGCTAATAACCAGACTTTACCTCTTGTGATTTGCATGAAAATGATGACTGCCGTGTGTTACGTTTTATTTAGTACTGCTCGGAGCCGGGGCTGCATCTGTTGGTTTCCTATTGCGGAAATTTTCCAGATTCAGAAAATTTCATACAAACAAGCTAACACTTCATTTTGTCTCCTCAATTTTAACTGCCGCCCCCAATGTTTTAACATATCTACGGTCCTGTTTCTTTTTATGATGTGCTTGTCTTTAAACCAAGGAAAACATCTGTGTCTGTCTGTGTGCATGTGCACATGTATACTCTATCGACCATATATCGCTGTGTGTGTATTGAATGTATGTACATATAGATATAGATCTATCTGTACACATAGATATATAATATAGAATATAGATCTATCTATATATAGATGTATATAGATCTATCTATATATAGAGAGATAAATCTGTATAGATATATAGATCTATATAGCTATATGTGCATGTGTAAGTGATTTGTGCATTTTTATCATAATAATTTTACTTACTTTATATAATCCTCGTAACTTGGAAGGAATTTAAGGCTCTTGAGAACCAAAGCAGATGAAATATCCTCTTATACTGGGGAAGCTCTGCCTGGAAACCTTCCCTAGTTATGTTTATTCAAAAATTGCTGTGGGGGGAAAAAAAAGCACTGAAGACAGAGGAAGAAAAATGAACCTGAGAAATTGAAGTAGCACCAGTGCTGAAATGGATGCCTGGCAAACCATCTCAGGCTGTGATAGAAAAGCTTTTAAAATTCACAGAGAAGGACTTTGTGCTAAAGAAAGCAATTCAGAAGTCCAAGGAGATGGCTTAGGTGTAGGAAGGAGAGAAAATCCATATATTTCTGGCCATTATGAAAGGAACTACTTCCAGCAGGGGAGTAAAAAAAAATGATTAGACTTCAGACTTCGTACAGAGAAAAATGGGAGAGCCAGCATTAGTCAGCCGGCTTCATCATCCTGGTGAGACAGAGAGCTGAAAAGTTGGAGGCCCGGCTCCAGCAAGGCAATGTGTGCAGGTTAGGAATGAGATGCACTGCAGGCTAGCGGGCAGGTGGAGAGGCGCCGACCCCGAGCCCTAGGCATTTTTACCTTGCAGGTGGCTTGCAACCGCCCCCGCTGTGGAAGTCGTCCTGGCTCGGCCCCGCTAGTCCCATCAGGCTGAGACGCTTGTGCTTCCTCCCAATGATTTTGGGCCCTGTGCAGGTAACACCGCGGCATCGTTGTTGCACATAACCCACCAGAGAGGGGTGTTAACAAAACTGCAGAAGAAGAAGAAGAAGAACACAGCTGGCTTCTGGACTCTGCCCACGGTTTTCGAGTGTGTGACCTGGAGCCCAGGGCCGAGGCATCCCGCGTGAAGGAACCGCGGCCGTATCGGTACAGCCGGCAGCGAGACGCACGCAGCGTGCAAATGCAAGGGAATCCACTTCATCGGGCCTGATCGCTGACATCCCGTACAAGCGAGTCAGCAAAGAAGTCAGCAAACTGGCACGCTGCGCAGACCGGACAGCTGGAGAAATGTGTCTTTATTAATTCCATAAAAAAGGTAGCTGCATTTCCAAACACTTTCCCAGCAGTAGATTTTTTCCATCATCAGCTTTTTCCATATGTAATTAAATGAAGGTGCCGCTCAAGCATCATTTTCAATTCTGATGTAAGCTGCAGAACATGTGGCTGCAGTGCGTGCCCGGGGGGAAATCGTTGTAATATGGAGATGGTTGGTTTTCTATTGAAAATCTCCAGATCCACCCCTTAACAATCCCCACGGAGGAGTTTGCTCAAATATTTGTTTCCAGGTTTGTTTGTTCTTTGTATTTTTAAGACTTGTAGGAAAGCCCATGAACAAGTGAAGTTTAAATAATACCTAAGAAAACAATCAAATTGCCCAAAACAAAAGTCAACCGTAGGTCCTTCATTTATCTCTTACCCTGGGAACTGAAGGCAGTGCTGATATATTTATGAATTCTAATAAACTTCTTTATACGCTACAGCAATACTAAAGACTGTGGAGTCTGATCCTGGCTGAGCAACTTAATAACTTAAATTATTAAGATTTCTGTCCGGATGCATAATTTATATATAAACAGAGCAAGTTATCTCAGCTGCCGTTTAAATTTTAACTGCACTGTGTGTCCTGTGTTGTTTTCGGTTTCAAAAGGCAGTCTGGATAATTATGATTAAACTGTGGCCCTTTATCAAAACTTTGTTTCAAACTCATGCTTTTGCATACGCTCAATAGATTATACGATTCTTGTGAGAGCCAGAATATCACACCAGGCACAATACAACCCCTCAATCCCAGGGAGACAGATTAGGATTTATAATGCCGGCAGCTGCAAAAGAAAGCGATGAAATGGAAAGAACATTAAATATGCTAAAAGTAAATATGCTAAAAGTATGTTAAAGCCCAGCTAAGGATGTAAAGAGGGTGAAATCAGAGAAAAAGGCTCTCTTTTGATTTATAAATCCTGCTGTATGTAAGCAGGCGATGGAGGTCACGATGGAAATGGTGACAGCCTTCGTTGTAGACACAACTGCCGCTGCAATGAGAGATGTGGGCTTTCTAGAGGAAAGGAAAGTAATCACTGTTTGGCTGGTTGGGTAGAAATTAAAATGAAACCACTTACAACTTAGTAGTCAAAATTAGCACTTGGAACCTGTTTGACTTTGCCACCAAATTCTTGACTATTTCAGAGGCATTTATAATGCTCAACAGCTATAAAGCTTGGTTAAAATAACCTTTCATCGACAGCTGCTTTGGACATAGCCTGGTATTAAAAATCAATAATTGCAGTCATTAGTGTGCATTGAAATGAAGCTAACGGAGCATGTTTACATGCCACATTCATCCGCTGGTTTGTAAAAGGTACGTTATGAATGCCATTGCCATGTGACGGACCCCTGAATATAACTAAAATGCCTGTGAGCCATGAGCTTATATCCTCAGTGCAGTCCTATCACACGTCTCCCACGGGATAGCCCATCGCTATTATCAATTTAATCGAGATTTCACCGAGGTCATCTGTAAAAACTGTCTCTGAATGCTTCTGTGCACATAACCGGTCTAAAGATCCCACTGCTCTGGGTGTGCATGTATGCGCAGACACAAGGCCAGGTCTTTGGCTAGTGTGAGCAGGCATTAACTTGTGCTGATTAACACCCGGAAGAATCTCAGTTTAGGGGTGATCATAGGAGAGGTTGTTACGGAGGAACAAGGTGTAATCAGGCGCTGTGGGAGTCCTGGCAATATACGGCTCCATCGCAGGGTGCAAGGATGCATCTGCTTCTCCTGCAGAACGCTAGAGAAAAATCAGCATCTTCACTAACAGCAGTATTACTGGTCACAATCTGATGAAATCAGATTTAAAATGTCTGAGGAGCATAAATTTTAGCTAGGCAGCCCCATAGTACGAGTAGACAGCTCATTTAAAGATGCCCCAGAGCCCAGCACGCTGCACTGCGAGGAACGTCAGATTGCGAGAGTCCGATCGCTATCCGGGATGCCGTGCACAGTCGCTCCAGCGCTAGGCTTTGCTTCTTTGCTCTTGTATGATTTCTGAGCGCAAACGAAGTCCTGAGTTGCCACCGCGATAGTTCAAAAGCTTGAGCTGAGTGCTGCGGCGCGCAGGGGTGCGTATTACAGTGATTTGTTGCAAGTTATTGAACGATAACAGGAAAGTTTTGAATGATCTCTGTTGTAAATCAGATTGTACCACCGAGCAAGGGCCGAAAGAAGCATGCTTGTCTTTAAGATGAAGTGTCAAGGCAGATTATTTCTGCCGATGCTGTCCTGCTATTAAGGGAGCAGCTGCAGATGGGAATTGGTAAAATCCTTGGTTTTTTTAAAAATTCTTCACAAAGCACAGACCCCTTCTTTTGTGGTTTTAGGAAACAGCACAAGCAAATACCCGTAGCTCCAGAGAAACAGACCTGGGATGGACTGGCTGGATGCTGGGAGCGGAGGTTTTGGAAGCGACGCGAGTCTAAACACTGTTTAGAAAACAGGGTTTGTGGTTAATTGGGCTCTAGCAGAGGAGCAGGTGTTTGGTCTTTCAGGATAAAAGTTAGCAAAACTTTGCCATGTCAAAAAGACACTGCCCCCCTTCCCCCCCCGCTGTACACACACACACACACACACACACACACACACGTATATGCGCACACGCCGTGAGAAGTTTAAAATCTTGAATTGTCATTTAACGATGAGCAAAGGGCTCGGAAATAAAATGAGGGGCAGTTCAGATTTCAAGTAGGGAATATGCATGTTATTAAAAAGGTTTTATTTCAGGGCAAAACTGTATTTGGAGTTGGAAATAACAATTAAAAAAGATGTAGGCTCTGTAAATGCAGCACCAGTGAAGATCTTAAAAGATGAAAGGGGATATATTTAATTTCTGGTAATGAATTCTGGTAATTAATGTTCGCCGAGGTAAATTCATGTGATGATGTTTCTGAATAACGACAATGCCCGTTGCAACCGTTTATTTCAAATAGCCAGTAAAGGCTCTTGCATTACTTCCTCTAGAAAAATAAAAAGCAAATAAGGAGCTTTCCAAAAAAGGGTAGACTCAACTCACCCTCCAAAATCTGCAGTTGCGTAGCTGATTAACTGACCTGATTTTCAAGGTGCCAAGCACCCATCAGCTCCAAGTGTCCTGTGAAAACCAAGCTAAACCTATCGGCGCGCGCTCCTTTCTAAAGGTGCAGGCAGTGGGGAGATAGCTAAGGGCACAGGTACCTGCCAGGAGTGGTATTTGCAAACCCGTCTAAGTGCTGTAACAGCAGAAATCCCGTCATAAAGGCACTTTTGAAAATCCCACCATATACGTTGGGATCGAAGAGGCTGTCAGCCGTCCGTACCTTGGAAACCTTGGCTCTCGTTCGGCTCTGCAGGATTGATATCACCGCTCCCCGTCACCCTACGTGATGGCGCCCTCACAAAGTAACGGTGCCCTTACATTTTCACCAAGGGCAGAACAGAACGGCCTGGCCCTTTATACCGCCGTAAAACAAAGAGTGGAAATAAAAAGCAGAAGGATTCAAAATTGGAAGGTTGTTTTGTGGATTTAAAATCCAAGAGGCCGCTATGTCAGATACGCTGTATGTGGAAGGGACCGGGGTATAAGCTATAAAAACAAAAGGCTAGGTGAGAAATGAGTAGTCACATTACAACATATGGAATGAGACCTGGAGCCGCCAGGAATTGCAAATCTGTTGTATGTAATGAAAAGAGCACCGCTTTCGGGTATTTCCAGGATAAGGCACAGACCTACAGTGGCTCCTGCAGGTGACGGGACCCAGGCCCCTCTCATTGCAAGACCAGGGCTCAGTCCTGTGCCCACTGAAGTTGCTGGGACTTTTGGCATGGAGTTCATTGTTGGCAATCCTGTTAACCTTCACTGGCGCTCATCTGAGCTGGCACAGGCTGATTTAATGTTTACTTCCCTTTTTCCCATGCACACAATTAGTGTTCATGGAGGTCCTGTTTACAAATTAAAATCCTATCTGTCTATCCATCCATCCTTCCACCCCATTCCTTTGCTGAGGTATTCATGAAAACCAGGCACCCAAGTTGTGTGTTCCCACTGGCTGCAATGTGCTTGGATCACAGTTCAAACTGCAAGGAAAGTACGGAAACTGGTTCTAGGTCTCAGAGGGACGTACTTTCAAATGAGCTCCAGCCATCCCCAGGTCTGCACCAACACAGGTGTTCTCCAAGAGCCTCAGCAACGCCCAGAGTGACCACCACATGTTGGGACCAGGGAGGACAGGGGGTAGTAAGATGAATACAAGCCAGCAGTGTGCCCTTGGTGCCAAGAAGACTACCGGCATCCTGGGCTGCATGGGTAGGAGCGCTGCCAGCAGATGGAGGGCAGTGATTCTTCCCCTCTGTTCTGCACTGGTGAGGCCACATCTGGATCCTGTGTCCAGCTGTGCGCCCCCCACTGCAGAAAGGATGTGGACACGTTGGAAAGAGTCCAGCGGAGGGAAATGAAAATGGTTGTGGAGCTGGGGGACAGGACTGGTGAGGAGAGGCTGAGGGAAATGGGCTGATTGAGTCTGCAGAAGAGAAGACTGAGGGGGATTGAATAGCAATCGTCACCTCCCTGCGGGGGGGCTGCAAAGAGGATGGAGCTGGGCTGGTCTCAGGGGGGGCAGACGACAGGACAAGAAGCAATGGGTTCAAGCTGCAGCACGGGACGTTGAGGTTGGATATTAGGAAAAACTTTCTCCCAAGAAGGATAGTAAAGCACTGCAACAGGTGACCCAGAGAGGTGGTGAACTCTCCATCCTTGGAGGTGTTTAAGACCTGGCTAGACAAAGCCTTAGCTGAGATGATGTAGTTGGGACTGGTCCTGCTTGGAGCAGGGGGTTGGACTGGATGTGACCCCCCTGTCATTGTCTGTGTGAGACAGAGTTGTGATCTACTCTGTCTCTCCACTGTGAGTTGAGGACACCTGAGACAGGTGGGTGATCCAGGCTGACCTGGACAGGCTCAGCGAATGGGCGGACGAGAATCTGATGGTGTTCAACACCGATAAATGCCAGGTTCTCCACCTTGGGAGGAAAAACCTGCAGCATGCTTATAGGCTCGGCAGTGCTACGCTGGCTAGCACTATGGAAGGAAGAGACTTAGGGGTCATGATTGACCAGAAGATGAACATGATCCAGCAATGTGATGCTGCAGCTAGTAAAGTGAGCAAAACGCTGGCTTGCATCCATAGATGCTTCTCAAGCAAACCCCGGGACGTCATTCTCCCTTTGTACTCAGCCTTGATGAGGCCGCAGCTGGAGTACTGCGTCCAGTTTTGGGCTCCACAATTCAAAAAGGATGTGGAGAAGCTTGAGAAGGTGCAGAGGAGAGCCACGCGCATGATCAGAGGTCAAGGAAACAGACCTTATGATGAGAGGCTGAGAGCCATGGGACTCTTCAGCCTGGAAAAGCGCAGGCTCAGGGGTGATCTGATGGCCACCTATAAGTTTATCGGGGTGACCACCAGGATCTGTGGGAATGTCTGTTCACCAGAGCGCCCCAAGGGATGACGTGGTCGAATGGTTATAAACTCCTCCAAGACCGTTTCAGGCTGGACATAAGGAAGAATTTCTTTCCTGTCCGAGCCCCCAAGGTCTGGAACAGCCTGCCACCGGAGGTGGTTCAAGCACCTACATTGAACGCCTTCAAGAGAAATTTGGATGTTTATCTTGCTGGGATCCTACGACCCCAGCTGACTTCCTGCCCCTGGGCGGGGGGCTGGACTCGATGATCTTCCGAGTCCCTTCCAGCCCAAATGTCCATGAAATCTATGAACTCTTCCCTACCAGGATATATCGAGCAATGTAACATAGCTGATATATATTGACAGCTGCTAAGCACTAAACATAGGAGCTAAAAAATCAGTGTGATATCCCAAAAGAAGGAAGGAAAGTTTGCCTTGGCATAGACTTTAGGAAAAGGCCCTGAAGTCTGTAGCATGTGTATGGTTTAAATAAGCCCTTGATGTAAGTCCGTCTGACTTGATCAGAAAGCCCACCCCAAGCAAATAGATGTCACTCCAGTTTGTTGTAAGTCTTGATAGCAAAGATTTTATTTAGCTGTAAATTTGCTAGATAAAGATTCCTTTAATATTTTATTACCTTGGTGGATTAGACCTGGTATAAATCAACACGTTAGCAGTCACAATATATTTATGTTCGGAGGAGGGCCAGGGAAGGTAAAAGAAGGATCGCTTCTTCCTGGCAGCTTGACCAACCTGAAAAGCTGACTTGAATGACTTTTACATGCTCACAACGGTGCTGCAGGGAGGCGAGGTTAATAAATAATAAATGTAGCTGCATTTGAGGCCGGTGCAAAGTACAGGGGATTTTTATTCTTCTTTGAAGTTTGCTTTCTCCCCCTTTGGTCTGGATCAAAGGTTCTGGTTTTTTATTTGGGGGTTTTGGGGGAATTCATGTAAAGCTCTTAATGCAGTGCCCTGCACAAACACGCTCTCACACAGACCTCTCTTTCCAGCCGAATCCTTCTCCAAAAAGTTGTAATGCCGTAGGTGGCCAGAAGGGAGAATCCAAGTTCTTGCAGAACAGTCCTTGCCGTCCTGCACATCTTGCTCCTTGCTTAAGTTTTCTCCTTTTTTTCCTTTAATAATTTAAATGAGAGAAATACAAGTGGATGAAAGCAGTCGGACTGAGTGTGGCGTGTGCTTTGCAGAATGATCTGAAACTGAAGCAAATGCTCTTTTATGTCTTGCAAGTATGTTGAATGATTTTATTGTATTTCCCCCCCACCCGTTCATTTTCCCCCTACAAACCAGTTAAACAGCCGGGTGCGGCGGGAAGGCGGAGATTGCAGGCGCCGTACGACGCGTCGTAAACGCCGTTTTGTGAAATACTGTGACTCTAGTTCCCATTTCTGTTTGATTGTACCACGAAGGACTTTGTGAGCCCGTATTTCAAATTCGGCTGCCAATTTTTGACATCCAAAATCACAGCGGGACCTTTGGGCCAGAGTGTGCGAGAAAGAGGGGTGCCCACCACACGTGAACATTTTCAAGTAACTTTAAAAATGCAAGCCCTGGGGCAACTAGTTTTCTGAAAACAGAGTCTCCTGTAGTTGGTAATTTGGAAAATTAATGCAAAAACACCATCTGCTAAACTTTAGATCCACGAATGCTGCCTGGTCTGTGGAGAGTACAGACTGTACACGAAACTATTGATCCCCCATCTGCTTCAGCATGATCCTTTAAAAATGTTGCTTGCTGAATTAACTGCTGCATCGGTAATAGAAGATTATACAGGGCAGAGCCGTCCAAATCGTTCTTGGAGGCACGGCGCTCTTAGGTGAGCGGAGATGGCTCGTCGTAATTAATGCTCTCTCTCAGACGTCAGGTTACTCCGTCGGTACTGTGTCTAGAAGAAACATCCCAGGGCTGTTCTGTGGGCTAGATATCAATAATGAAAACCCAAATCAATGATCTTCTCTCCTAATAGTGTGTTTCCCGATGCAGGTTTCAGGGGCAGCTGATAGCTAATGGAAAGACAGCTGCAGGGAGCCGGTCTGCCCACAGCAGTAGCGTATCCTAGCCAGCTCGCAGGACCTCAGTCTGGCGTGCGCTTGGGAGACAGCATGAGAGCGGCCTCCTGGATCCGTGTCCGGGGCAGAGTGTGCACGTGAGAGCGTGTGGCGGGGTTTCTGGGGAAAGGCCCAGCTAGCTAGGAAACACTGGTGCTGCAGCGCAGGCACGTACCCGTGGACGCCTCCGCTGCCTTCCCACCGGTGCTGCCCACTGGTATTAGAGGACACGTGCCACTCCAGCAGCATTGGTCTGCCTTTGGGCGTCCGCTCCTTCAGCACGTCTCGGTCACAACAGGAGGCCCTGCTGACCTGAAGCATAGCGCGAATGCTGCCGCAGGGAGATCCTGTTGAGCTCCTGCAATGTCTATTCATCAGCTGCTGCCTCTTAGGAGTAAGGGTCCACAATGCTAGTATTGGCACTGACCCCCCTGGCTCTGTGCAGTTTGCTGTCCTCTTCCTGCTGTATTCATCGGTATTGGAGAGGCCTGGTGCGCTCTCCTCCCTGTGCCGGCTTTTCTTAGAATCGTAGAAAATTCAGGTGTGAAGGGACCTCAGGAGGTCACATCTAGTCCAACCCCTGCTCCAAGCAGGACCAGCCCCAACTGCATCATCCCAGCCAAGGTTTTGTCTAGCCGGGTCTTAAACACCTCCAAGGATGGAGGCTGCACCACCTCTCTGGATAACCAGTTCCAATGCTTTACTATCCTTTTTGGGAGAAAGTTTTTCCTAATATCCAACCTCAACTTCCCTTGCTGCAGCCTGAGCCCATTGCGCCTTCTGTCATCTGCCCCCACTGAGACCAGCCCAGCTCCATCCTCTTTGCAGCCCCCCCGCAGGGAGGTGAAGACTGCTATCAAACCCCCCTCAGTCTTCTCTTCTCCAGACTGAATCAGCGATGCGTGACTTCAAGTGCGTACAATCAAAGATGTGCGAACCTTGGACTTTATGGACCTGATGGACTTGACCCCAGGTTGTCTCCTGGCAGGGCCCGTGGTCGCTCCCATCCTGCACGAGCGAGACGGGCTGCTTTCTCTCATGGTTAGAAAGGAGTGCTGAGCAGGGCGGCTACAATTGCCTTAACGCAGATGGACTCGTCTGATGCCACGGTACCATTTTCTACTGGGGTGAAGCAAGAAAAATCCATTTACAGTTTCCCACCCACTTCTGTCTCTGGGAGGACCTGTGCTTCCTCGAACGCTGCAAAGCACCCGGGGTGTCCAGAGGCACCTGATCCATATTCATTGCATCCTTCACAATTTTACACGCTTTGTTCTGGGTGTTTTTTTTTCCCACCTTAATTTTTCTGCTCTTCACACCAAGTAATCTCAGTCTTTTCCATCTCTCTTCATATGTAAATCCCCCATCCTTCTAACCATTTTCACTGACCTTTACTGAGGCAGCCAGGAGTTTCCATCAATTCCTAGGCACTCAGGGCTATAGTATAACACAAGCATTATGCTCTTAAATGGAAATGAAGTTTCTCCTTTGATGCCTCTTTGTACAGTGCACATGTGAGATAGCATAGTTAGGAATGCTCCGTCTGAAACAGGCACAAAGCAAGTTTCAAAAGTGTTCCCCAAGCATGCTGACGAGGAGTTCCTGGATAATTCTGACATAACGGAGCAGGAGATCAAGGGCTGAAACAGAGCGAGACTGGAAAAAAATAGCATATTTCTGTTTCAAAAAAAGAAAAAAACACGAAAAAAGAAAGGCAAAACCATGAAAGCTTCCTTTACTTCCTGTTCTCTGGGTTTGCAAATCAGGAAATGTCTCTCGCTTTCCACCCAGACCTCACTGGATCGTTTTGTGAAGTTCTGGGAAGTTTAGTCAGCTTTTAAAAGTGATTTTCTTTCGTCTGTGCTGCCTTACCTGTTCATCTGACATGGTGCTAGTCACGGTGCGGGTGGTAGGCACTTAGGCTATTAGACCTCGAGATCTTCACAGTCCAATTTGTAGATACTTGGGTATCTCATCCCACCTTTATTAGAGGTTGGGGTCACATTTAATATGTAGATTTTATTTATAAATAGTTTATAAATGTTTAATATTAACAACTATTTTACTTAGTGTATAATTAAGTAACCTTTGACTAATGCAGAGGTTGCTTCCAACCATGACTTACAACCATCTGTAAGTTTAGTTGGTTTAATAAAAGTTACCAGATTTACCCGAAGAACCTCGTCTGCCACTATAAGACTTTCTACTGATTGCATTTAACACGCGTTTCTCAGGTCAATAACATACGTGTGACCCCGAGAGTCCCGCTGCACATTCAGATGAAAGCTGGATAGAAACCAGCTATAGAGTTGTCACACATTTTCAAGTTCTAACTTTGTAGCGGGTTGGATCGTCTTGCAGCCAAAGGGTCATTTTTATGATGTGATAATCACTTTGAATGTGTGGCTGGTCTAAATTTATTGCGTGATTAACCAGTGACTTGTGTGACAGTTACTTTGCACTTGTGGCCAGGCTTACTTTGCACATGTTTAATTTATTGCACAGTTAACCAGTTAATTGCATAACACATGGAACATGTAGCAGGGGCCCTAGTATAACTTTTGGTGAGCCTGTCGAGCAGTCTTCGACTTGTGGTAAATGAAACGGCGTACCCAAGGCAAATTGTGCTCAGAGTTTAATCCAGCAACCAAAGGTTACATGTAAATGTGCGCAGAGTAAGATATCTCACTTGGATTGCTCCCTTCCTATTTTTTGTTAACTCTTGTCATGCCGTAAGCAGGCGGCATGTTGATCGCATCATTGATGATCCCGTCTCCGTTCCTGGTTGATGTGAAGAAGTGGGGAAACGACTTGTTTGTGCATTCGCTAAGGCTGTTTTAAAGAGAGGTGGATTGAGGAGCGAAGCGTCGAGCACAGAGAGTTCCCGGTGTTCAGACATGGGTCTAGGGTGGGAGCTCTGGCCCGTTGCACTCTTATTAAGGAACAGCAGTCTCTTCTAATACTAATTAAAGGCTGCAGTTGAGTGTGGAGGCTTACACCTACCTCTGAGGTCAGGCAGAGGCTCCACCTGTGCGTTACTTACTGCAGGATCAAGGCCTGTAGTGACGATGGCGATCAAAGAAGAAGGAAGGCGTCTGTCCACTTTCATTTGAATTTCCTGGAATTCTCCATCTCGCTCGCTGCAAACCGCGCGCAAAGCTTATGCCTCTCTGTTAATGAAACACTTATCGAGACCAGACGCCGCCCGTTTGAACAGGTGCAAATATTCAGTAAAAGACCTGAAATGCTGCACCACATGAAAGTGTTAAAGTGAACAAGGATGACAGTTCAACTTAATCAGAAACTGCGATAAATTAAATGTTATGCAATGCTTATAAGCCTTGGGACTAAGGTGCTCAAAGACAATTACCAACTAAACATTTCATTAATGAAATAATGATTAATTATAATTGCTAATTAAAATGCAGGATTATGATGTTGGTTTTAAGCATTAACAGGAGTAATGACATTACCATTTTTAATGAAATTCCAATAAGGAAAATTATAATACAATTTAAGGGTGGGGAGGGGGGAAGAGGTACAGGCTGGAGCAAGATTAGAAGTTATTGTTAAGCCCAGAGGCATTGAATTTTCCCAGCTGGTGAACTTAAGTTAAGTAAGTTTAATGCACTATAATTTAATTACTAATCATAGTTTTTCTTCACAGTGGGAATTGATACTAGGTTTATATTTTACAAGAACAAAAGACAAAATTTAAATAGCGACTGTGTGATGGGTGCTGACACTTTGCTACAGGCTACAAATAAAGACTATTTTGCAGATTCCTGCATAACATTTGGATTTAGATATATTATAGTGCCGTTTTAAATATTATTTAATTAATGATTACAGGATTAGAAATTAAGTAGTCCATGCAGATTTCCTAATGCAACTATGGTGCAGTCTTTGTGAAGTCTATACTCAATACTGTTTCAAATTTATAAGATATATCTTCCTTGAATAATTAATACATGGGGAAATTAGTAAATGTCAAATTCCCATAGGAAGATGAAATTTGACCTACATTAATAAAACTATTTAAGATTCATTAAGTGTGGACGGGTTGCTTAAGCTATTTGCCATTACTCACCTTTTCGTACATAATGCAACACGTTGGCTTCAATAAAATCCCTAATTTACATCCTATTGGGTGCATTGTTCTTGCACTCACGCAGTATTTGCTGTCTTTAGGGCGGCTAGCTTTCTGTTGCTCTTCGCGACCTACGCTGCTTGTTGTCTCGGATGACAAGGCCAGCTAGAAACCCATGTCAGCATTGGCCATAGCCAAGGTGTAAACAGGAGTTCACTATGCCTGGATCTTCTGGACTCTCTAAAAGGAGCTTATTGGTAGGATCCTTTTTCCTGATCGATGCCGGAGGCCAAATTTCCATCCACATTGTGTGTGTTTGGGGGGAGGCAACCCTAAATAGGGCTCATTATCTAGCTATATTTGAACATGTAGTATGTGGAAAGTTCCTTCAACCTCAAATATAAGTGTATGGACATTTCTATGTATGGATAAGTCTATGTATTATAAATCTTTATATGTGGGAGGGGAGCTGCACAGCATTTGTGTGGACCGAGAGAAACTTTGTCCTGGAGTTACGTTTACAACTAATTAGTTGTGTTCCAAAGAGACAGCTAAGGAAGTGTGCATGGGAGATGGAGCAATTAAGCACGGAGACCATGCCGGAGGATATGAGCCTGAACAGTGCAGGTGGGGATGTGGGGGATGCAGGACGTTATACAGGTAAATGAGATAACTAGGGAGAATCAACTTGCTCCAACTCCAGAAGCATGTGTTCAAGTCCCGCTCTGGACGCCTGCTGGATGTTGCCCGTTGGCCCATCTGTAATTAAGTACCTGGTATTTCAAACTGGGCAAGTCAAAAGTGGCCAGACGTGATGCCAGCTACATCACTGTTTGTGTGCTGATGGCTATAGAAACATGAGTTCCCTAATCACGCTAACCCTATGGGCCAGTTAGGCACCTGCAGACCTTTGACCCTTCGACAGGGATGTTAAAAATGTCTTCTTAAACTCAAGCTCAGCAATACAAGACATAAATCTGGCTCACTCCTTGTTCTGTAGTTGTAGAGTCCCGTCCAGATGAAGCAGTCAAGCGCTAGCCTGCTTTTTCAAACTACCCAGAAGTTCGGTGACTCAGTTACAGGTTTTAAACATCCCACATGTCATTAAGATGCAGAAAACAAACAGACAGGCGGCTGAGGAAGCCCGTTTTCTCCAAGCTTGGCTCGTAGGTTTTGCAATTAGTCCACGGCAAAGACGAAGCTTGGCAGTTTTGCTTTTATATTGATCTCTTGGGTACAAATGTGTGTCTAGCTTTTAAGAAGAGCTGAAAATAATCTAATACCTGGAATGCTGGTCTGTCATCTACACAGCCCGACGTGGAAGGATGTTACGTGCATCTGCTTGGCTAGGAAGCTCATTCATTTAGCACATCTTTCCATAGTTAGGAGCTACGTGTTATTGTGTAATCTCATTGTCTCTGCTGCCGCAGGTAATTTCTTCTCAAATTTCCACTGTTGTATTCAAGGAACACATGGAAAATGAGCAAAAATCTGCATCCCAATATTGTTAGCATTTATTGGCATTAAATAAGACTTCCTCAGTTTTCCCCTTGTGTTGTAAGGTAGAAAGAAAGGCGGGTAGCAGAGCGGCGTGGGGCAGTGTTCAGACTCGGGCCTGTTGTCCCGATTGAGCTAAAACAGCCCGTTGACGTCAGTGGCTCATTGATAAGAGAGGAAATACGGAGTTGAGTAAAGACAAAAGAACTGGGCCCAACGTCCTGTTAATTCACAGAATGGAAAACTTGAGCCATGTGCTAATTACAAAAACTCCTAATTAGCTATAATTATCAGCTTCTAAGCAAGTTGAAGTGTGTAGCATTTGATAGCGTTGTTGACCTTTTTGGTGTAGTTTCAGGGAAAAAAACCCTTAGAAATGAGGTGTTGTAAAATTCATCAGAGAGCAATTAATTTGGGCAATTAGAGGAATATAATATAAATTAACACATCTGTGCATATCAGAACATAAATGGACTTTAATGTTACTGCACAGGCTTCAGTTTGTAATGAAAATTCATTATAGGGACAGCCAAGAAAATGTATTAATTTAGCAGGACCTTTCTTATAGCCGTGATAAACAAAATGAATGATTATCCGCAGTGCAAGACGGAGTCTGTTTTATTCCAGGCATAAATAATATAAGGATTTGCTTTGACTTCTTTTGGAAGATCAATATGGGTTGTCATAGCTTATTCAAATCTTTCATCCAAAGTTAAAAAATAAACCTCTTTGCTATTCTTTTAATGCCAAGGTCTTGGCAATACCTTTACTATATGCTTCCTGACCTTTTAATATTTGTTTAAAAGAATAAATCTTTCGTTGAATTTTACCACCCAGAGAGAGAGAGAGAGTTAGCTCTGAACTCCATAGATCTGGGTAAATCAGGACAACTCCACTGAAATCATTGATGTCACAACAGCATAAGGAAGAATGTAATATGTCCAATCCAGTTGTGCTACAAAATAATTATAGTCCCATAGGGTCATCAAAAATATGATAAGTCGCTCAGAATAATGAGATCATTGGTTCAACCTAAGGATTTTGCTTAACCCGGACACTCCCTTTCCAGCTCAAAGACCCTATCTCTCTCTGTGATGTTGCTGTTAGGTATAACTGTTGCTGGTCTCTTTGGAGGAGACGGTCCAGATGCCGAGAAACAATTTTGACCCAGGAGAGCACACAAAAAAACAGCAGCTGCTCCCTGTGCCTAAAGAAAGGTGTTTGTTGTACCTGGAAGCTTGCAAAGAACAATTTTTCCAACTATTTAGTTGCTCTCATAAAAAGATATCACATCTACCCAAAGAACCTTGCCTGTCTGTAATAAAGAGAAGACATTCACACGGATCAAGCTCGTATACCAATATTCAGCACAACCCTTTCTGACGTCCCTTGCTTGGGTTATAGATTAAAGAAGTGGTGTTGTTTTTTCTTTTACCCATCCAAAAGCCTGACCTTTGAGGAGGGTGTGAATATCCATCCAGCGTGATCAGTTTTCATTCAAAGTCAGTACTCCCTTTATGGTTTTGGGTTTTTTTAATTCCAGGTGAAAGCAATTTTCAGTTAACTGTATTTTTAGATGGGCCTTCCTGCCCTCTGCTATTATTATCATCATCATCATCATCATCGGTATTCTTATGTTGTTGCTGTTGTTTACTTAATTTTAAAACCTTCAGTGTCTCTCAAGCCCAATCACCTCCACTCTGTATACAAAGCAGGGATGTCATCCTAGTGTGATATCAGGCTTATCAGTTGAAATACATTTCCATGGCCTTAGAAATGATCATATTCCCATTTTTTCCCAACAGTATGTGGATGCACATTGGACTTCCCCTCTGAGGGTGTCGGAGGCTCGCTTTTATCAGATTTGACATTTTGTAAATTGGTGAAGCATAGCGTCAATAAATAAGCCTACCTTAAAGTCCCTGCCAGTCAAAACATTTTTCATGGTTTTATGTGAAGACATACATTGTTTTTTATGCAGCTGTCTCCTTCTGAACTAATTTTATTACCGTACATCAAGTTTTAAAGGCCATCTCATGTGAAGTTTTGCCAATTCTTTAATGGACTTAAAGTGCTAAGTATTCTTATTTATTCTCCAGTATTTACTTAGGAGCATTAGCAGTGACAGCGAAACATATGATTAGCCCAGCAGAGAGCAATGCATTCTGGCTGAGCAAACACTGATGAAAAGAAAACTGACCCCACAGTGGCACCTGCAACGTGGAGAGGTTGTGGCGCTGTTGCTGCAGCCCACCCGGTGGCCAGTGCGTTCTTGTGGAGTCGGGAGAGGCCGGTGGGTCCATGTAGTCGTGGCTGTGCTGTCGGCACTGGGAGCACCAGGTTCCTTAAGCTAGGCCTGCAAGTCATGTCCTTCAAACCCAGGAAATGTTGTCATTGCCTGTTGTTGGGCAAGGGTTGCATTTGGAGCTGCCTCACCTAGGGCCGGCAGGTTTTCCAACCCAGGCATACATCTGGAGAGGAGACAACTAACCTGAGCGTGGAATTAAAAATGATGCCCAGGAAGAAAAGAGGCTTCAGGTTGACTTAGTTAGGTGAGGTCACCGTATGACTGTGTTCGCACTGGATTTATGACCCAGATACCTTGTTCCAGGCAGACCCGAACCCTCAGACTGACTATGACTTCTTCTGTTTGATAATAGGCACATTTTATTGATACACAGTGATAGCAGATAAGAACAATGCAGGCAAGGCAAACAAAATAACCCACCCCGATTCTATGTCTAGCAGTCCTAGGGTTCAAAGAGAGATGATATGTCTGGCCAGTACAGAAGCTTCACCCTGTGTTGGTTTTTTTTGAATGCCAGATGTCAGCAGCCTGGAAGTCAAGGACCAAATTGCCCCTCTTTCCCTGCCCCTATGAGGTGGGTGAGATGGGCTGGTGGCATGCCCTCTCTCCATAGTGGTTTCAAGATCCCTCCTTAGGGACCCTTTGCTGCTCTGAAATTCCTCTTTTTGTTTTCTTTTTCTCCTCTGATGACTCTTCATCTCCAGGTCGTATTGATTAGTTTCCCTGTGGTCATCATATTGTCCATGTTCTGTTCGGTCAGAATATTCCTTTGTTTTAACAAACCCATCACATGCACACATCTTAATTTGCTCAGTTACCAGTATCTTAATTTGGGCATGCCCCAGCCTCCTAATTTGGTCCATTCACCAAAACTGGAAATCCCAAGGACTCTGCAGTTGAGCACTGTGACCTGGTGCCAATGCAGCAAACCTATTCTTTGTTATGGATACACCGTTCATGTTTTCCCAGACTGTTTATGCTGGCTTATTTTGGTGTCTGCCTTGAGGGAAACTTTGTCACAAGCAGGATTTTAGAAACCAATTAACCCTTGCCATTCCCCTGGACCATTATTTTAAAGCAATATCTACTTAACCTACAAGCCAATTCCCAAAAGCAAATTTCTAAATATTATTTTCTAGTCATCAGACTACAGAATACAAGTGCTTACCTCAGCCCAGCAGGTATATCCTGGCTGCATGGAGGGGAAGGTGTCCCTGATATCTTGCCTGTGCCAGCAGCAAGGCAGATCACCAGTAGAGAGCATCAAGTCCATCACTGGCATGCGGCACTCCAGTCCCACAGAGCTGGCTCTAATATAAGGACTCTTGATGGGCTTGGAGCTATACGAACTCCCGAGGCACATGGATATCATGGCTTATAGTGCAGGGGCATACCCATCCTGAGGCAAAGGTGGGCAGAAGGCATGGCCAACATCATAGCTAGAGAAAAGCCACCTTCCCTTATGAACCAGTTGTCTTAAACCTATCTTATATTGTTTAAGGGCACCTTGTGAGATGGCCAGCTCACAAATAAAGTGGGTGTCTGAAATGGACTTCATCTAAAGTTGTTGCCTGATCCTCAGCATGTCTGTGGCTTTTGTAACTTCATGAGGCTTGGAGTGAAACCTCAGATGTGCCTGGGTGCTTGAATGTTGAAATCACCATCTGAAAACTGGGCTCGCAGTCAGCAGCGCAGCATATTGCAGCGTCTTCCCTTCCCCGCGCCTTCTGTTATTTTTCTCTCCTTGCTATATTCTTTGATGAAATAAATTACCAGTTTATTATGTCTCAGGAAAGAAACTGTTTTGTTGTTAAAGGTGACCCGCAAAGGTTCCCGGAATATGGCACTTTACCTTTGCAGGTCTCCTTTAATAGCTTTAAAAATGATAAGGGCTTTTTTTTTTATAAGGGTCTCAGGATTACTTATCTAAATTATGAGTGAGGTGGATGTTATCCTTCAAAAGACCTGCTTTCTGCTCACTGTGTTCTCAGACAAAGTATTTTCCTACAATGTGGTCCTCAGCACTTCCTCATTTTTGCACTATAATGAGATGTATGCCACTACAAAACTGCATTAAAAGATTTTTTAATGCAGTCGGGAGCCACAGCTAACGGGCCTTCTATCAATGTAAGTGCTATAGCTCAAACTGATAAAGAGCTAAATCCCTAACAGTCTCTAACGTATAGCATTGAAATAGAAAGTAGACTTTCTCCACGCACGTTTTAAGTATCTCATTAGTTCTCAATACATCTGCATGAGCTGAAAGTAATTGATCTCATTACGATGTATATAAATGTGGCAAATTTTTGAAATCTTACATATGAGCTTCAGTGCAATTAACCAGTTCGTTAAAGCACAAGTCTCTTCAATTAACTCTGAGGTGGGTATCAGTGCAGCATGAGGTCTGTAAGGAAGCTCAGTCTTTGCAGCCCTGTCATCTAAAGGGATACATATTCTGAGTCTTATTCTGATCTTCCTCATTGCGTTGGTTCTGGAGTCGAAAACTGCTGTTGTGTTTTCCCCTGTGGAAGTACTGAAGGCATGCTCTTTTCCAAGGCAAGAAGCCAGTTGTTACCAGTTATGTCAGATAAGGATGGAGGCCTCTAAGAGACCTGATGGCACTGTTATTTCGGTCTGGTCCTCCTAGAATACATAACATTTCTTGCACTTTAAATTTCTCTGCTGGAAATTATTCTGATTAAAGCATGTTCCTGGAACGTAGGAGGACCACAGGCCCAGGGAATTCCTCAGGGCTTGATTCTGCAAAGCCTGTACTCATGTGTTGGAGGCCCATTGACTGTGGTTGAACTTCAGCCTAAGTGCTATAGCATGTGCTCAGATGCACTGCTGAATGGGGGCCTCTGAGTTTATGTGGGAAATAAGTGACACACGTGCCTCCTGCCCACAAGTGGGTTTCATTCCCTGTGTTTAAATGTGGACCATAGGTTTCTTAGCCAGTTTTACAACTTCATCTTTCATCTGGATTTTGTAAGTTCTTTGGTGGAGAAATGCTTCTCTTTGTGAATGCCTGTAACACCAGCGATGCAGTATAAATAATCATGATAAACTTCTCTCTAACCCTTTCCCCACTCCATCCCCTGGGGCTGTGCAGAGATTCCTGCAGACCTAGGGCTGGAATAATTCATGCCCCTTTCAAAGCCTCCAGCAAGACAGGAGAGAGTCAGAGGTATTGACAGGCTGCTCATTTCCATGAGTTTGCAGTCCCGCTGCAGGGATCCTGCTCCCTCCTGCAATCAGGTTTTGGATACCTGCTTCCAGGCTTTATCAGTCTCCCTCTAAATCAGCCTGGTGAGCACCAGAGCTTTCCTGGTGACTGTTTTTGTGTAAACAAAGTTGAGATGAACCCCAGAGAGAGATTTCCAATGTAAGAAAGAATTTGGAAAATGAGATACAGCCTAGGCAAATGCCCAGTTAAGATAATTTCAAGTGAGCATATTTGACAGCCACGCAGTAATCAATAGTTCTGGATAATGTGATAATGGATGTTGCACGAACTCTGTGCTTACAGTATGAAATGGCAACAGGAAAAACTATGTGAATACAAGCATCACATCATGAAGTTGGGACGAGAGGGAATCCCCCCTCTGGAAGGACCTGCCACAACTTCTTCTGGGATTGTGTGGGTGGGCCTCTCTGCTTCAAAACTTAGAGAAATTGCTGGGACAAGGATTAAGAGATAGGAAAGAATGACACTAAGGCTAAGTACAGACAGTCAAAAAGCCCGAGGCTGAATCGATTCAATCTTTGCAGGTTAGTCTAAGCTACGTAGATTGAACCGATGAGCAAGCGAACAGACATTCACTTCTGTTTCCAGAAATGCAGCCACGTGCCTGCAGTGGCCCAGGCCAGAAGATGGGGGCGCTAGAGCATATCCCTGCTGGGCTGGAGCAGACCGCTTCGGCCAAGGCTAGCCTGCCCACCCTGTGGGGGGGGAGGGAGTTGTGGGGGAGGCGCAAAGCATCCTGGGCTGCTGGGGGACTGAGAGTTAATTTGAATGTGGATGGGATCTGGGACAGAAGTTCAGTAAGCCAATTTAACCTAAATCAGTTAAGTTTGATGCTGCATCCATCTAGGTTTATCTTAAACTGGTTTTGGCCATTTTGAGAGCCATTTATACGCATTGAACTTCTGTTGCGTTAGAGATTTGAATCGGTTTCCAATCACTGATACTGGCTGTTCCCTTCTGTAGTCACAAACAGAGATCCTAACAGCATGGTCTTCAATGGCAGGAGCACTCTGTAATGAAGCTCAAAATTATGTGCCAGTATTTTAAACACCTGAAGATATGGAAGACACCATAAGAGCTGGGAGCGGGGCCAGGGTATGATGGAACAAAGGAAAGAGAAATTCAGATTGGATCCAGAGGAAAACTGTTTAGAAGTCTGATCTCTGTGATCCTGGAATAAATAAGCAAGCAGTGGAAACACTTAAAGAGATGCTAGACTTTGTTATTTTCAGAGCGAAAGAAAGGGAGCGAGAGACTTAAAAGCAAAACGTAGCACTGACCCTTTCACAAGAGTTCTTGATAAACACAGTGGTTTGATTCACTAATTTTGATCAACTGCTTTCACAATAGCACGCGAGAGCTATTGTTTGAGAACTGGCATTGCAAGGTCGGGGGGGGCACTGTAGTGATCAAACACATTTTATTTTTATAAAAGAAGAGAAGCAAGGTTACAGAAGTGTCATCTGGTATTGGCCAAGCCCTGTAGATGCTAGTCACTCCTTAATCTAGCGTAACAGCGATGTAGCTGTGATGGGCCAGAATTTGTGGGAGGCAAGGATTTCTTAGTTTGATCTCTTTTATTAAAACAAATAAGTCGTTGGGATAAAGCTACACAAGCTTTCAAGACCTGAGGAAGAATGTTTTACATTGCAAAGCTTGTCTGAATTTATCTGAATGATACAGTTGGTCCAATACAAGAGATCACCCTAAGAAGTCCTTGCCTCTCGTACTCCTTAATCTAACAGCGCTCCTGTTGCTTTGAATAGAAATGTTGTCTTACTAAGCACTGCAGAATTGAGTCTTGTGATGATCTGATTCCCCAAATGTTCTTGGTAAATTGTTTTTCCAGTCTTTGGAGCTCTTAACTTCCAGGACTTTCTGAACAGAACGATCTGCTCGGTTACACTACATAAAACATATCTAGAAATATTTATTGGAAGCAGCTCTACTTTTCCTCAGTAATAAAAAATCTGGTGCTTCTTCCATTAATTTTAGCGTGTGTTTTTGTTTTGTGGAGAGGATTTTTATTTGTGTGCAACTTTTACCATAAACCAGATGTCAACACAAGGCTCTGCATGTTTGCAATCATTAGGCAATATTAAAGACGATCATTGAGTCACAGAACGAGAACAAGAACATTGGGTGTTCTGCTACCTGCAAAGCAATTAAATTATTGTCTGACACATTTACAGTCCCAGAAGTAGCAATCAGCTTTTCCTTGGAATAAGGTACGTCGTGTTACAATGCAGTGTCTTGCTGAGATGTTCATATTTAGCATTTGCATTAGATAATTTAATTTAAATACACAGAGAGAACACAGTTGTAGCTCTTATCGTTAGGACAAACTGTTTAGGAAATAATATTCAGATAGGTGTTTTTGTAAATAATTCTGCAGTCCAGGACAGTGTCTACCTCTTCCCTATTAACCTTCACTGTCCTTGCTGAATCAGCTTGGAAATGCTGTAATCCACAAACTCTTGAGAATTATATATATTTTTTTCTTTTATTTAATAGCGCTTTCTAACATGGAAACAATATCCGAGTTATCTTTGTGTTTCCACAGGATTGTGAAAAGACTGCTAGAAAGCCACAGAAGTCCAGAGAGGACTTTTCCTTGGTAGAAGCCTTTACGTATTGGAGATCAATTTTCTGATAAGATTCTCTGGGATGAAAGGACATTTTGTAATTTTAGCAAACACGAATACCAGAAGTAGGCATAGCCACTCAGTACCTTGGGCCTAATCCAAAGCTCATTAAAGGCCCTGGAAAGACTCCCGTTGACTTTAGTTTAGATCCTCAATGTCCAATAATATAACAATTGAAATAACTTTCCATGCCATAGTGACCCCTCATGTTACACAGCTATCAGATTCCTCTAAAAGGGTTTCAGTCATTTAAGAGGCGGTGTCAACGATCTTTAAGTAGTTAGCAATGGTCATCACATGAGGCTGCGCTCAGTAACAATGCTGGTTTGCTCTGTCTGTCTAGCTTTGAGGCTGCAGGTAGTACGTGGTCACTACGTCGGTGTCTTGACAAAAACGATCATCTGCCCCACGTGCTGCTCTTCCCAGAGCTGTGACCCAGCGCTGTTATACCCGTCTCAGGAGCTGAGACGAAGAGCTGCACAAAGGAAGCTATTTGCAGTGCTCAGTAATGAGTTTGGTCCTACAAAACCCGGTGGCTAGGCTACAGCTACTGGCACGTTATTGCTACTTATTTCGTAGCGATTTATACCTAGGCAAACGTAGGGCCCCCGCCTTAATGGCCTGTTGCAACCACCCCTGTGCCTCAGAGATGATGGTTCAGGGGAAGTTTCCAAGTGAGCCAGGGCAGGGTAGATTTTCAGCATGGTGCTGGAGGGCTTTTGCATCCTGATGCAATAATTACATGTAGAAATTAGGGCTGTGCGATGCTTTGGTCCCTAATTCAATTCGGAGGAGTTTCAGCCCGATTCGGTGGCCGAATCTCCGAATCCAAATTGAATCAGGAGACGCTTTAATCTCTCAGAATCGAATTGGAACCCTCCAAATCAACGGATCAAATCACTGTCCCTGATTCAGGCCAAATCCAAATTGAATAGGGCCTGTTTCGCACACCCCTAGTAGAAATCTCTTTAAAATCGGCTCTCATGTCTCAGGCAAATGGACTCTTCTGAGCCAAGACCCGCGTAGAGGGCATAAAAGCAGAGAAAAGAGGAATCCCAGTCATGCAGGGATCATGGCAGAGGGAAGCATCCCTGTTAAGGAGTGTGCCTTCAGTACCTTTAGGGTATGCAGTGTTTCAGGCGCGTATTTGCCAAAGACCACCTTGTTCTAGGGGAAGAAGTGCCCCATCATCAGCTGCTGGTACATTGGCCGGCAGCAAAATCCTATCCTCAAAGGGAAGCAAGAGCAGGTTGGTTGGTGTCCGAGTCCAAGTGCTTCCTTCAGCTATACCCTGGGTGAAGGATTATGTGCTGTGCCTTGTTCAGGGCCGGCGTGAAGCCATGCTCTAGCCCCGAGTTTGCCAAACCTCACCCTTGGTCATCGTGGTGAGTTTCTTTGTGACTTCCTGTATAACTTGAAAACTTGAAATGGTGCTGCATGCTTTCTTCAGAAATGGATGCACTCTGATGCACGTGCTGGACCAGCTAGGTGACTAAGCTCATTGCACTGCTCAGTAGGCACTTGAATGCCATTGGGAGCTATTGAGTTTTGCTGAAACGTTAAGTTTCTATTTATCATCAATAAATAATGCCCCCCTCCCTTCCTCAACCTCTTCAAAATATTAAAGTGGTGCGGGGAATAAACCAGTGAAGTGTAAGTACCAAAAGATCCAGGGGAAGGAAGGGAGGAACTGTGGGTGCCTATCAAGCATGACCTTCTACCCGTAGTTGTGTGCTTTCTGGGTTGCCCGAGCCTTTTTTGGGTTTTTCTTCTGTGTTGCATAGTTGCTGTGCGAGTTCGGTACTTTCCACTAATAAGCACTTTGGCTGGTTCTGTCCTGACGGTGAAGGTTGTGGTCCTGGAACAAAGCCATCCCAAGCGGTTTAGTGCAACAGAGGCCTGTGTATGCAGTATTGCCCATGCCTCAGGTAAAGTAATAGCAAGTTGGCAGGTCCTTGGCACAGAAATCCCGGCCCTCTAAATCCAAGCTCATGTTGTTGAATCATGTGCCTTGCTTTCCAAATTGTCCCTGAGAACAAACTCTGTTAAGACTCTCTGAGCACAAATACTTTGTTATACAAAAAAAAGTAATGATTTTAACTTGTTTTAATTCCATTATTAGTTCTGTTAATAAAAATGCCTGTTTAATCTATTTAAAGGCATCCAGTAAAAATTCTACAATATTAATTTCATGGAAAACTTCCAACAAAACTCTATTAGTTTTCCTCCATTAAGGTACCATTATGGACTTTTAATGGAGCTCTCAGTTATAACAGTTTTTATTGACCTAATTATTAAATGAATTAGAATCAGTCTCAGTGTCTTCAAAAATGTGTGATATACTTAAAAAAAAAGAAAGAAACAAACAAAAAACCCCAGAGTTTGTTACTACGGAAACATTTCCAAATACGGACTGTCACTGCTTCTTGCTCTGATATAGATGTCACAAGAATTATAACTTCAATTTAGCTTTGCATGAGACTTGCTCTAGACTTCAGGAGATGCTTTTTTGTCTCTACATATCCTTATTTTCTTTTTTAAAGTAAAAAGTGGAGAAATCAGTTCTTAAATGATCTCCACAACCACTTGATTTTTAACACAGATAGGTCTGAGGACAGAATGAGTTAATTATTTCAATAATGGCACTTAGGCTCAATGAGCTTTTGTAAACCCATGGTTACATTAATTGTTTATATGGGTGGCTGTTTCTTTTCCAAATTATAGCTAAAATATGCTGTATTCCCCTTCTGCGTTTCATCGGTGTTGGTATATGCTTCCCTAGTGTAGGTCAGACAGCTTGGGATTCCCTTAGAAGAATTGCAATGGCTGCGTCTTGCCTCTGATTCGGGCTATCAATCTGAACATTTCCGTGTGTTTAGAACTGGGCTGCTTTGACAGATCAAACTCTTCTGCCGCCACGGGATCCTTGCACATAAAACCGTCTCGGCAGGATGCCTCAAACAAAGGATCATGAGTGACAGTGGTAGAAATGTCTGGTGAAAACGCGCGGTCCTTGTGGTCGCAGGGTTATGCATTATGTTACGTGGACTCTGTATACTTGCTGCATTTTATGCTCTTGAAAATATTGTGCCACTAACCAGCCAAACCAAAGGCTCTAATGAGTGTTTTAGTTGAAAAGAAAAACAACTTAATGAATGTTGTTGAGTATTTTCATGTTTAACTGCACTCTATTTAAATGTCAAGTTTGCTTCCATATATAAAATATCGTATCACTTTCAAAGTCCGTTTCTTAGATGGCAGTCATGATGCATTTTGTGTGCCTTAGGTTTGTTTGCTTTAATAACTGCATTTGCAAGTAACCTCCATCCAGCCCTCCTGCATTTTGTGCACTGGACCGTCGTTGTCGGCATGACCTGCTACCGCATCACTCATGTGACGTTTTTATAGCAAACAGCTTGTGCTCATGGACCCCTCAACCTGAGACAACTTGTACCAATGGACCCCTCATACCTGAACACACAATCAACCTTTTACCTGACATCGAATAGAAGTCTTCATTTGCTGATGTGAAGTAGGGATGAGACTATGCCTGCGTGACAATGGTCTGCATTTCTAATGCACTAGAAATAGGTTACGAACATGTATAGAAATACATTCAGGTTCAGGGCCTGGCCCCAAGAAGCTAAGGCCGGGCGGCTGGAACCTAAGGCTGGCGTTATTCTTTGTCGTTAGTGGGCACGGGGGGTTTCCCACCACCCCAGTGGAGAAGTTGGATATTGAGATGTAATTGCACACACTTCTGGTATCATCTGGGGTGAAGTCCTTGCTACGCAACAGACTGGTGCTAATCGCACGTACCCAAGATCTGTTTAGGTGGCATTATGAAGGCTTATATGGTGCACGGGCCTTTTTTGGGGGCTCACGTACCTGGGCAAGCTTCACTCTCTCTAGACGTGGAGTGGTGGGAAGCACAAGGACCCCTGAGTTCATGTCTTAGCATGTTGTGGATGGGGACTCGATCCTGCCAAGGTGTCTTTATTCCTGCACGTGTGGCCCTCTGGACTTCAGTGCCAGACTTCACTGGCCCCTGCCTTGGGCAGGGGTCGGACTAGATGTGACCCCCTTTCAGCCCTCGTTGTCTGTGCTTCTGTGATCCCCCCACAGGGGTGCATATACAAACTTAATCCTTTGCATGGCTGGGCCCTTTGATTTCTATGGGCCTGCATTCAAGATAGTGTTGAAGTCTCTACCTTTTTTGTGCCTGGGGCAGAGGGCAGGGGAGCGGAGAGAAATGTGGGGAACGAGCGTGTGGGGTTGGAACGGCTCAGTGCCGTCGTTCCACGTCTGGAAAACACGGGCGTGGAGAGGTGTGCGCGGGAGAGGCCGGCGTGCCTCATCAGGCGTCTCCACCGCGCCCTGCTAGCTTAAAAGTTTCCACATTTCATCAACGTCTCCTTAGCTGAGGGCAGCAGACAGACATTTATTTTCAGTGTTGTTCTCACGCTGACAGTTTCATAGGGTAAAATGAATTCACGTACACTAATGCTTTGTGGTTTCAATTAGCAGTAGCACCATTTTTGCCTCTTACTGCAGGTCTAAGTAAAGGCTTGCTGAAAAGCCTGTGCCAGTACACCACTTACGCATTGCTGTTTCGGCCCCGGCAGCTAAAATTGGACTTAGCTCCATATATATTTATTCATTAATATTTAAAAAGCACAGTGTAATGCAGTGTTTTCCTGTCTGACTTCTGGAAACATTGAACCAATCAAAGGAAGCCAGTGCATCATGACAGGACTCACAAACAACACCCCAGCTCCCGGTGTAGTTGGTGCTCCGTGTTTCTAGGCACTGTATGTACAATATACCGAATCTACAACAAAAAGGCAGCAGGAGTTTCACACCTCAGAGGTTTCTTATAGCACGCTGGCCATGAGATGTGACTAATGCATTAGGCTGTGATTTTTGCTACAGTCAGTAAATCTCATATAAAATATACCGTGTGAGTATATATGCCTGGGCAAATATATCCCAGTGGTTCAATCAAAATAGGATGTTTTCCTAAGAAAGCAAGGTTGGCTTCAGCCACTCATTGCAGGCAGGAATGAAGGGATGAGGCTCTGCGCCCCTCTGATGCAGGAGGTCACAGCAACACGTGCCCTAATTTTGTAAATCAGCCCCAAGCCCCTGATGCCCCCTGCCCAGCGCCCTCTCCGGGTCTCTGACTTGCAGGCTCCGGTGCATACAACATATCCCTGCTCACCTTCTTACGTGCATGGCTGTTGACCAACACAGACACATTTCTCAACCTCTTCGGCCCCTGCCGGTGTCCCAGGCTACAGCGCAGACGTCTCTGTGCTGCCCGCCGCGTGCCCGTCGTAGCTGCCCCCTCTGCCACTTGGCACAGTCTCGACACTCGCGGGGTGAGAGCCTTCGCTGTCGTCCCTGCCATCTGGACCAGCCTCCCTGTCTCTTTCTGCCTCATCAACTCTCTATCTCTTCAAATTTTGTCTTAAAAATAGATTTTCTCCTCTGCATATGCCTCTTAATTTCTCTCTCGCTTTTTATTGGCCTTATGGCTCGGTACCTTAATTTATTCATCATGCAATGTCTTTACATCACTGGTTTCTATAATTTATACTGTATACTGCCTCTTCCCCTGCTTTCCTTGTATTATTTAATTCTGTGAAGCGTTTTGGAGCAATTTGTACGGGAGATGGTATAGGATACAACGCTGTATTATACTGTATGGAAGACAGCAACATCTGCTACTACATATATAACTTCTGCAGCACTTTTATAACTTGAGTTCATTTGCCCTTTTTTTTTTTTTTTTTTTTTTTTTAAATAAAAATTATTTTCTGGGATGAGACCCAATATGAACTTCGAAACAGCTGTAAAGTCTGTTAATTTATAAACTCTTGAGTAAAAGGCTAAACACTGCTGACTCCTGCTAACTTGCGAACTCCCGTGATTTTATCATGCATATTGTGATAGTCAGTATTTTTTCAGAAAGTACCTCCCCCTGGAGTCATGTGATTAAGTGAAAATTTCAGCTTTAAGAAAGAACGTGAAAAATAGTGAACTTTTATCCCTTGTTCTTGTGGACTAAAGCTCAAACCAGAAGGCTAGCAAGCAAACAAACCAAAGAAAACTGCTCAAAATTAATCTTTGAGATCTCATGATTACAAAGGTCTGACTCTTATGATTTTTACGGCTTCTGGTCGTCAGTCTTGAAACACTGCTAACGAACAGCACTGCTATTACTGGGGTGGTTGTTGGGAACAAGTAAATCTTGACTTTTTGACAACCTGCTTTTGCAAATCCCACTGCAGTGGGGGGCGTTGGTGCCGCTGTGTAACGCTGTTCGTGCCAGCAGACCCCCCCAGGCGCTGCGGTTGTCTAGTCTTGCGCTCAGGTGTTGGTGCATCGGTAGAGCACCCCGTACTCGACGTCTCACCCCCGAACAGGACCATTTCTCTCATGAAACAACCACCCGTAGACTGATCATAAATATTTGAAGTTGAACCTGGGCTTTGTAGTGCAGTTCAGTGACCTGGTCTTGTTCCCACTGCCTGGTTAGAGGAGTGCGCCGATCTTACCAAAGCGTGAGGTTTTGGGCTCGAGGCTCTGTCGTCGTGGGTTAGCTGTTAGCTACGGGGCTGGGAGGCTGCTTACGTGGTGCAACGTGTGGATAATTGTTGGTAGGGCCAGAGCCTAAATATCCAGTTGGCCCATAGACAGAGGCATTTGATTGCACCTCTTTCTATGAATGAGAGACTGATGCTGGCAGGACTTCTTGCTGCAAGGTTCATGGAAAGCAAACTGCAAAGGATTGTGGGTCTAGCTGAGACAACTTCATTTTGAAGATGACACCGGTGCTGGTGGATTCGTTTGTGCATCGCTCGCCCAGCTGCAGAGAGCAGCGCTTTCTCCACGAGATGAAATCGGTTAGCAAGAGCGCGGTTTAAAAAACAAATGAAATTTGATTTTTGGAACAGAAGGAGCACAACTGAACGACCGTATCACCCCGTCACTGTATTTGATTGCTAATGAATACAATGCATTATTCTTGGCAACAAGAAAAAAAAAAGATGGTGTTTTGCATTAAATCAACTCAATAACTAAATGAGCCAGAATGCACAATGCACAGCCCATAACAAGTAAACTCACCTCACCTTTCCTAAGCAAGTTTGAGCATAAAGTCTGCACAGTATAAAAATGCCTGGTGTTTTAGTCTTCGCGGACAGCCTATTTCTTAAATGCCATGACATTAATTGTGCGAAATGAAGTGCCCCTGTTTTCTAAGCCCAAAGAAGTTGGCTTACAGTTCAGTCTTAATGGATCTTCAGCGCTATTACAAAATGACTGATAGTTGTTGCAACCATTTTAGCAGCTTTTAGATCTGTTATACTTTAAATTAAATTGGCTGTGAATTCTGTAAGTGGCAAAGGTTGACAAACTAGCACTCAGTGCAACATCACTGCACTTCTGAACATAGCTGTCGAAGTCGGTACCTCCATGCACGTGGCTTTTTAAGCATCTCATAATTCTTCTTCCCCCCTGTATCAGGCATCAGTACGCTAGACCCTGAAGTAGGAAGCACAATGAACTCCAGAGAACAAGGCACAACTTGGAGAAATCACTCGGAGCCGGCTGCACACACACATAAGTAAACCAAGTTGCCGTCTCGCCTCCTCCACCCCACTGGCAGGGAAATGACAGTCGCTGGCTTGTCGAGAACTTGGCCTCTGCGCTCAAGGCTGGACGAGTTGTGCGTGCGCACTTTGAACATAATGCCCCAGTTTCTGGTTACAAGACATCAGTAAGGTCTTTTGAACCAAGTGTCTGACCGGCTCTTACAACAGCATCTGAGGACCCTCCGAGGTAGTTCAGATGCTCTTTTAGCCACAGGTCGGGTGATATTATAGCAGCTGCGTACTTGCGGAGGAGCGATGAAAAGATAACATCTCGCCCCAAATTTGTGTCATCCGGAGTGCGTGCAGACAAGCATGCTCCGGGCACAGTGACAGTCTTCCCTCCCGTGTGCCACCTCTGTGTACCATACAGCGTCAGGGCCCAGCCACACGCTGTACAGCTCCTGCCTGGGTAGGTTAGGTTCATTTTGAAAGAGGCGCTGCGGGTGAAAGACGGGAGCGTGGCTCGTGAGACAAAGAAGTAGAGGTACCATGAAGGGAGAATAACGCCAGGAGCTTTCTGCAGCATTCAGAGTGAAGCGAAGCCGGCGATGGGCTCTTTATCCCGAAATCTTTACCCTACCCGGTTCTGGCAAAACTCTCTCTGCAGGGTCCGGCTCTGCACGTCGGGACACGGGTCCGCATGCTTCAGATGCTTGTAAAATCACAGTCACTTCCCACATGCTGTGGCCTCACATTTCATGCTGTGCACCGCGTCTCTCTCTCTCTCTGCCAGCCTTGCAACTTTTATATATCTGAAATTAGCTCTATATAATTTTTCTTTGACCCATGCTGCACATTTTCGAATGGCAGGGGACAGGAAGGTTAACGTGGATTCTTCCTTCTCTGCGCAGAAGGCGGGCGTCAAATTCCCCTGCGGTGTATCCGAGGGAGGCAGAAAATTCACCCTAGGGTAGGGCAGCAAGGAGAGGGCAGTCTCGGTGTCCTCCGCACCGGGGACTCACAAAAGCAGCAGTTCCTTTGGCCGCCCTTCCTCACCCAGTGCTCCCAGTTCGCTAGTGGCATTGGCGCCCACTGGGCACCCGGAGCATGAAGACTGCTGCCCACCACCTCTCTGAGTGTTTTAACCCAGGGACAACCCCAGCCCGACCTGGAGCAGTGACGGGGGCCGAGGGGGAGAGCTCCCTCCGGGACCTACGCGTTCTCCCAGACGCTGCACTGTTTTATTTGCAGAGGTAAAACCATATGGTTGAGCCTAAAAAAAGAAAGAAATCTGCCTTAGACTTTTTGTTAGGCAGACTGCCGTCGAGGCTTAAAATAAGACCTGTTCAGACGGTGAAAATGAAGCCAGAGCTATCTCTTGAGGGCAGATTTGCACGAGGGAGGGGAATTAGAAAAGGATACCTGATGGATGGAGGGGGCAGGTTTATTTTGAATGCAATACCCCCGGCTCAAAGAATCCCATTTCCCAGCTCTAGGGACTGACTGCACAAATAAACCTCCGTCCACAACGATCTGGTTTTGCTTGCGCTGTTGGCATTACGTGAGCCTTGGCAGAGTGGCACGCGTGGAGCGGGCAGGCCCGATGTCTGGCGGCATGCGTCGAGCATTGGGTCCACGGGCTGGGATTTGTGTTTGCAGGAAACAGTGAGTGGATGAAGAAATGTTTTTATGAAGGGCAAGGTGCGTGCCTTTGCAAGGTGCCGACGTTTTCCACCATGTCATGGGGGGGAAGCGTGTGTGCATGCATGTGCATGCGTGTGTGGGTGCGTGACATTATAAACTCCAGCACTCGGCGCACACCGCCTTGTTCTCTCTCTCTCTTCCCAGAACTTGGATGCTTAAGGGGCTGGTGAAGTTTAATTGCATCTGAGCCGCGAATGGCACCAACCACTGCTGATTTGTCCAGGGGGTGGGAAAGCCCCAGGGGGGTCCTCTTCAAATCAGCTGCCTGGGCTGCTCTCACCTCATGCCTTTCCCCCCCTTCAGACATTTTTTCTGCTGATGCCTTGCACTTTTGGCATTGCTTCTGCCCAGCCCCAAGCTGCTTGCTTCTCCTGCTGAGGGTATTTCCTCTTCAAAGGGCTGCTGCTGCAGCTACCCACACTGCGTGAGGAGCAGGAGCCTTTGAAATGGATGCAGCTTCGCCGCACAGCCGGAGTAATAAACTTGTAAAAAAAGAACGGCTAGTTCCCAGGCTTGAAAAAATATTACAAAGTTAAGTGTCATCTGGTTTCCACTCCTTGCTAATAAGAGACCTCGGGATTCAGCGCTGTGTGCCTGTGGGTGGGCGTGCAATGCCTGTTCACATGTTACACGCACACCCACAACATCCTCTCTTTTGGGTGGCCTGGCCTCTCCACTCCTTTTCGGGGTGCAGACCCCGGTCTCCTCCCTTTTCTGAATGCCTGGACACTTGTTTCATAGATTTCATAGACATCAGGGCTGGAAGGGACCTCGGAAGATCATCGAGTCCAGCCCCCCGCCCAAAGGAAGGGCAGGAAGTCAGCTGGGGTCATAGGATCCCAGCAAGATAAGCATCCAGTTTGCTCTTGAAGGTGTTCAATGAAGGCGCTTGAACCACCTCCGGTGGCAGGCTGTTCCAGACCTTGGGGGCTCGGACAGGAAAGAAATTCTTCCTTATGTCCAGCCTGAAACGGTCTTGTAGTAGTTTATGAACTCTTACAGGCTTTCTTGTTCTCCACAGACAATCTGGTCTGCCCCGGACACAGCCGCCACTGCCCTCTTGGCTCCCGGGGTTTGTTGTGGTCTTTGATCCCCCCAGGGTGAAGCTGAGCAGCTCTTGTTGGCAGGCAGGGCACAAAAGCAGCAATGGCCTGAACTACCCATCCTCTCCTCCAGGACCGGGGTCAGAATGCACCCAGAGGGGTAAGAGGGGAGGGTGTCCTGATTTTGGGGGGGAGTTTCAACCCAGAGCTAAGCTTCCCTCAAAGTTGGCATCCGACTGTGGGACTGGACCCTTCTCTGTTCAGAAGTTGCATCCCAGTGGCTTTGAAATTAGCCTGGCATGAAAGTTGTGCTGAAAAAGAAAAAGATCTCATTGCATTGCACACCCGTGAGCGCACGGCACTCGCAGAGCGTTGCGGTGACGATTACTCGTCGTTGGGTCGGGGGAGGAGACAAATGGCTTCTAGATTACAGCCCGCCTCGTCCTGCAAGCTCTGGGTTTATTTGTGAGACATTTATCTCCTTGTATACACACCAGGAAAAAAAATTATCATTTAATTAATAAACTTAATAGCCTGAGGGATTCTGATCGATAAAATATAAAATGGGAAAGCAGGGGCTGATGCGACAAAATATTGAGTTGTCTGCAAGAAAACACAAGATCCTTTTTTAAATGGGCCGTGCCTCCACCTGGGTAGGTAGTGTCGTGGTAGTAGAAGAGGTGTCGTGAAGTACCGCCGGGTTGCTGGACATCACGCCGGCCCAGGCAGGCGACTTGATGGGACTCCTTGGGAAATAACAAGCCTCGGCACGGTTTCCTTGAAGGGACCGTGTTAGCCAAATAAACGGGAGAGCGCGGAGGTGTTGACGCAGGGACGCTGCTGTATGGTTCGCTCCAGCTCCGCTTCAGCCAGCACCGAGCGTGGGCCCATGGCGCTCTCGGCTCTGTCTTGGGCCTGGTTATTAGCACGTGCTCTGAAGTAGCTGCCCCGGGGAGCTGGCACATGCACACGAGTTTCCAGTTGTTACCCCCTTTGTGTAGGTGCCGAGAGCAGCGCATAGTTTCCTCTTGGTCCATACGGCTGGTCCATAATGATCGATGGAAACGGAGGTGATATAGGAGGCACCTCTTGTCTGCAACTAGCATCAGCTTTTATGCTGGCTGCAAAGCTAAGGAAAGGACCCAGGCGTTTCGGGTTCTGAGTGCGTTGTGGCTACAAGGAGATATTCGGTGGGGTGAGAAGAGCCCGTCTGGTGAGAGAACTGGTCGCTATAAATTGTGCGTCTAAGGCTGTGTCTGTGCTGCAGGCTGCAATGCCCAGCAGAGATGCCCGTGTTGGCTCTGATGGTCCTGGCGTGGGGCCCAGGTGCCACGTCAGCCAGGCGGCGAGGAGCACAGCAGGGGCAAATGTGCCCTGCAGAGCAGCAAGGTCACTCAGTCTGTGCTTAGGCTGGTGCAGCTATCGCCACGCGAGCTGGGGCATTGCCGCGCGGCGCTGCAGCCCGCCCTGTACTCCTGCCCCGAGGCACTTCCCTCCTCGCTGCTGATCCCTGCACGTGCAACTTATCCTCCACTCTCCCCACCCTCCTCCCCCAGACCTGGCGCGTCGCTTGTCAAAGCTTGCCATGGTGCAGAGTCCCAGGGAGGCCTGTTATATTACTGTTGATAGAATAAATGGCCGTGGGAAGGCACAGCCAACACACTACAGAATCCAAGACCAAGTGCAGAAGTGTATTCGTTATGGTCCACAAGAGGAAAGGAACCAAAAACCAAGCAGAAATCAGACTGCAGCTGAAATCATGCGGTCATACGAGGCAAACCTAATAAACCCAGAGGGAGGAAGCCTGGAGTCCGTTTGTCCGGTGGGGAAGAAGGGGTTCGGCCTTGTTGCCCTGGACTCGCTGCAGGGCAAGCTCCACCCAGGATCAACTCCTCCACGTAGCTTTATATTCAAAAGAAGTACAAATGCTGACGAGGTTTTTGGTAAACAGGTGAAATTATCTATAATCCTTTAACACGTGGATGGAGAAGTCCGACGGGAACCATCTTCAATACCGCACTCTAGCTTCTTTACTATTCATTTCCATCCAGGAAGATGCACCGACTGCAGATGCTTCCTCGGCCCGACGAAGGGTGCTTGTACCCGAACGCTTGCAAAGAAGATTTTTTCCAAGTGTTTTAGTTGGTCTAATACAAGATATTGGACTTCCCCGAAGAACCTTGTCTTCTACGAGGAGACGACGAGCTGAGATCGTTGGATTAACTGCATTTCCGCTGACACATGAGATCCTCCATATAATATAGTTGAAAGCCAACAGGGAGAATCGATGGCCATACAAGCATAGCTGGCTATCCGTTCAAAATTGAGCCCGCTGAAAATGGATAACAACAGAGTTTAATTTTTGGTCCCACGTATGATGTGTTTGTCTCCAAAATGAAGTCTGCTCTGGAAACCAAGGGCTGGTATCACTGTGGGGAGCTTCAGAGATAAAGGATAAAAATGTTAGTGTGTCCCTCAGCCTCTGATACTGAGCAGGTAAAGGACTAGACGCAAACGGCCTGGTGATAAGAGTAAAACATTCATCCTATCTCGGAATATTTGTTTCCTGCGCCGTCTTATTTAAACAGCTTATATTGCATTTATTGATTATTAATATACTTTCTCCTTTCTCCTCTGGCTGGCTTATTTATTCTTTTTTAAGCTTTCAGAATGCATTACAGGGTGCCCTCAATTTGAGTGGCAATAGTGAAAGATTTATTCTCGGTAGCATACTGACTGCGCTGCTAGCAAAGTAAACAGCACTTTAGATAAGATTTGGTTTTGCAGCTTCACTTAATGAGAACATCATCTTTCAGGGCACGGCTTCACTTGTGTAAGCAAATAGGCCACACAGATCCCCATTTGTTATAAAAATTAATATATAAAATAAACTATATTTATGTAGCCATATAGACGTATAATATGATGTCTCCATCCCTATCTATAAAACCTCATTATAATGTCACTTGTTGGGTTAGAAAAAAGGGGCTGGGAAGACATGTGACACTGCAAGGATATTTGAATTAGAAAAAAAATCGCCCAGTTAGTAGATTAACTCACATTACTATACTGTATCGCCACATATCCATCGCTGGCCGTGTTCTCCTTGGCGCTGAAACCCCTGTTACGTTCATACCCCACGGTGCTCAACTCCAAGGTTGCAAAACAGCAGGGAAATGGAAAATACTGAGGTTATGCCTATGCCTGACCTTACAAGCTGGCGCATCGTGCGGTGCTTGATGCTGAAGTGAAGCCGGAGCATTGTAGGGGGAGGACAGCAGCCAGACTCCTGATGCCTGGATGTCGTTATGGGCATTCGCGCCCCTTGCTTCTCCACGCTGACTGCTGAAATGAGGGCGCCGAGCAGCGGTGGGGAAGAACTCAGCATGAGTCCACCATACAGGGGTGGCAGTTGTGCCAGGCCTTTTGTCCCACTGTGCTGGGCATCTTTAGGGCAGGCTTGCAAGACTCGCCGCTTGCCACCGGAGCAAGAACAACGTGGTGCAGCTCCGTGCCGACTCCAGACAGCCTGATCTACTGAGGGACGGAGAAGCGCGAAGGTGATGCCTTGCTCCACAGCGCTAGTACAACTCGATGCTACCCAGGATGAAGAGTGCCAGGGGTATTAGAAAACTCTAAGATAGATAGCACCATCTGATATCTGACATTATACCCCTGGTACATAATACACAAGGCATGTTGTAGCAGTATTTTGTATTTTACTACATCGATCTATCTCAATCCCCTGCTTGGGTCGAGGCAGATAAATGGATGCAAACCTGACAGGTAAAATGTGCTCTGTTTTCCTTTGGGCTCCATCAATTAACTTACCGACTTTCTGAGAGCTTAGAGTTCAGATCTCTAAAAATGATACTAATCAATCTTTTTCTGATTTAAAGTGTGCGGGTGATGACCACCCTTTAAAACTTCTTGCTGTGAAGAATGGGAAAGCAAAGTCAAATTTGCTAATTTTCAACCTCTTTCTGCTTTTGCAGTACTGCATAACAGATCATTTCCAAGCAATTATTATGTGAAAAATGTAGGACCTTTTTGGTTTTGTACGTACATCTAAGAGATACAGAGCAAGCGTAAAAAGAATTTTAATTGGTTTGAGATATTAGCAGGAAATGATTTGCCTTCATTTGTAGAACCAAAAAAATAGTAAGGTACCTTAACTATTACATTTGGGAAAGGACTGTATACCTCAGTGATGCGGTTACTCGTGTGAAATGCAGAAAAGTGTTAATTGGGGTGGGCTTGCGAAGTGAAATTAGTTACAAGTGGTCTGTAGATGAGCACAGGGATTTTTAGACTGTTATACCTCAGCTATACTTCTAGGGTAATTCGTTAAAGATAATTGGGATGTTAAACAGTTCCGTATGTAGAGAAACCGCTGAAGTGTCATGCCAGTTTTAGCCTGATTAAATCGCACATTCATTATTAATGTTTAGAGGCATGTTGTACCTGTGCAGGTACCTGATCACTTCCTAAAATGCTGGCAGCCTTCGGCCTGGTTGAAAAGACCATCTCTGCCCCCGTTTCACCTGGAAATAGAAACTCTTCAGCCAGGGGGCTGCCCTTCTACTCTTTCCTTTCCCCGCGCTTATTAAATGCTCATTAAAAAGAGGCGCAGCTGCAGATCCTTTCTGTATTGTATAGTTGGCTAAATCTTTGCCACTCGCTTCACAGCCAGCTTCGCAGGTGTTAGCGTGCGGCGGCTGGGCGTGCGAAAGAGTACTCACTGCCAAAACGCTGGGGCAGTTCCTGCCCGTCGAACTCGGCCGCCACCGAAGTTAGCGGGGTTTCGCTGCTGACGTTGATGGGGGTCGGTTTGCGCGGGCGGCTCGGTCCCGGTCCTGATGCCTTTGCGCTGTGAAGAAACACCGTTACCTTACCTGTGCTACTGCTGAAAACGGGTCCGTGCGGGCTCAAATCGTGAGAGTGTACGGGTCTCCAGGGCCGTGGGGCTAGCTCCTGTCCGGATGCAGGATTAGCTGCTCCTGTGTCGTCCCGGACATGTGCCTATCCTGGCACTTGTTGAAAACCTCCAGCAAAGGCAATTCTAAAACTTCCCTAACTACTTCCTAGCAACTCCCTGGCTTCGGATGTGCTAATATTTTGACCTAGCTGATGTAGGCATAAACGTTTCTTTATCACGTGCCTGCTCTGATCCTTTTTTTTTCCAATTGTGTTTCTTTTATGTTTGCAAATGATAAAGTGCATTAGACCACAGAGCCCTAGAGCCATTCATTTTGGTGAAACAACAGCCATGCTATCAGCCAGGAAAAAGAAAGCCACACGAAGGAGAACAGGGGAGTTTTCCCCGTGTAAATGGACTTTAAGGAAGGGAAACGCAGGGGTTTCTTTTCAATCAGGAAGCCAGCAAAAATCAATACCCAGTCTCAGATTTCTTCTGCCTTCCTTTATGTATTAATGATGACATAAGTCTTCTCTGCATAATTTACCTCATTTGGGGTCTCAGCCTTGCATATTTAATATGTCCACATGCCCTGCCTCTGTTCACCAAGGACGATCTTTCTGTGCTTTAAAGGTGTGTGCGCCAGGTCCTGTGCGTGCTATCACTTATTTATTGCCTCCCTGGTGGCGGGCTGGAGCCAACAGGCATATCGTTAGAGTAACTCAGACTGGGAACCGGTGGAAAGTCCAAGTACGTTCATAATTGACCATTAGCCACCGTAGATTTGTGTCCGAATGTGTGTGATTCGGACCGCAGGAGGTTCACATTTCTTTCTTCAATAACCCCTTCATCTTTCAAGGCATGTACATACATGAAAACCTTGCATTTCTGATCTGCTGTATCCCTGAGTTGAATGATTTGACGGCTTGTTAATAGAAACAAACTGATTTTGTTTGCAGGGAAACTTTCAACTACACCAAAACTAAGTGCCAGCCTCTCCTGCTCCCACTTCTTCCCCGAAAGAAACGGGGGGGAAGGGAAGAAGAGAAAAGGAAAAAGTGAGAGCAAAAAAGATATTATCAGAATCAGCGGAGCCAGCAGCATAATCTGCAAGTTCTGGGCATACTGTTATGATATCTGAAACATAATTATCAAGCTTAAGTTAATTAGACTAATGCTTAGAAAATCTGGCATGGCAGATTGTGGTAAGTAATTATATATACCGATTAAAAGATGTAATACACAGTGAGCAAAGGCAAAGGAAAACTCCATTTGACACAGCCAGTGAACATACACAATTAAGAAGTCAAGTATATGAGCACTGACAAAGATACTGAACTTTGTGGAAGATGATGGGCACCATGCCAGCTTCCCGGTGGAGCAGACTTTATGTACCATCAGTAAAATATTGTTCTTTTTTTATTAAAAGCAAAACTGCAATTTCCTAGCTGAAATATATATGAAGGGTCATTTGGTTTCTGCAATATGATCAGCTGACACGAGTACAGACTGCACCGTCAGTGGCTTTTTGTTGGAAGTGACTCACAGGATGTCATGTGGCCACGCAGAAAATAAAGCTGTCGAGGCTGCGCCTTGCACAATTGCAGCACCGCCGGCGAAAGGGAATCGCTGTCGCAGGGCAGAGCGTGCCGGAGTCGCGCGTCCGCTACGGCGCAACTGAGCATAGAGCTGGGATAACCCGGGCACGGAGAAACACCATAGTGTCCCTCCCGGCAGGGGCCGGCAAAACGGCTGTGAGAAGGCCGGAAAGCGAGAGAGACGAGAACGCCGTCCCAGAGATTGAGGCACCTCGTGTAAATCCTCCCACGGCATGCCCCTCACCAATTCTGCCATCGCAAGACAGAAACAGAAACCCGCACAGTGCCTAGCCAACAGCTGAGACGAAAGACCTGTGCCAAACTGAGCCACACATCCAGGCAGCTTGGACTTTTAGCCCAAAATACTAAGGGAAGCTTTTGGGATAATGTAGAAACTCTGCTCATCAAGCACATGTATGATTCACATCTAGTGAAAACTTCTCTGAACTCTTCCTTCAGTCCCCTACAATTAAATTCAAGCTGTGCCAGAGGCGGTTTTTATTTTCTGAGGTTCAGCAAATTCTGGGTAGCCTTTTCCCCACCAGTTCCTTCTTCACTTATTTATTTTGTTGACTTTCTGTCCGTGTCCTGCCTGGCTCTTTGCCGCTCCTGAGTGCGTGGTCTAAATGACGGGACTAGCGCTTCTTCAGGGTCCTCCAGCCTGATCGGCTATAGGAAGTGGCGCAAACCATTATTACGGATGTATTGTATTACTGCGTGAGTACTGGTACATACGCATTCTTATACTGAAGCACTAGAGAAGTGTGGGTAGGTATAGGTGGAAACATGAGCGCTGGTTTGCCCGTCCCTCTTTAATAGGACTTACAGTATTTTAATAAAAAACGCTTACCTATAGTCTTCACCCAAATAAAGCTTGTGGATTTTGGCTCACAACCTGTACTGCTTTGTCAATCAGTGTAGCATATTTCTGGAGATGTGGAGCTGTTCACACAACTCAAAACCGTCTGTGGGCTCGGGCTCTTGCAAGCTAATGAAAGGCGGTGATGATACCTCGAGAGCAAAAATCACAGCGCGCTCTCTTCTTGCCGCGCGTGCTCTGAACCGCGTTGCTGCTACAAGTAGAAGAAACAGGGAAAGGTCTGAAACAAAGCCCTGATCAGGACAACATGACATTTTGCCAGTGGAGATCTCTGTAATATTGCTAAGCAGACACCAAGATATTCAGGAACAGAGCTGATATTGTAGCCTGCAGCTAGCTAAACTGGTCATCCCAGCAGTTGCTGTTCAAAGAAAAGGTCGGGGTAGATAAATATTTTTCATACGCGTTCGGAAGGCCGGGGGCAAAGGCGTTGAGTGTCCTTCCTCGTCCAAATGCACTTGCAGTATGTAAGGGCCAAATACCCTGTCTGAAGTGGATTTGGCACCGGAAAGCCCATGGAAATGCACTCAGTGAGGCTAGTGGGGTGGTGGGACAGGAAGGGGGCTTGGCTATCACCCTCTGTTACTGCAAGGCTCAAAGGGGCAGGGGTGGCATGGTCTGCCAGCAGTGGTATATAGTGGATGTATATAGGGAAGAAGCATCTCTTTCCTCATATATGTCTAAGAGGCATGCTGCTCCTTGCCTGGAGCAAGCTGAAACTCTCCCCCCCACTTCCCCTCTGTTCCTGTATCGGTAGGAGCGCTGCCAGGAGGTCAAAGGCAGTGATTCTTCCCCTCTATCAGTGCTGGGGAGGCCACATCTGGAGTCCTGTGTCCAGCTGTGGGCCCCCACTACAGAAAGGGTGTGGACAAGTTGGAGAGAGTCCAGCAGAGGACAGCAAAAATGTCTGCCGTGGGCTGGGGGACATGACTTGTGAGGAGAGGCTGAGGGAAATGGGCTTATTTAGACTGCAGAAGAGAAGACTGAGGGGGGATTTGATAGCAGCTTTCAAGTCCCTGCAGGGGGCTGCAAAGAGGATGGAGCTGGACTGGTCTCAGTGGTGGCAGATAACAGGACAAGGAGCAATGGGCTCCAGTTGCAGCAAGGGAAGTTGAGGTTAGGTAAGTTTAGGGTAGCAAAACACTGGAACAGGTTACCCAGAGAGGTGGTGGAGTCTCCATCCTTGGAGGTTTTCAAAACCCGCCTCGACAAAGCCTTGGCTGGGATGATGTAGTTGGGGCTGGTCCTGGTTTGAGCAGGGGTTGCACTCCACGTGACTCCTGAGGTCCTTCCAACCCTCATTTTCTGTGATTCTTCCAGTCTGGAGCTCCCTGACCTGCTCCGACAGCTCCCCTCCATCCATGTCCACCACCCCGAATGCAGGGTTTGTGCATGCTGTGCTGCAGACAGCCTATTTTAGAAAGATTGCGGTGACAGCAAAGGAATTAGTCAAACATCCACGTAGCGTCTTTTAAGGAAACTTCCAATTTACAGGTTCAGCTTATAAGGCGCTATTCAGCCAACTGGCAAAAACTGGGAACGGCAGTTAGCCATCTGGAGTTTCCGACTTGCAGCACTGCTCGCGTAGCTGTGGTTGTATGCCATGCAGAACCCTTTGTGATGTCAGGAAAAGCAGCGTGAGCTGCTGCCAGGTTGTATATGTATTTAAGATACAGAGGACGTCTTATTTTTCTTTTGCTGCTGCTTTAGGAGATGAGTTTTTCAGACTTTGGGGCATTTATCCTTGACAAAACCTGTCTGGCAAGAATGACACTAGGTCAGCAGAATAACAATGGGTTCTTAATGCAGCTTCTCTTTTAGCATTTCTTTCATTTCTCAGAGCTAGAGTAAATATCATTCATATTGGCAGAATATAATGGGAACATTGAGATACTAATTTTTAGAACTATACACAACTTTTTAAAAATAGTGTTGGCCTCCCTGCTGCATGTCCTCAGTGTGTCAGGAGCAATTCCAAGGTTAGACAGCCCGTAAGGTACTTGCAAAGGTCGTGGTGTTGTCTTTTCAGCCCCGGTGCCTCTGTGAAATATTCATGGTATTGCTCCGGTATTGGAATAGGATTTAATGTTTCATTGCAGTGCCATCTGTTTTTTGGTCGGTGTTATTTTTTTCCCGCAGGTGGGGGGGCAGGGGAGCAGGGCGGGAGTGGGAAGTGATGCAAACATATGGATTCAGATCTGATGTGAAAGGCATTAAATGAGCATTAACTCCTCCATAACAAAATAGCTTGTCTGATCCTAAGTGTTTTCTTTCCAGTGTGCAAAGCCTTTCTGCTGAAACTGCCTTCCTACACATAGATCATCTGCAGGACCCAGTTTGTGCTGCTGCTCAAAGGCTGCGAGGCCGCATTCAAAGAGCTTTTATTATGAAATATAAAGCTCGCCCGTACAACTTAGCAGAGGCGATGCTTTCCTCACCCAGACAAGCAGCCCTGGTGAGCACGGGGGATATGTTTGCTGGAGTTCTCCAGAGGATCTCGGTGGCTCAGGGGTTTGCAGGGAGAGAGATGAACCTTGGAGGTGAAGCAAGCATGGCTGGGGCATGGCTTACCACCTCCCACCGTGCCGGTCCTGCAAGGCGGCTTCCAAGAGCTACTCTCGTAGGACTTTTTGTTTGGTTCAGAGAAGCCAGGCGGGTTTTCTCATTGCGTTCACGTACGGTTTTGCTGTATAACGTGTTTCTGAGGGTCAGAAACCAGGCCCGACTGAGCAAAGAGTTTCCAGTCGGATGCATAGGCTCTCTAGGTCTGTATTCCATAGAGGGCTTAAGAACAGACACAGGCAGACAAGCTTCTTGGGGTCGATGTGGTATCTTTTATTAGACCAACTAAATAGTTGGAAAAATTGTTCTTGACAAGCTTTCGGGCGCAAATGCCCTTCTTCAAGCTTAGGGAGAGTGCGGATTGTCTGCCCTGTGCCTGAAGAAGGGTGCCTGTGCCCAAAAGCTTGTCAAGAACAATTTTTCCAACTATTTAGTTGGTTTAAAAGATAGTTGGAAAAATTGTTCTTAACAAGCTTTGGGCACAAGCACCCTTCTTCGGGCATAGGGAAGGCAATCTGCACTCTCCCTATGCTTGAAGAAGGGTGTTTGTACCTAAGAGCTTGTCAAGAATAATTTTTCCTGCTGTTTAGTTGGTCTAATAAAAGAGATCATATTCACCCAAAAAACCTTGTCTGCCTGTGTCCTTAGACCAACAGGGCTCCAACCAACACCACCCCTGAAACGAGAGTGGCCGTAGCTTGCAGTGCCGGCTTAGAGGCAAGCGGTGTTGAAGTGCTTTGCCGAAGAGGGGCGGCATTACTCTCACACGTCAAGTCAAGCGTGCGTTTGCATTTCCTCCCACAATGCAGCAAAAACCAGGTGAGACACTTAAAGCTGTGACAGCAAAGGGTCAATGCAAAAAGTAGTTTTTTTAAAATACATCATTGACACTGTACTCCAGTGAAGCAGATGAATGATGAGGATAATATCAGCACGGGTGATAATGAATACATTGTCCTTTTCATGTATATATGCCCAAATCATAAAGGGAGGAGGAGGCGGGGAATCTCCAGTAGACATGGACAAAACGTAACGCCTCAGCGAGCGCAGATGATTTATTTGGGGCACCTTACGCATTCATCCTGGCTGGCTTGAACGGAAGACAAGCACGCAGCAGACTCCTCAGATGACAAGCATTTCTGTTTTGGACTCATTAAAAGTCCTGCTGTAAACGAGGTAGGATCCCAAGTCAAACCCGCGGATGGGGAGTTCACAGGATGCCGATACTTTTTTTGTCCCTAGTGGGGGTAGTGATTGTGAAGGTGATTAAACGGCAGCAGAGTCTGTGCTACCTGTGGTGTAAATGCAGGCCGTGGGCCGGGGCCGATCGACGTGGCGCGCTCATCGGGATGCCGTGGAAATAGCACGGGCCCAAGGGGACAGATCCTGCGGCAGCTGCGTGCAGCACTAGTCTCCTTGCACCGTGTTAGACCCCGACAGCTTGCCAGCCCCTCTGACTTGAGAGCTGAAAACAGCTCGCTGCCGTGCCCATAGGAGCGGTTCCTGAGAGCCCCTCCATCAGCTCTGTAACCCGGAGGAACGGGCCGGTCCTGCCCGAGACAGACACTGGTCTTGGGTCTTTTGATTTTATCCTTTTAACTGTGTAAGTTATATCTAAGGCCCTACCAGGAGCGGGGCTGTATGTTGCAAGGTCTGTATAGCCACAGCCCCTGTCTGGGCCCCAAGTCTAGACCAGTGGTGCTCACCATTTTTGGACTGTTAGCCTCAGGTCATCCTCCGTGTCTCTTGTGACTTGAGTGGCACCCCAAACTGAATTTATTCATTACAGTGCTCACCTCCTGGCAGAGAGGAGGGCAGTAGGGGAGGGGAGCTGCCGCATAGGGAGAGCCCTGTCTGCCCTTATCTGCTTATCAACTCGCACCTGGAGCCTGAATCTCTCCTTATATCCTTATGTCCTCACACCTCACTTACCTCCTCGTGCTTCCTGCGGCACCCTGGTTGGGCATCACTGGCCTAGATGGACCAGGCAGACCCAGCCGGGGGCAAGAAGCAGAGCAGGCCAGCACAGGGACCAGCGTGAGGTCGGCAGAAGTCATGTTGCATCTATGTTTTTCGGAGTGCGGAGGGATTCGCTGGGAGCGAGAGGTGTGGAGCAACCCTGTCGGAACAGGCTGGAGCAAGCGGCCGATCAGCGCGGGGCGTAGGGGTCTGTCCAAGATGACGGCCAGCTCCCCACGCTGCCGAAGGACCAGCCAGAATCTCATGCTGGCTTTTCTGCACGAAGAGAGATGTACCGCCTGCGTCCCGCTGCCTGCATACGTCTTGGTCCAAGGACATTTTGGGGAAATGGCGGCCCCGGTGCAGCAGTCCCTGCTTCGGCAGTTGCTCGTATTGGCCGGACCCGCTTCTGCTTTCACTCTATCGTACACAGAAGCGTTTTGCAGTCCGCGGTTAGCACAGAGAAACTTTCAGTCCTCTCCCAATTCATATGGGAGCCTGACCACGATATATCCTTCTGCAGCATTTACCTTAGCGCAGACACTCGGTATGGGAACGACGCGCTGCAATCCCAAGGCGTATTCGCACTGACACCGCCAGTTGGATAGTAAGTAATATCGGATCCAAACTGCGAGGCTGGCAAAGTCTCAGATCTTCCTTTGGCTACTGGCTTTGATAATGCAATATTATACTATATAATTGGCTAGGCAATTGAGTTTTGTTGTAGTGCAGTAGTTTGACATAATTACCTTCCAGCACTCTAATTTTTCTTGTACGTTAATACTTTGGGGGTTGCAAACTCTTCAGCATCAACACCACATATTCACTGAGAATGAGAATATTGCTAATTAATATCAAAGCTTTTTTCAGCACTTTTAGCTGGAAAGCCACATTAATGACTTTTGCTTTCCTGCCAGTGGTTTTGCATAAGTTGAAGATGCAGTAATGTGTTTGTCACTCACAAGTAACGGCCGTTGCTCGACCCAGGAGGACAACGGCCCGCCGCACGGTGAATTCTGAGTTCCTCTCTGCAAAGGGCACGAAGAAATCCCGCCACGCAAATGCGTTATAAAATAATATTGCGTTTCCCTGAAGGACTGCGGTGATAAAAACGCAAAGCGTTCTGCAGCACCAACAACTTTTAGTTATGTGATGCTGGGCGGCATGAGTGAGAAAATGAACGTTTTTTTGCAAAGAGATATATTTCAAGAGCTTTGCTGTTTACAAGTAATCAAAACTGACAGTCATGGATTATTGGTGGAAGAGCATTTTCTGCTTGAGGTGAAAGAAGAGGGTAATTTATCAGGAAGCCCAAGGAGTCAGACATCAGTAATGATCTGCTTGAAGAAGGGCATATCTTAGCAATAGTGCATTTATTCGTCCCGCAAGGCACGAAGATGTACTAGGTTGGTAAACAAGACTCTCGGTGCTTGAAGAATGTCGAGCAGACACACGCTGTAATTTGCCGGGCAGCGGTGATTTGAGGGTTGTGTAATGTGTGTTTCTGCGTCTGTCTCAAATTTAAAAAAATAGAAAAGTTTATAACATAATAGAAGCAGGCTGCAATCGATGGCTGCTTTCTGGAGCCATCCCAAGCCTGCCTCTGAGAGGGATGTAGCTCAGCCACATTAATTTGTTCTCTTATCTCTGTTATTAATGCTTGCATTTCTGTGATATTCCTGTATCCATTAAGCATGGAAGAAGCTGCTTTTCCGCCGGTTTCAAATAGGTTTTGCTTGCTTGCTTGTGCGGCTGGCTAGCTCTCCATCTGGAGTGGGGACCTTGCTTACCTCTCTCTCGCACACACGAGCATTACTGACGTTTCTAAAACGTGCGCCGCAGGTTTATGCAATGCAAAGAGGGCTTGGCAGCCTGTCAGGTCACCGTTTCGTGCGACGCCTGGGCCGCGCGCTTGCGTGCACCGTGGCGCTGGCAGCATGTCCGGACCACGTCGGGGACGCGTAGCCTGCCTGCTCCGCACCCCTGCGTGCAGAACAGAGCTGCCTTGGCGTGGCCGTGCGCACGCCTCGGGCAAGCACACCAGCACCCTTTACCTTTCCTCACACCCCTCCTCCAGGTGCTAGGAACAAAACCCCAAGAGCGACGAGCAGGATCTGTTTTCCTCCCAGCCATCCCCCTTGCACGGCATGTGTGGAGAGCTCGTGCTGGATTGCAGAGCCCGGGGAAACGAAAAGGGCTCTCGTTATCCTCCTTGCATTGCTCGTCAGCACTTGCCCTAGACAGTGCTCACGCTGACCCTTGCAAAGGTCTGCTCTGCCAGCGGCTCGCTGTGCTCCTGCCAAAGGGTTTCTTGCCACTCTTTGGTCCCTGGAGGCTTGCGAGCGGGTTGTGGGCGCACTTTACTTAGCAACAGCGATTGGAGGGCTGCGTAATTGCTGTATCTGTGTTTAGCGTGGAAGGATGCTGCGTTGCCCCCAGGAGACACCGCTGACTCCTCACCCAAACCAGGCCGGTTTCTAACCCAGCGGGAAGCACCGAGGGTCGACTGATTCTGGGAGACAGCTCTGAGCCCCCGGTGTAACAAAGGGTTAAACACCACCCCGAACACTTTGCACGGGGGATAACAAGCGACCCGCACTCTTGCTGGTGGCGTCATCTTGGCGTTACGCAACATACACGCGCCGCCCTCGCACCCGACCGGAAAGGTAATGAGGCACGTGAGACTCGGCCTGTCTCCGTCCTGAATCAGAAACGCGGGGGGAAGTCCAGTAGAAGTAGTACCGCAAAGACGCGTTGCAGGCAGACGCCAGGACGCAGCGGGCCATGTCCCAATGAAACGGCGGAGGATGAGCTGCTCCGTCGATGCTCGCACCAGGCCAGCACGTAGCAGCTTCAGGAGCAGCGGAGGTCAGCTCGTGTGTTGTTAGCAGGAGCTGTGCGCTCCCACCTGGCAGCCCGTCGGGAAGGAGATACGGTGGCTTTCCTTCTCCCGCTCCTTGCTTGCTCCTAGCAGCTGCCTCTGTCTCTGACGTGCCCCTGTTTGTCTGCATCCTTGCCTGCAAATTCCCTCCTGCTCTTGAGTCCACCCAGGGGAGCGCCCTGCCGGACAGATCCAGGGCTCTTGGAGCCGCCTTTTGGCCCTTTTCTCCAGGCAGAGGAGGGGGCAGTCGCACAGAGTAAACAGGACGGGCTGTTCTGCCCGCTGTGTACGTCACGCGATTTCTGTTGCTGGATGTACGGGATCCGGCGCTGCCCCCTCTACCCCCACGGTAACCTCGCGTCCAGAACCGATTGCTTTCAAAGGTGAGTGGTTGTGTAGCAAAGGGAAACCTCCTTCTCTCGTCACCTTGGAGAACTCACCTTGGGCTCCGATTTCCATTTGGGAAACGCAGTGTTCGTGTGTCGGCACCGAAAGAGAGAGCGCCGTGCTCAGGGACGCCTCGTGCTGGGGGAGGTCCGAGCGGGGTGGTGGGAACGCATGGCGGTGTTAAAAGGCACTGCCATTTCTCACGGTAGCCGGAATTAAAATGAATCGTGGCCTGGAAAGGAGCCCGGGTTTGTCCGGCGCTGTCTGGCTCTCGGGGTTTTATCCATCTTTGGGCTCTGGCTGGCTGGTCTGAGAGACGAGTGGCCGAGCAATTGGCTTCGACCCGTCTCTTGCTGTGGAAACAGCAAAGCCTAAAAACCCCCAGTTCTGCTTCCCAAGAGCAGAGCAGGGAGGCAGGAGAGGAGGAAGGTGATGCCCAGGATCCTGGAAAGTGGAGAAAGGCATCGGGAGACAACAGGGAGCCCGGAGGGAGGTGTGGGGAGAGAGGGCTGAGCAGGGCAGGCTTGCCCAGGCACCATTACCCACTTCGAGGGTTTTACGGTCCATTCCCACGCTCTCGTAACTTCATCCGCGGCACCGGCTTGTCCCTCTCTGCGAAACACGGGAAGCCAGGGCCGTTTCCCGACTAGCCACAAGCATCCTCCTGTTGCACCAGTTGAAGCAGCGCAGTCTCATACGCAACCGCGTTTGCATTTGTTTGAAGGCGCTTAGCAGCCGGGCTTCTGTTTCTGACGCAGGTACCGGAGGCAGGCAGGATAGATGATGACAACGTACACAGTGTACCTTCCCCTGGTTTTTAAATCTTCCTCCGTAATTCTATAAAATCATTACAAGATAGATTTATAACATACCTACAGCTAATATAAAAATGAAAATTAGTCTTGTACCGGTGGAACAGTAATACGGTTTCATTTGCCTACAGCTATCGTATCGTATCTGCCTTGGCATGGAAGGAAATAGCTTTCTAATGTAGCCTCATCTGCTGAGCAGAATGAAATCTCTGTAGCAGAATGTAAAGCTGCATCGGACTGTAGCTGGCAGCAAAATTTGGAGCAGGAGAAACATAGCACAAATAAAAGTATTTGTGGGGTGGATATATGCTAATAATCCTAGTTTATTGCTAAGCACGCCATATATGGCACTGCAGTTGCCTTGGCTAAATGCGACATTGTTTTCATCTCTGCTCTTAAGGGCTTTATTTTCTGCACTGAAGTTTGTTCAGGAATAAGAGGTGCAAATTCATTATTTTCCACCATTGTCTCTGACAGCCACAAAAAAGTAGACATTAAGTTATTCCTCGGACGCACCGGTGCTCCTGATGCAGCCCGCGCTGCATGTTTGAAACCTGCAATACTTTTGAGCCAAAATAGGTATTTAATTTGAATGTTCTTGATGTTTCTGCCATCTTCTGCAGTGACTGCCTTTGTCTGATCAGTGCTTTGAGGTTGCTTAGGTAGGAATAGGGATGTGTGTGCTAGAGCAGTGTGTTAGTGTGAAGGGACTGGCTTTCCTGACACAACTGATGGCACGTCGCACTCACCCGGCAACAAGTAAGACTTTGTACGTGCCGCAGTTTCCAAACCTAAGGCAGCAATGAACGATTTCCCATGCATGTTATCATTCCCATTTGGATGGGCAGCTGGCACACAAGGTGGTTAGTGGGGTAAAAGGGGTTTTGTGGCCGGGGTGTGGTTAGGTAGCCCCCGCTCAGCGTGGCAAGAGGGTGTTACTAAACTTCCATGGAGGAAGGATATGGACCTAAACTGAAACGTCCTCAAGAGCAATCCTAGCTGCCTGGGCAGAGCCGGATTTACATGATATATCTGTATAATAGTGTCATACTTGTATGTCATAGCACTCATTCATCAACCCCAAGCCTTCATCAGGCCGTGGACTGTCCCAACCTGGACTAGGAGCATTTCCCCTCCCTTCCCAAAGTGCATCCCTACCAGTCCCACCCGTCCACCCAGAATCGACCAGCTCCATCCAAATCTATAGCTGCTGGCCCAGATAATCCATGCCACAGTCACCCATCTCCCGTACCACCCTGCGTGGATCTCGACCGCGCACGCTCGCTCTCTTGCTCGCGCGTAATTTGACCGTGGGAGCGTTGAGAGAGCATCAACTAACTCCGTTCTTCTCCCTTTCCCCCGCCGCTGCAAAGCTGGAACGCCACGACAAAGGCAAAGAGGATGCCCCCAGCAAGTGGCGCTCCGAGGAGGACATGGCAGCCGAAGCCGCAAGTCTGAAGAAATATTTCCAGTAAAACCAGAGGTAAAAAACCCCATCCTGAGCAGGTGGCACAGATGAATGTATCCAGGCAGCACCCAAGACTGGTAGGTCCCACCTGGGCACCCTAAAGATGCAGACCCTGTCCCGAGGCATTTGTAGGGCAGTGAAAGCCCAAGAAGTGGAGGCAGGAAACCCTACAAGAGGCAGACGGTAGAGGGAAGGGGGCACAGGAGCTGCACATGGGAGGGCAGGGAGTTTCTTTGCCTTATGCCCACGGCGTGGTGGTTCAAAGCCAATGCCTTGCTCTTACAGTGATCCCTCCAGCACAGGCCTCCTCCAAAGCCCCCATCACACCTCGGAGGCAGATTTAGCATCCAGTTCCCAGAGGACAAGGCAAAATGGATTAGAGAAGCCTGAATTTGCCAGCAGCTACTGCTCAGAGGTGTCTCACATCACTTCCCACTATAGCTTGGGTGTCCACGTGGTGGCTGGTTAATGAGAGGTGTGTGCATACTTGTGTATTAGGGGGCTATTTTCCTTCCTTCCATCATAAAGCACTTGTTTGATCTCATTCACAACATTAACCCGCTGAAGAGCCGCGTGTCCTGGTAAGTTTTCCACTGGCCCAAGAGGGAAAAGTTTTGAAGGAAAGGGGGGAAAAAAAAAATAGAAACTGCTTAGGCAAGCACTCACATGTTGTGCTCTAAAAACTGAGGTATTTTCGTCCCATGCTGGTAGGCCCAAATGTGAGAGCCTTGCAAGAGTGCTGAACTGCCACCGTGAGATCAATACGAGCTATGCTGGGATGCTCACGAGTGTAAAGACTGCAAAGGCTTCCTTTTCCGTCTGTCGCTTGCCATCGTCGAATGCTCTCGTTCCAACCTCATTTCAGCCGCGGCTGGGACTTGCGGCTCCCAGCACAGTTGGCAAAACCTTTGGCTAACGCCCCCCGGGACGCTCAGTGAGCATACATGGCACTCAATGAAATATGTATGTCATTACTGTTGGGTCTGTGTTGTTATATGTTGCTTGCCATTGCTTTCGGCCCACGATGCCCAAACTTGCGGCATCACCGTGAAACTCCTGTCCCCGGCAGAGCGTTGTCTTTGGAAATGTAAAGGCTCTGAATGTCGTTCAAAGATGCACTTCAGCATCTTTTGGACTTCTCATATCTTGTCTGCTCCCTTGGCCCTGTTTCTGAAAGGATGAAAACTCCTAGCAAATTAATGAGGGCATCATCATTTTCCTTCGGTGCTATTTTTGCTTTTCACCTATGGAGGATTTATTCCGGCATATCTAAGCATCCCCAGATGCGATTTCAGTTGAGTTTTTATTGCTGCCCATGAGACGGTTAGAAAAAGCTGAATGTAGAAATTCAGGAACCAACAAACAGCAGCATTTTGGGTCTTTTGCACTGTCGTTCTCGTTGAGCGCTTGGAGGGGAAATACTGGTTCATCAGGTTCGCTCCTGTGATTCCTCTACACCAATTAATTGGGTTGATTCCCAAGGGAGGACTTGGGTACTCACTGCACGGCTGAACGGAGGGCCTCAATATTGAGATATGTGATTAGATACCGTGTCCCTTCTGAGACCATTCGGTGCATTTGAACGGTCCACTCGTGGCAGCCATGTGACACTGTAAGGTCCAGGAAAACCACGCAGCTGTATTCACTGGATATGTCTCATCTGTGATGCCTGAAAGTTGACTCCTAACAACGGTCCTTTGGTGGGAAGTGATCACAAAGAAGGGAAAATATCACGTGAGTATAATAGGAAGCTCTCAATGGTCTCCCTCCTGTCTGCGAGGCCTTGATCTCCCGCAGACTCTCCTGACTGTTGGGGTTGCCTGCTAGCGTGCCTAACCATCTGACCAGTGGCTACACGAAATGTCCTGGGGGTTGCTTGAAGAAATAAATCCTGCTTAGCATCTCTGGCTGCATTTTATTCGATTCAGGGTCACGGTGAGGAGGTATTTCCTTGCAACGATGGGAAGACGCGGTTTCCTTTGTGCACGTGGCCACATACATGAGGTGAGGCTGAACAGCTGTGTAGCACAAGTATCCATGCACACCCCTTCTTCCACCACTTCCCCGCACCTCGGTGTATTCCTGCCTCGTCAGGCGGAGTCCTCCTCTTCGGGACGTCCGCAACTGCAGCCGGGCTCCTGGGAGACGTATTATAGAGCCTCTCCGTGGCCGAAGTAAGATGACCCACCCTGCCTGCCACAGCTCAGCACCTGCTTCTCGCTGAACACACAAGCACAACAGATGCTTTTATGGGGAATACAAGTTACTTGGAAAAAGCGTTTCTTCACTTCAAAGGTGCCACGTCCTTGCTTGACATCACCCAGGCTTGGCACCATCAGTAATTCGGGCGCTCAGTTATTCAGCTCAAGAACGCTTACTGAAAGATGCCCGGCGCGGGATGGAGAGACAGAGAAAGCACTCTTCTTGCGAGGGCAATGCTGCGCGCCGTGTTCCTCGTCTCGAGTCTGTTTTCAGACGCATCTCGCCAGGTTTCTACGCAGCGCAAGAACGAAGAGCCTTGCTAGTAGGGTAAATGTTTTGATGTCCTGCTCTCTCCTGAATTTGAAAGCACAGCACACGGACCAGAGAGTAGCGAAGATGAGACGTGTGCCTGCTGACTCTCAGGTGTGATAAGAAATATGCTGCAGTCTGTCTGGCTGTCCGCCTGGCTGGCTCTCCACGAGCCCCCTCCTTGAGCTGAGAGACGAGTCTCAGGAAAGCTCCCTGTTACATCCATGCCCAAAGCCGCCCCGATGCCGTTAGAGCATCAGCCAACTTCAAGCGCAATGTCAGAGGGTCCCGCTGCATAACGAGGATGACCGTGACACCGTGGCCAGCTACCGGTGGAGCTATATAGGTAGGTTTTAATTGCTTAAACACATGAATATTTCACGTGTCACTGCAAAGGCAGGATCTGCTTTTAAGTGGCTCAGAATAAAGCATCCTGCATGCCAGGGGTGGCTGTCTGGTGTCAGGCCTCCTCACGCGCCCGCCCCCGACTTGACGCCACGACTGAGGAGTTGTCTTTTCCACACTGCCAGACAATGTGAATTGTAGTCTCCTTTTCTTCCCATCCAAAAGAGAAGAAGGTGCTGGAGGCAGATGTGGGGCCAGGCGATGGGTTATCTGAGCCCCACTCCCCTCCTCCTAAGGACCTGTCTCAACTGGTGTTGTTGGGCACCACCCTATGGACTTGTGCTTTGGATGTCCACTGAGCCCTTACCCCCAGCGGGAAGACCTCCTGTTATTAGGTGTCGGAGGGTTAATTGTTTGACCCTTTTTTGTCCCGTGGCTCCTATTGTTCTTGGCACTCGGTTCCTGGCCTTTCGAGAGAAGGGGGCACGGGTCGTCGTCTTGCAAGTGAAGGGGGCATGGGGTCATCATTGTGCTCTTCTTGCCTATGACTTCAGGAAGTCGACTCCTCCAACCATTTAAGAGTAGATCCAACAATATTACTAGTCTTTCAGACTGTTCGCTCCCTCTGGCAGACCACGTGGAGGGCAGCCGGGTAGTACATGCGGGGCTGTCTGATCTCCTTTGCCACCGGGGCACGATGGTGAGTTTGTAAGGCCCCCATTATGTCTGATTTTATTGAAGGCTCCATAGCCTGATCGCAGCTGATCCAGGTTTACCCACCCCTTACGTGGGAGTTTAGGACCGGGAGGGTGTGAAGATGGTAGCCGTGTGTGGTTGTTTAATTGCTTTTCCCACCTTCTCTGGGGCCATGATGTCTCTTGCTTCCTCTCTGATGTTTCTGGCGGATACTGGGAGGAGTTTTCTGCTTCTTAGACGTTTCTGCGTTGGATATTTTTCTGTCGTGTCATGTAGTGGGTGGTGTTGGTGTTGGGCTTTGGTGACTGATGGCAGAGGGTGACATTGTCTGCCCCCCCCCCGTGCCAAGTCTCTGCAGCCTACACATGAATCCGAAGCCCACCCTGTAGCTCCAACAGCAGGAGCTTGGCCACTGGATATGCAGCAAAGCAGAGCTAACCCCTGGCCTGCCCCACCGCCACCCTCCCCATCGTGAGAGCGCGATGTGTGCACAGCGTGTGCCCGCATACCCCGTGCAGTGTGGCCGGCGCCATGATGCAGGACACGCTGCTGTGGCGTGCTCAGAGCACAGATCTGGACGTTCGATGGGAGCGGCGTGTGCCAGTCCCCAGAGACCGCGGACATTCGCAAGGAAGGAGCAGGCATGACGGCGTCAGCACCATCTCATGCCCTCAGCAACAGCATCCAGGTCGAGGACGCCAGGAATGGAGAGAGGTGACTTGCACCGTATCCGGCTGTCTCTGTCTGCCCCCGGGCTGGCCGGGTTAGTGTGCAGCGCGAGTCCAGGCTGCAGCAAGGTGCCTTAGCCCCTCTGCCACCGCTCTCCAGCGCCTGCAGCATCGCACTGCCCCCAGCTCAGAGGGGTTTGGTGGCGGGGGAGAACCCAGCTGTGCTCCCGCGGCCTGGCGTGGCAGGAGCACTGGCCAGCTGTGGCGACAGCAGCCTTGCTCCCTCGGCACAGCTGGCTAATCCCATGAGCTGACTCTGTTACACAGGCCCACGAGCCCGTGACTGCACTCAGGAACTGTTTGCACATAATCCCTAAGTAAACATGCAGTTTAGCAATCAGCTCTAGATTTCTCCGCACTCCAGACTTAAGTGCTATTAATTATATCACACATTCAGCAGCCTCTAAGAACCATTAATTAGAAAGCAGGAGCTGACTGTTTGCTTGTCCATGAGACACTGCTGTGACCCCGGAGAGTGAAACTCTGGCTCCAAAGGCACCGTGAGAAACGTCCGCGCGAGGGGCTGTCAGGAGGGCAGCAGTGCTCCAAGCATGCCCCTCTGGTGTGACATTACACTTGAAGGAGCTGGGAAGTCAGAAGAGAAGCCTGGCTCCGACAAGAGGATCCACGCTCTTTCCCAAAATTAGTTTTCTTGCTGTAAGAAACAAATAAATAGAAAGTAATCCTTTTTTCATTTCAGCTGAACGCAAGGGAAGTGAATAGCAGGAGCAGAAGTCCCGTAGGCAAACACAGCCTGGCCTGCAGAAGCGTTGGGAAAGCCTCTGTGTGCAACCCCGGGTGCGCAGGGGAAAGCTGGTGAAGGCATGAAAGTCTTTCTGACACGGGAGATGTAAATACGTCTCATGTCATCGCCGTGCTGCGCCCACAGCGGGTTTGGGGCTGCTCACACCTCTGAGTGCCATCCCCTTATCCTCTAATCGGCATGAACTATGCAGCGTTCAGGGCAGTGGGTGGCAGCCACCCCGATTTAGGGGCACAGGGGTTCCCTATGTAATTGGGACGTGCTGATACGGACTGATATCTCATCTGGCCGTGCACGTCGGGTCTTGTTCCAGTCGGCGTGCGTCACAGCCGTGGTTGACGCCGTCCAGAGAAAACGCCGGCGTGGCGGAGGTGATCAGTTGGCTTCGCTCTGTTGCGGTCTGGCACTTTGCTCCCACTTCAGTGTCCTGTTCGGAGGGCGTTGCTAGCAAATGGGCCTACTGCTGTCTCAGCACAAGACTGCTTTTCACCTTCGGTGTCTCCGTTTCTCGAGGGTCAGTGATGTTGGCTCACCTCTCTACAGCCCTTTGAGGTGCCCAGGTCAGCGCTTGGAAGCTGCGGTTGTGGTTCCCGTCAAAACGCCGCAGACAAAGAGGAAGATAGATAACAGCTGCGTGGCTTTAAAGGCAAAGTATTAAGTTCATTAGCGTAGTGGGAAGAACCTCTGAAAGGCCAGATGTTCACATGCGCGGCCAGGAGAATTAGTGCTAAGCTGAAATATCATGTACCAAGTATCTTCAGGCCGGTTGATCTGGTTTCATGCTTGGTTAATCAAGCAGACTCAGAGATGAGCCAGGGGAGAAGGGGAGGCCTGGTCGGGCCGCGTCGGGGGCTCTGGAGGAAAGCAGAGGGTGGCGTCCAGCCAAACTGAAGTTTCAAAGACGGCTGAAAAGAGCAGTTGAGGGCTTTTAAATCTGAATCAGTGCCAAGATGGTGCTGAGCTCTACCTCTGCGCTGTCCCGGCGTGGGTGTGCAGACCGAGCAGTGCCATCCTCTTTCAAAAAGGTTCATAAAATATGTGCAAAACAACCGTCAGTCGAGGAGAGGCACACGGTGGAGGCTCAACACATTTGGGCAACAAGACCAAGGCGAACGTGTCTGCACAAAAGAAGCTGACGCTCGTGTGGGGGCTGCGGGAGCCCCGAAGGGAAGGCATGCAAGTGCAGCTGTCGGGCAAAAGAGGAGACAAGCAAACACTGAAGAGCTTGAGTGTTAACGGAGGGGTTTTTTGTAATCGAGTTATTCTAGTGCTTTGCTTAGTGCCACCAGCAACTTGCATGAGGCCGCACAGCTTAGGAGCTCCCCTTATGTGAGTCTGGATAGCCCAGTCGTGTGGGCGGCCAGGTGTAAAACACTGTTCACGTGGGTAGTTACGCGACAAAAGAGGGATGTGGTTGGACACGTGGCGCTCGCCTCTGAACTGTCCAGTCTAGCAGGTGCAGCATGCGTGCGGTTTTGTTCAGGCCCGCATGTGCTCAGGAGTCTGTTGCCTTTGTGGACAGCAGCTCATCCTCAGGGCGCACGTGCATCTGTGATGGTGACGTCCCATCCAGGGCACGTGCTCTGTTCGTCTATCCCACGTTACGCTACCGCTTGTGACTGCCGTCCTGTTGTCTCTGCAGAGATGCCACAGCATGTCAGGCCAGGATCTAGGAAGCCGTGCAGCGGGTTCTGGTTTCAAGACGATCTCGCAGCAGTTATACAAGAGGCCAGTGCGCAGTGCAGGGGAAACCATGGCACAGCTTCCCTGGGACCACAGTCCGGGATCCAGAACGCCCCTTGTCCTCTGGCTCCCTTCTTGTCTCTGCCACTGGTACACTCAGGGACCTCAGGCAAGTCCCTTCACCTCCTGTCCAATGAGGATAACAGGCCTGCCCGCCACTGTCAAGCGCCAGGCCATGTACAGGTGTTAGTGCTACTTGCAAGTGAGCTTTACTTATAGCCGATGTTAGAAATCAAAGCAAAATGTCCAGGGTGTTTTCAAAGTCACTGCGCACCATCCTTTCCTCCTCTCCAAGTACAAGAGGCTGCAATCGGAGCTTGAATGTGCCGTGTCTGGATTTACCACTGAATATTTCATCTTCTCTATCACTTGCCATATTTCCCCTCATGACATGCTAATGAGCATCCAGCCAATTAACAATATACAAACTCACATTTTGTCTAACACAGGCCAGAAGTGTTTATTGCTTTTAACTTCATGTCTGTTTTTACGGTCAATATTTTTCAGGTGAGGCGCTGTCTGGAGCAAATCCTGAGGCACGCGAAAGCCTGAAAAAGGACTGGTGCTCTAGCTCTCCATGGCACTGAAACCGCAGCTAAGCATATTTTATTACATTCTGCAAACACCGGCGTCTTCCTTGAAACATTTTATTATACCTTTGGATATCATCAGGGTTGAATTTCATCTAAAACGACTGACATCCTGGTTCCAAACAGCATTTTGACTAGCAGCCTATATTTTCTGAACTGTGTGCTTTAGAGTGAGTCTTTTAAAATTGTCCCTTGGCCTACATCGAAATAAAATATTAGCAGAAATATTTATCTGCTGTGTTTGGGTACTTTATAAAGCAGTACTCCATGTTGTGCTTATTGAGATTCTGCGGTAGTACGTAAGGTTTTGTGTCTCAGAAAAATTAGATCTTTTAGGGCTATTGTGCTCCGCAGAAACCAAGGCTTTGTTACAGCCGAGATAAGACAGACCTGGAGAGCTACCATTTGGCTAGATAAGATAATAGAACAAGCAATGCATAACCTTTCTTAAGATCATACATTTCCCTTCTGCTTTTAATGTGTTGCTACAAAGCTGCGGGGGCTTCAGGCGTACAATACACTTTAGGGAATTAATAAATATGCAAAGCTGCTGAGCTGGTGTTCAACACATTAGGGGTCAGGGCGGCAAAAGTTTGCAGACTGCAACCAAAACCAGCTTGACTGGGAGCGGTCAGTGCGACCCGCTCACTCAGCAATCGCCGGCGCTCAAGGAGGGAGCCCGCAGAGGCTTAGCTGCCTGCTGCAAGCGCAGCCCGAGGGGAAAATGGCAGCAAACGTGGAGGAGAAGAAAAGCAATGGTCGTCTAGGAGGCAACATCTGTGTTAGCTCCCGCACGGTGGTGTCAGGGCTGACACAAGTCTTACCCAGCTCTGGACTGGCTTTGACTTTACAACATGAGGCGCACAGAAGTGGCTAAACAAGTCCTCCAAAAGCATCACCATCTGAGCAGAAAGCAACGGGAAACACAAAGGGGCCGCATTCACACCTGGAGTAATGGCTCCACAACGTCGGGGGAACTGTGCGAGGAGCGAATTTGCCCCGTGGCCTTGATGCCTTTGTGCCGGTCAACCACAAGCAGCAAAGCTGGGACCAGACCCAAGACGTTTGGCTATAGTTATGCTATGGAGCTTCAGCAGTCTGGCTCCAGAAATCCCGTTCGACATCCAAGATCCAGCGTGACACATCCCGACAGCAGGCAGCTTCCAGCAGACCTCTGGAAAGCCGCAGCAGGTCTAACGTTGCAAATCCCCTCCAAATCCCCTCCTGAAGGGCCACGTCTGCACGTGAAATTAATGCAATGCAATAAACTCCGGCACATAGCACACCCAACTTCGTTGCTTCTGGGAGCTGTGTTTGCATGCGCGCCCGCGCCGCAGCACGGTGAGCTGGGTCAGAGCAGCCCCAGCTGGCAGGGGACCCTGGGGTGCTCTTACCAGGCTCCGTGTGCTGCAGAGGGGCTGGCTGGGGCACGAGGGGGCTCCAGGGTGGAGCTGGCGGGGAGGCAGCTCCCTGGCACTGAACCACCCTTGTGCCCCATCAACATCTACACATGCACTGCCAGGCACTAAATAACGCTGTCATAGGATAGCACTTGCGTTTACAAGTACTAACCTACAGTGGCTGATGAGTTTCCCCCAGCCTAATAGGGCCACATGTGTAGACGCTGAGATGTTTATTGTGCAGCTGCCTAATTAACTCTGCAGTAGTCTCATGTAGATACGCCCAAGGGGTCTGCACCATTTAGCCCCCTGAGCAGGTGTAGGAGTCTAATGGAGGAAGGCAAGAGCCCAAGCAATGGCCAAGCGGAGGTGCATGGGAACCTGAGTGCACTCTCAAAGAAAACAGTGACTGAGCCAAGATGAAGGTTTTGCCGCTGAGTGTTAATATGTAAAGCAGAGCTGATGTTTCAGATTGGCAGAAGACAATTGCCATGCTATAGTGCTAGTTTGAAGTGGAAAACCTGCGCTTCAATTACATTTGCAAGCTCTTTCCAAACCTTGTTTTCATATTAAGTGTGGAATATTCCAGTATTAATTTTGCACTCGGCGACGAAGGCAGCATACCAACCACTTCACAGCAGGCCTGGCTCGCAGATGAGAGCTGACCTGCGTGGGACAGTTCATTTGTATAAACGAGGATGGCGTATTGCATCACCGAAGGTCTAGTTTGAACGGGAAAAAAGGTCCTCTTATGGCACTGTGCACAAAACACTCCATTTATTCAGTATGGGGCAGAGATTTCAGGCCTGTTTAAAAATGGGATTTGCAACAGATGAGGGACTCATGTGAGGACTGGTATTACAGGAGGTGAGGATGGATTAGAAAATGCAGCTCAAGAAACGCAGCAGTCCTAGGCGGCCAGTGTTGCCGGCCTGTGGGTGATGCAAACATTTCTCGCGGGCCTGACGATGGAGCAGGTAGCAGCACTGCTCCTAAGAGCCAGCGGTGCCCCATCCTTTTGGGCTGCAACCCCACTGCCATGCTCGCTCCGGGGCTTGTTACAGCGGTAGGTTCAAAGGCAGGGTACTGCTGGAGCTGGGGGGCCAGGTCCTCCCCAGCACCCCACAGATGCCTGTTGGTCTCTGGGGCATCTCGTTGGGTGCTAAGCACGTAAAACTGCCCTTTTTTGTTTGACTAATTCAACAACTGGTGAATCTTGCACTGTATTTTAACCTGCATCTTCCAGCGGCTCCTCCCTCCAGCTCTGCAGAGGCTCAGACAGCCTTGGCTGCAATCAAGTGAGTATAACCAGATTAGCTGCGTTACCTGGAGCGTGGTCAAGCTCCTTGGTCTTTGTTTTACAAGGGGAAGCCTTACCCCTGGCGCTGTGACACAGCTGAGGCAGCCGGTCCCCACTGAGCCGGCTGCACTGAGTAGAGAAGCTGCGCTAGGTAAATGGAGTGGTCCCTTGACACGCATGGCACAAAGGAAAAGCCCAAGCAACCTCCTGGCCATTGAAGCTAGTCCTCTGCAGTTACAGGCAGCCACCGTCGTTCAGCTGAGCTGCCTCCTTCTGCCCAAAGGAGCTGGAGAAGACTCCAAGACCCCTCACCCCCTTTTCACCCCGATCTTCAAACCCTCCAGAGCTGGGGTATTGGTGCCCGGCTCTGAACTTCACCTCTGACAGTGCCTTGTGCTTTGGTTATAGCCCACAGCCGCCCCGGTTCCTTGCCCAGCACTGGGCTTTGCTAGCTGCTTGTGCTCTGTGCTGCCCCAAAACGTGCGTGTGGAGGGCACTGGGGGCATCCAGGTATACGAATCTGCATCATCATAATTGCCAGGACAGGGTAAGAAGCAGGGGTTGACCTAATAACAGGGCCTAAAAATGATCTCCTTGCTGGCAGGTGTTTGCTCTGTTTCTAATCCCCGAGGGAGGAGGGGGCTCCTGATACGAACACCTGGATGGGGCCAAAATCTGAGAGCAGCGCGGGTGCACAGGAGGAAGCTCAGGGAAATCTTTGTCTTCCAAGGCAGGCAGGCAGGCAGCGTGATCCAGTGCTTCAGCACAGCCACAAGCACAGCAAGAGGAGCTACTTTTTTAATTACTTGCAACAGCATCGTTCTGGGTAGAGACAGAGGAACTTCCTTCCCAGCATCATCTCCTGTTCCTCTGTGGGAGGGCTATTAACCACCCCAGATAGCTCAAAGGCAAGCATGGTTTGATGGATGGAGGGCCCGGAGACGTGCCATGCTGGGGCCGGCGTGCCGCACTTCCTCCATCCTCTTGCCTCTCTCTGTCGCTCACCCCCGGGCGTGGGCCTTGCCTTTGAATCCTCCACCTCAGCTAACATGGAGCTTTGTTTTTAATTAACATGGCAGAGAAGGGAACATGACAGCTTGGTTTCAGAGGGATCCTGTTTTGCATCAGGACTGGAGAAGGGGCAGTTTGTGCTTGTGGCGCTTGAGTGCATCTCCTGAAAGTCAAGCTTAGTTCCTGGCCTTAAAGCAGGGGTTGCATGGCCTTGGGGCTCTGCTCCTCAATGGGAATCAGGCACCAAACTCCCTCCAGAGTCAGAGTACTTGCGACCTTGGAGCAGCCGCACCTGCGGTTCACCGTGGAGCGGGGTAACGGCGATAATCCCTGGTACGTTCGGCCATTCCTTCGCTGTCTCTTCAAGCTCCTGCCAAGCTGTCCGCTTCATGCACTCAGGCCTTTCTGCTTTCTTCAGCTTGCCCAGCCCTCGGACTGCAGCTCTGACCAGCGCTGGGCTTCATGTGATCCCTGGCAAGCGTCTCAGGTGTGCTGAGCTGCCTGGTGAAAACCGGAGTCGTTCTTCCACGGCCTGTGGACCGGCTCGGCGCTCCTTCGGGCCTCTGGGGACCTCACGCTGCATCTTTGCATCCCCGCGCATCGGAGGAGGATGCGCATTCCCCTTGAAGCTGGGCAAGTATTCAAGCATGTGTGGCATCATCCACAGAGTATGTTTAAAGCAAGGGCAGGAAGGGGTGTAATTACACCCACGAAATTATTAGACCATGTAATCACCTGAGCAGTGATGAGCACTTGTTTTCCAGAAAGCTGGCTGTAGTTCAACCTCCGTTTTACCTGCCGGGTGCAATCTGCGGTGAAATCCGGATCGGGGCAAGGCTGGGAGGACAAGCCTCGCCAAGCAAAGGCAGCTCTCGCCTTTCTCTTTGATGTTCACGTACAAAACTTAATGTTTCTTGTTTAAAAACCAAGATTATTTAAACATAGTTGAAGTACTTAATTATGCTTGGGTTATTCAAAAGCAGAGAAAGGTCAGGGAATTCAAACTGAAAGCTGATGTTTTGGTCCTAACCGCAGATGGCTCTGCTCTCCCCCACAGTGGAATATATTAAGGAGAGTCAACCTTAATTTTGGCTGTGTTGGCTTTTGTCATTCGTGTCACAACATTGACGTTATTCCCACATAACTTTGTGTATTTAATTTTACAAGAGGCTGTGCTATTGAGCGCTGCCTGTAAATATTTGATCACTGCAGCTCCTCCAGGATTATCTTATCAAGAGTAAAGATATTAAAATAGAAATCTTGTCATGTTACTGCCTTTATATTTTCAGTCTCAGCGTTGATTGACAGAAAATGAACTGCCTGAACTAGCTCTAAAGTGCCTTTTCAGCGAGAGCTTTAATGCCAGGGGCTACTGAAAAAAAGGTATGGAGTCATCGGAAACTAATGCCGTGTTGTATTTATGTAGCTTTTCTGCCACAGATTAAAAAATATGAATCTACTAGGAGTCTCTTTACAAGTGTAAAATAGTGTTGGTCTCTCTGTATCTTTTGCCATCTCTAACGAGCCTTAAAAAGAGTCTTTCCCTGCTTCCTCTTGCACTTTAATATCAGATGCTGCTTCACCAGCAGCTTAGAGACCTGAATTGAAGTTTTGCAAGAGTAAGCTCTTGACTTATCTAACCTACAAAATTTCTTCTTGGCGATAAAATGGATTGCAGGCGAGGACTGAGTGCTCCTGCCTAGGCTGGAATATCAAGCTGCTATAGACAAGTGGAGGTTTCTATTCCTGGCCAGTTAAAGACACGCTAGTAATGCTGTTTTAATGTTACAAAATTGCTCTGAAATTGTCAGGTGTCTCAAGAGCACAATGATACAAACACACGGCCGTTCCCCGAAGGCGTTCTCGGCCCGTGCGCCAGCACGGATCGGTGACCGGCTCACTGGGGCGGAGACCCGAATGCCGATTTGGGAAGGCACGTGCGCACGATTTAAACACTAATTGCATATTAAAGGGCCTCCAAAGTCCATGACCCTGCTCAGACCTGGGCCCGGAGGGTTTGGCAACCCTTTGTTCATGCTGCAATCCCGCCCTTGCCCCTTCCAGCAGTTTGCCCCCTTGCCGAGCACCGGTCTGTGGTTTCGGGCCTCCCGAATCGCCCTTGTGTTGTCCTTCCAGCCACCCCGAGGACTGTGGCAATGGCACACCAGAGCCGCCGGCGTTTCCTCCTCGAAGACTGCCAGCGCGGGCCCTGAAGCTGGACGAGCCGTGCGAGAACACGACCTGGTGCCGCCCGGTAGCCAGCCCGTGTTTCTCGCCTTGTCCGTCCAGCGTGAGCTACGGCTGTGCAAAGGAAGAATAATTGGACACTACGCAGACTATTATCTCCCTGACATGAGCGGGATTTACATGGGTAACTCCCATTAGCGGTAATGGGCGGTCCCTCCATGCGGTCCCGGGCTCTGATCACAGAATAGATTGTTCTAACATTTCTCTTACAGGAAAGGTCAGAAGCTGTAGCTTTGTTAAGCATGCTCAATATATTCAATTAAAATATACCGACGTTTTCATCAGCTATTAAATGTCTTTGAGATAGCTGTAATTAAACTGGCGTGTAGGACGGAAGGGAAGCCTTTCAGGCTGTATTCGAATAGGATGGGCCAGAGGATTGGACGCAGGCCGGGGAGCCCGGGATTCCCCACTTCTTGCTCTGACACCAATGTGCATGTTCAAACACGAGTGCTTCTCTCCGTCCCGTCCTGCCACCTTCTGTGTGTCCTGTCGAGTTAGACTGCAACCGCTTCGGGGCAGGGAGCGTTTCAGGTTCGCCGGGTGCAGGCAGCTTGTTGCACAGAGACGTCTTGGTCTGCCGCAGCAATGAGTAGTCATGCACTCTTCGGCAAAGGCAGCAAAGCTCCCTTTGAAAGGTGCGGCGAAAATGAGCAGTAGGAGCAATCCCACGTGTTTAACGTGGGGCACCAGGGTGCGTGCGCCGGGGCCTCCACAGGCAGAAACAGCTATAAAAAAAGATGGAGAGTTTCAAATAGCTGTAAAACAGCAGGAGTAAGTGGCTCCAAGTGTAAGGCTATTCCTTGGTATGGCTGCACTGTGGGAGCAGGACCGTTCTTCACCTGGCCTGGCGGCCCCAGTTACCTACTGTGAAGACTATGCCTAGGTGTCTGCCCAAGCTAATAGCTCATGTTCCCATACAGACTGGCATTCAGGCTGCTAACCCAGCTTAAAACCCAAGCTGCCCTGCGTTGAGGCCCAGGATATACGTACGCTGCTTCTCCAGTGAACCTTGCCCATGCAAACGCCAGCACGTCGGGCATGTCTACATGTTCATTAATGCACACTTTTACTAATGCACATTCAACTTAGTACATCCATTGTGAGGCCGACGCTGCCTTTTTCCACCCAGCACCTGCTTCTACTTAGGGACTTGCTTGGATTTCATCACTGTGGCAATGGAGCACTTCATAGCAACTGATGGGTTTGCCCTCACAACACCCAAAGGGGGAAGGGTGCTCCCTCCATCACCGGCAGGAAGCGGAGGCACGGGGCAAGCCACGCGACTTGCCCGAGTGCATTCATGCAACCTATGGCTGGAGCAGGCTTGGATCCAGATCTCTTGCAGATGCCCCATCCTTCCCCAGCTGCCTTGACAGCTTTTCGCTCGGGTTGGCAGAAGGCCATGAACTGTCTGGCAGCGCTGCAACCCATCCTTGGAGGTGTTTAAGTCCCAGACAGACAAAGCCTTGTCTGGGATGATGTAGTTGGGGCTGGTCCTGCTTGGAGCAGAGGGTTGGACTGGATGTGACCTCCTGCGGTCCCTTCAGCCCTCGTTTTCTCGGATTCTGTGCTTCTGTAACCCCAACAAGTGGTATCTGGAACAGGCACGCTGGTGGAGAAAGCTTGGTTGACCACTGACCGTGTGGCACCCTCGGGGCTGGCTGGCAGCTGTGTGTACTGACATCGATTAGAACAACTTCACGAGCTATAAACCCACTTTCAGAAACAGCCTTCCCAAAGTTACCCGTTTCCCACCGCCAGGGTCAGGCGAGAGCCCTCTCTGTCTCCCCGTTCCAGGAGTCGTGGCAGCCGCTCACCCTCATTTCAATGGGAATTAAACAACTCAAAGCCAAGCCTGTCGCTTTGAAAACTGACTCCAAAAAAAGCCTTAAATGAAGAACGATCTAACAACCCGGAGTGGAATAATGTATATAAAGAAACTAAAGGAAGTAAAAATAATTACCTGAGCCAAAACAACAGTTCTAATTATATAGACAAACGCCGCCGACGCATGTTGCTGAGAAGTGTTGGCACACCAAGACTGATAGTAGGGAGATGGAATCACGCTAGAAAATAGCACATATTAAAGAATTACTATTCATTGTGCTGAAGGAGGGGGTGGATAGTACGTGAGTCAGATCTCAGACGCGCCGAGGGACGGGTGACAAAGAATTGGGAAGTGCCTTTCTAATCCCCCACGTGCTGTTGTCGCGGATGGCTCTGACAGCTGCTGCAAGCGGGGTCCTTAGCCCGGGACCGCGCCACCTGCCCCCAGCAGCATCCTCCCCACTCGGGGCTTCTCGGGGCGGCGGAAAGCGCGCTCGGGGCTGTTTAGCAGCAGCGTCTCTCGACCCCTGTGCGTGCCTTCCAGTTATCCTAAGATGCAACATTTCACCACAGGGATGCACTGTATGTGTCCGGTGTAGAAACTCCTTGTGTTTGCACAGCGGCTCCTCTTTGGCGGGCAGACCCAGAGCCGCTTGGGCGTGCTAACACTTAATCTAGCTGTTGGCTCGAGTGGTGTTTAGGAAGTGGGGCTGCTGGGGACTTCCTAGGTCACTGAATGGGTCTCGTGAGCAGCCCCTCCATACCATCTCATCGTCAGCTAAGCGTGTAGGGTCTCTTTGGGGTTTCTCCTTGCCTGTTCCAGTTTGAATTTCTGTTGCGTGAACGTGGGTGGCCAGCACTGCACGCAGCATCCCAGGTGCCTTCCCCACTGATGTTAAATCATCCCTGTTCCTACTAGAAATACCTTGGCTCATACTTGTAGGGTCTCATTTGCTTTTCCTTTTGTTTTTCCCACAACCCCATCACGCTGATGGCTCATAGTCACCTTGTGATTGAGCGGTGCACCTAGGTCCTCCTCCTCCTCCTCCATTTGAGGAGCTTCTCATTTACAAGAAAAAAAAATCGTGTTGTTCATCGGGGTGTGCCCTTGCATGTGGTGCTCTTGGATTTCATTAAATTCCTATTATTCCAGGCCTCGAGTTCATCCTGGTGTTTTTCCAAGCGATGTGTTACTCCTCTGCATTAATGATACTTCCTCTGTATCGTCCTCAGAGTCCTACATTTTTTGGCTGAGTTGTGGATGCTCAATTAATGAAAACATTAAGCAATCTCAGTGCCAAGGCTGGCCCTTGCGCAAGTCCCTCCAGCTTCAGAGGTGCTCTGCTTTCCTCCTCGCCGGCCCTTTACTAGCCTTTCCGTTCTGCCGATCCCTGCCTTCAGTATTTCCCACGCGGCAGCATATCAGAGGCTTTGAAGCCCAGGTAGGTCTGGCACAATCTGCTGCTGTGCATTTCTCTCTGCTGGGCTGCCGGTCCCGGTTGCGAGGCAGAAGAGCGAGGGCTTTATGCCTGCCGATGCTGGGAAGGTCCCGCCGGCTGTGCGGTGCAGCACGACGACAAGGAAGAGCTCTTCGACGACTGCGCGCTTCACGCAGGGCTGTACAAAGGATGGGAAAATCTCCCAAGCAAACCAAATGAATATTGGACGAGCCTAAAATGCAAACTTTACCCTGCAGCTACTGCTGTAGCCGCACCACAAATACACCTCACATTGGCTCCACGTTTACCCAGATGTCTGCGTCTCAGGTAAACTGGGTTTTCCAGCTGTCGCCTGAAGTCTCAGCCCTCTTCTCCATGGCAGATACTTGCACAAGGCAGAACTGGGAAGAAGCGGGCACTGAGAATGGGTAACGCATACAATTCGGCACCCTAAAGTGCTTGTTAAACAGAGGTAGCCCAGGCCAGCATCCTGCTGGGGGTTAGCAAGGTAAGGTCTGTGTGCTCATCCTAATTGGATTTCAAAAGATGGCCTGAAAGTGTGAGCAATGACTGTAATAAAGGGCGAAGTCTTGTACCTGCTGCCCTCCTGGGAGCTGGCTGCAGAGAGAAAAATCACCTGCTTCCCCCGCTCCCATGCAAAGCCCCCGAATGCAGGCGGCTCCTTGGAGCAGAAGGCAGGTTTCCCGCACCTCTCTGTATCTCTCTGCACTCTTGGGCTATGATGCCTTTTTGTTGCAGCGAAGGGAGCAAGTGCCAGTGAGACAAGGAAGCAAAGTGAGCTTGCATGGGGGAGCGGCTGTGTGCGAGGGTCTCCTCTGGGATAAGCCTCGCTGCTGGCGGACAGACTGGCAGCTGTCTCTGCAGGCGGACGAGAGCGGCAGAGACGGAAAGAAAGCAGTGCAGCCCCTTGAAGCTGTGCGGGCTCCAGTGAGCATCGGCCCAGTCTGCAGGAAAGGAAATCAGCCTTCATCTTCCATATGTTTTCTATTGTGGCACTTGAGGGAAAGGGAGGAAAAAAACCAAACCAAGAACAGATCCAGGCTAAAGTTCAGCCAACACCCCTGGGCTATCAGCTGGATTTCACTGGAAATGAGGGCTAGTGATGGATGCTTGGCTGTGCTGTGGAGCGCAGCTGTGCAAATCTTGCTGCCCTGCTGGGGAAATGACCCACCCCGCACGTAGCAGTGCTTTTCCAGAGGCTGGACACTGCTCCTCTTGTTTGAGCAGTATGCACCCGTCTTGGGGGAGCGGAGCTCAGCGCTAGGAGCTTCTCCTGCCTCGTGTCCCCGCCGAGGGCCAGAGGGAGCGAGCCTGCGGAGTTGGAAGGGGCTTGTTCCAGGCTGGGCTCCGATCTCCCTGTTTCAGGGACTGCTTTGGTCCTTGTTAGGAGAATACTTGGGTAGCCCACCTTGTTGCTGATCCTTACCACATCTTAGCACTATTAGCCCCATTTTACAGCTGGCGAACAGAGGCCCAGGGCGATCACATGATTTGCCCCCTGGCACCCAGGAAGTCTGGGGCAGAAGTGAGCCCCCAGCGACAACCCTCGTCACAAGACCAGCCTTTGTGTCTCTCAGCCCAGGGGCTTACACTTTGGGCCCGGCTACTAGTTTTCCACCCCACCATGGCCTCGCACAGACAAGACCACCATTTCACAGGGTCTTTGCTGTTGCCTGTAGCCTCTTAAACCCATTTGCTTTGACTGTGCCCCCAAAAGTCCTGTTACATAAACCAAACGAGTCTTGCCCTAGCAGCAGTGTTACACGGGGAGAAAGGAGCTCTGCAAGGGTTAATGTCGCTTGGTGCAGAGAGAAAGCCAGCATCTCTGCAGCTCCGCGGGGCTCTGAATTCCCGAGCCCAGATCAGGCCGTGGTCGTTGTCCCCGCAGGTGTTGGGGACGGCTGTAATGAAAATGCCGTTCTCCAGCTGACTGCAGACATGCTTCGCTAGCACTGTATTACCGCAAGTCGGGCATGAATAGAAAGAAGCACGCATGAGATCCCGTGATGACCACTGCTTTGCAGCAGGAACGCAGGGTTGATGCTTGAACGGACGTGCTCATCCTCCATGTTCAACCTGGGCGTCCCTGGGCGGTCAGTCGCTGGGCGAACAGCTGTGGAAATCAGCGGTGGTTTATGAGCAAAGCGCAGGCCATTTGGTTGGATTCAGACGTAAGAGCAGCAGAGGTTATGAGCAGTTTGGACAAGGAGGTTTTCCTTCTGGTCACCAGCCCAAGTGGAAGCCCAGCCCCTGGCCAGAGGCGCTGCTGACTTATCGGCTCTGTAATCTGCACAGGATGAATTTTTCAGGACTGTCATTAAATGACACTGGCCCTGATGCCAAATGAATCACTCGAGCACAAAGCATATGGTTTGGCCTTATACCTGTGGGCATGCTTCTCTTTGAAATCCATTGGCTTCCCCTTCCTCTCCTGACAGGTGCGCTGACACCTGTCCGGGCGGCGCAGCTCTATTTTCTCACAGTCCCACGCACGTGTGCAGGCGCAGCTCCGGCTGAGCAGGGGAAAGCTGTCATTCTGCGGCATTTCTCTCTGTCTCCGATAACGGCATCCTGGTGAATGAAGTGAGGAAATGAACATCAAAGCGCCCGCCCGAGGCTGACAAGCAAACTGACATTAAAAAACCAGCCACAACCTAGATAAAGTTGTGTTTGGGCAAAGTTGCATAAAGGACGTGCTCTGCTGAGGTGATTCCCCGGCTCCCACACGATGCAAACACTTCCAAACAACTTGTAAAAGCAAAGTCCTACCGCGGCCCCTCCCCGCAGCCCCTCCCCACGCTGACGCACGCTCCTTTCCGTCGTCTTCTCCGCTCAGCCATCGAGCAGCCCGGCGGCTCCGCTCCGACTGCTGCGCCGTGTCCGTGGCAGGCCGGGCACGCGCTGGGCGACGGCGGTGTTGGGCGAGTGGCCGTCGCTTGGCGGCGAGCTGTTTTCCATGCTGCTCGGGGCAGCCGATGCCCTAGGGCCCGCTTTTCCAGCCCCGCACGGC
>NW_005841934.1:2965262-2985077 GCF_000455745.1 Alligator sinensis
GCGGGTCGCCGTCGCTGGGCGGCGAGCTGTTTGCCATGCTGCTCGGGGCAGCCGATGCCCTAGGGCCAGCTTTTCCAGCCTCGCACGTCAAACAGAAATGCCGGCACCTATCGACTGACTCTTCCTCTTGTACTTGAGCAATGATCGAGACAGGGCGAGAAAAGACATCGGTCCCCAACAGAAAGCTCCTAGTCCATTTATCACGCAGCTTTTCCGCTTGCTGCCATAACTGGCTGGGCTTGTTACGCTATAGGTCCCATAAAGCCGTGTGCCCATTAGCGCCAGGACGTCATTACTGACCATCCTGAGCTGTTTCCCTCTCTTTACGGTCTTCCAAGGATAATGGCTCTTTCCTGCTTCGTTAGCTAGACCCCGTATTTAGGCATTTCTAGTTTTACAGAGAGCAGATGTGCAGGCTCACCATGGGACAGATATATTATGTATACAGAATTAACCAACTTCACACCCATACAGTCCCTGTTTTAATTACACAGGCAATGGGGAACCCTGGGTAGTGTGCTGGCAAAGCAGTTGCTCTCATTACGGGCTCCCAGGACCGGAGCTGGCTGCAGGCATATTTGCCCACGCAGAGGAGCTGAGCGAAGGCCAACTCCTGCTGGTGCTGGACCCCATCCCACGGCCTCAGGTGGCACCCAGCCCCCTGGGATGCGAGCCTGTGCCCAGGACCTTGGCAGGCCTGTGAGCAAGCCCCTGCGTGCACAGTCCAGCTGCATGAGGTTGAAATGCACTTAAATTAAAACGCCCACTTTGGAAAGCAGGTAGCGCCTGGCATTACGGTGGGAGCCGCGGGATACGGGGAGATTACCTGGATTTGCAGCACTGTAGTAATTTGTCTGATCTCTGACCCCTGTCAGAGAAACATCAACATGACAGGTTGCCACAGGCTGCATCTCTCTGCTAATAAAAGCCCCTTTAGCAACAGTCAGAGGCGGCTTTTGATCGCTTCCTTTCTCTGGCAAGCTGGCGTTTGGGACTCGCCGGTTTGGCACGCGTCCTCTGTGAGCAAACACGGACGACGGTGTCTGTTCGGTGGCACTTTCAGTTCTCCCGCGAGGACAAACCATAAGGATCCTTGTTCCTTTTCCGTGCCCCACACCGCCCCAAGAGTCCCCCACCCAATTGCACCGACCCCGAGCCGGACGCAGAGCTCGCTGGTGCGGATGTAAACGAAAGAAAGGCAGTTACCCCTTGGGAGGAGGCTGGGTCCTTGCACGCGCTCAACTTTTTTGCATTCGTTCTGTTTTGCATTCAGGAGGGACAACACAAGCTCCCATGTTTTATGCTTGCCCAGCAGCGTCTTGTCTGGCTGGCTGTGTCTCCCAGCCAGCGCCTCCCTCGCTGTAATTACCACCGCAGTCCCGCTTCCAGACCCGCGTCTAACGGCACAACTCTCTGGTTCCATATCAAATGGGAAATCATTAATATACATGTGTCAGGTAAAATTAAAATTGTCCCTGTGAGTTATTCCATGACACAAGATAGTAGAGTGTATATTAAAACCTATTAATTAATATTTAATCAATGCTTTTACTTGCATACAAAAGCATGGAGCAAAGAGCTGCAGAACAGAGACCAGCAGACTCTTATGCACAGTGCTCCAAGTTATTATAACTTTCAGAGTTATTAAAGCGGCATATTTGTTAGAAATGGCATGACAAATCGGTGGCCATTAGAGCCACTCTACCAAGACTAGAAAGATCCTGAATAAACTGCAATAGGTCAACAATTTGCCAGAAATATCAGCTGAATCAGGAGGCTGAGGTTTCATCTCATTGGAACATTACTTATTATGTTCACAAAAGAGTCCTGCATCAGCAGAAAGCTGTGCATTATTTAGAGACGCGCCAGCGAGGACCCGTACGTGTTTCACTAACTTCCACTCACTGGAACTTGGGTCTTTGTTTTGCTCTTTCTCTTCTGCTTGCTGAACTGGTGAAGCCAGAGGCGAGACTAACTCCGTGCCCTTCGCTGTTAGGAAGCTGCACCTTTCCCTAACAATGCACTACCCTCAAAGACGCTTCTTTGCAGAGCGTGGCTTGCTGAACAAGCAGGCTGCAGCTGATGGGCTGTAATAGTCCAAAAGTCCAGTGAGATCTTCCACCAGCCTCCAGCCCTCTTTGTTGCACACCTGTTCTTGGAAACGGGGCGACCGGATGAGCATGCTGGCCTCTGGGTGCTGAGAGCCAAGAGACCAACGAGCAAAAGTTAGGAGGAGAAGCACCATCCTCCTGCCCAGACAGGAAAACAGCCCCTAGAAACTGCTCGGGGAAAACAGCAGAAGCCTTCGTTTCCCCCAGCTAGCTGACTTTTCAGCCGGGATTACTGATGGGACCCTTGTACAACACAAGACCTGGGGCCGTCGTGAGTGGGTTCACCACTTCACAAAGCGTCGGCCAGCCTTTCTCAGGCTGGACCCTTTGCTCCGCGTCGTGAGCACCAGACATCTCTAAGAGGCATCGCGGCGGGGTGGGGGGGGTCCCCACGATCTCTGAACCTCTGGTCTCCACCTCTCCACGGGCCGACAGAAGCGTGGCCGACTCTTACTCGGATGCAATTGATTTACGCACGGAAACCGTTTCAAAGGCCCGCCAGGAGTCAGGACCCGATGACTCCAGTGGGGACTCTTAGTGGGCCATTGGCGAGGGGATCCCCAGACTTCAGCGCTGAGAGCTGCAGCGGCCGTTCTCCGACAGCTCAGTCACATAAGAAAGGATGCAGAGATGCCGCCGTCTCTGTCCGGCGCCCGCGGGGGGGAGTGGTGCTTCAGCGGCCAGGAGGGGCCGTTTGAGGCTCCCACGCAGCCCACTGAGACCCGGCGCGAGCAGCTCAGTGGCCTGCGCGTTGCAAGTCCCCTGCTTAGACTCAGGCTCCCAGGACTTCACAGGGGAGGTTAAAGTTATATACAGGTTCAAGTTGGAAACAGGCAGCCCAATCCCACAGTGATGGAGGGCATCTGAGCATGGGAGTGCCTGACGTCCCTCTAAACCCCCCGGCCCCGGTCTGGGGGCAGATAGCCGCTCAGAGGGGAAATCTCCACTCCGGGAGGCTCTGAACGCAAACCGCAGCACAAGACCAGCACCTTTTATTGCTAAGCACAACTGAGAGCTGCCAGCAGCACTGGTACCGAGTCACAGACACCCATAAAATAAAGGGAATAAAGAGATGGCCGTACGTGCCAACGGACCGCAGCTCATATTTGCCTAAAATCACAAGTATGGTTTTAATTATAAGAGACCAAGGAAGATCGAGGCATTAATCTGATGTAATCACGTGCGTGCTGATGAGAAAACACGCTGCGCGTTCACTTGGTAGCAGGCTTCAACGGCATTAAATGCAAATAAAGAGCACTGACATCCCGAAGACTAATTAACATGACGGACCAGTAACAAATGCATTGTTTAGTAGTACTAATTTCCAGTGCCTAGTTCAGCACTATTTCGCTAGCATCGTCCCCAGTGCTCTACCTATCACTGTGTGGTATTTTAAAGGAAAATTAAATGATTTTTAAAATCAGAACTAAGCAGCCGAAAGGTAGTTAAATCATGTATGCTACTAGAGACAGGAGGACGCTAAAGCACGGGGTTTTCCCTTTACAGTCTGGTAGGATATGTTCTGCTGTTGATGTCCACACAACTCGTATTATCTTGCTGTATCAGGGATGGAAGAAATCTTTGTACTTTGGTCCTTTCTCTCCTAGGCGTTTAATATTGTTAAGAAATAGCTGTTCTTTCTGGCTCCGAGCTGGCTCCATGGAAAGAGGCATAAATATTCCCCCGCAGGACCTGGCGAACCCCCAAGAAATCAGTGTAAGACTTTCCATTGGCTCCAGTGGGCTCTGAATCACGATCTGAGATTTCAGAGGAAGGAGTGGGTCATCTTTTTCATTTAGAAAGTGCCTTGCAGTAACAAAGAATAATCATTCTGATAGTCTTTTGAATACTCTGTTTTAAAACTTTTCTAACCCTTTCTAGAGATTCACAAGCATTAAAATTCTCCTCTCTGATTTAACTACCTGTTTCAATGGGTTATAGACGATAATGGCACATATTTGTCATACCTTGTTACAGCCCTGGTCAATAGAATAATGGAATAATCAATCATCTATATTTGAGTGTGAGACATAATAAATAAAGTGCATAATAGTCAATCAGGCTTTTACCAAGGAAAAGTTGAACAATTATAGTAGTTGTCAATTGTAAACTGCCTATGATAAGTATGCAAACATTGACCCCAAGTGTTGCACTGAGAACATGGAAATTGAAATCATCTATCTTACTTGATTCAAAGCCTCCTGGATAACAAGGATGGTATTTAAGGAAAACCTTAGTTGGACTCCGATTGCTTCTTTCAGTTGGATCAAAATTAAATTAAGTCAAAACTTAGAAAATACTGGTTTAATTAAAGGTACTCCACGAGCTCATAAATTATACATCAGCCCTCCTGTTGCAGACTATATGCAGGATATTAGATGTCAGAATTACAGAAGAGTCCTAAAGGTTAGTTCGCTTTTTGGGTCTTATAAGGTAGATTCTGGAGTGAATAATTATGGGAGTTTTTGTATAACCAAACATTCATTTAAAAGAGGTCTTTTCTTTCGAAGGACTCTTCCAAACAGGAAAAGTTAGAAAGACAGCAGAAGGCCCAGACTGATTACTGACAGAGAAAACCAAGCATGAAGACATTAAGAGATGATCATCCAGAAGTTAACGATCGAGTTAAACGAGGGCAAACACCTACCAATGCACGTGCCTGCTGTTGGACGCTTAGCTACCTACGGGACTTGGCCGCCAGTCGCCTCGGGGCTTTAGGCACCTCCAGCTGGGGACAGGGAGGTGAATGTCAGTGGTGCCTAGCTGGTGGATGGCACTTTGTGACCAAGCCTCCACCTGGACTCAGCTGCACAGGTTTAAGTGCTTTCCTGGACCTGAGGAAAGCAGCCCCAAATGTGGGTGTAGAGCGGGGGAAGACCCAGCCCTGAGCAGGCCTGTCCCTCTCACGTGTGGAGGAAGCCGTGACGTTGTAAGTCATTCTGAGTAGGCGCGAGCAGACACGGAGAGCCGGGCCTGTCCGAGCAGGCAGGGAAAGCTGACGGCACAAGGTCGGGAGGGCTCCGTCTCCCGCGGGGCGAGGCAGCCGCAGCAGGGCCTTGGTAAGGGTGACCAAGGGTGTAGGTTATGCCGGCGTAACTCTGCCGCATGTGCCTAGGCAGAGAGGCCCTGCTACACCAGGGCAGCAAGCAGGAGCTCTTGGCTGCTCCAGCTGGGTGCAAGGAGTCCGCATCTGCAGCCCTGGCCAGTTGCACCTTGCGCTTTGCTGGGCAGCGCCGCTTGGCCAAGTGCAGCGTGCGCTCGTTTACTGCTTTGCAGCTCAGCGGGATGTATGTATTGCTGTTTCCTCTAACTTCTGCTCCACCGTTGCCCAGGTCTGTTCAAGGGCAGCACAGCTCTGGCATAAGCCTTTTGGACATTGCTGTTTTCCCTGTTTCGAGGTGGCATTTCCTTGCACTTGCTAGCGCTGGGCACATAGCATAGCAGAGGGCTGGATTTTATTAAGCTGGTTGGAGCAATCCTCATGACAAAGTGTTGCTGCCTGGCTTCCTTTTGAAGCTTGTTCATGCCATGCAGCACAGTGCAATACTGTCATTGCACCATCTCACGCAGGCTCCCCTGAGCCAGAGCCCATTAACAGCAAGCAGCCGGCAGCGTGCCATTCACGTCAACAGGATACAGGACAGGCCGTGAATGCATGACTTACGGCATTGATTTCAATGGGGTTGCACCAACATACAACCAGAGCAAAGCCCCTAGCCTTAGCTGTAGCTAAGGTCCAGTGATTCACTCGCTCTTGCTGTTGGAAGAGCCAGTCTCAGCATCACACAGGTGAGGGACATTGCTCAGGCTGTGCTCCCAGAGCAAGGGGATGGACACCTTTGAACTATTTCTAACAACAGGACACCCCCTCATGGATGATCCAAAGGACCTCTATGAGCTATAGGAGAGGAACATTTCATATGCAAAGAAGACAAGAGATCATTATGGAGAAGTCCTATCCGTAACTCCATCTTCAGGCACTCGAGGGGGAACTCAGTGGGGCATCTGCTTCAAGACTTGCCATGCTACAGCCCTAAGCACTTGGCTTGGGGAATGCTTCCTCCCACTCGCACCAAATTCAGATATGCATTGCTCCTCCAGCCCCGGGAGGTACTCCGGGCAGAGCAAGTGGAGGGTGTGACCTGCCATGATGAGGCACGTGCGCAGTCTTGCATCCCCTTGCATGAGAAAGAAGAGGATGGGAATGAACCTTAGTGAGATGAAGCTTGAACCTCAGAGGCTACTGCAGCTTCTTGGGACCAAACAGAGCTGGGGTTTGCCCTTTGCTCAACTTGGGCAAGTCTCTGAACTGCTATTTACCCTTCCATGATTGGTCCATCTCATCTTGGTTTGGCGTGGTAACAATCCAAGCCATTGGCAAAACCCAAACATATTAGCACCGGCTACGAGGAATGACCAAGGCTGGAACCGGGAAAATCTTGACCTTTCTCCACTGCACTGGCCCAGTGATCTCACTGGCCTCTCCGCTGCAAACCTGGGCAACCCCATGGATAATGAATATACCCTTCCATAGGGAACGTCACCATGCCGTAAGGGGCTAGGTTGCAATGTGGGCTGCGCACTTGTGTTAGAAAGAAAGTGCATCCTTTACCCCTTGGCACGGGCTGCGTGGATGCTGGGTCCAGACACACGAGGGTCGCTGGGTGCCTTCTCCATCGTACACGGAGGGATGAGGAACGTGGAGCCTCAGCTTCATTGCATTCTCTCCCCCTGCCAATTAACTGGACAAGCATGGCTGAAACGTCCGGCCCAGGTCAGATGGCAATGTCATTTGCTGTTGAGGTAGGTCAGCAACAGGTTCCTGAGAGCAGGGGACACGGCTGTAACCCAGAAAGTGGTCTTGGCAGGACAGGGCCACTGAGGACCGCTCCCCAGGAGGACACGTTCTGCACGGCTTCTGGTTAAGGACTGGGTCGAAAGAGGCCAGCAGCTCCATATTAAGAAAGCTCATTTGACATTCCCGTCTATGCCTGGAAACGAGTGCTAAACCTGCAGTTCTTCTGTCTTTGTCTTTGTCACCCTAGCATTGACCCCAAATATGAGCTCCCATGGATGAGGCTAATCCTGTTTTTCATTTCTCCACCATCTTAATGAATATGTATGCATCCTCTCTCCAGGCCCAAAGCATGGACCGTACAAGTGACCATGATGGTTCAATTTGTTTTCTTGCCAGGGCTTTGAACATGGGTTTCTTGTTCTTGTTGTTGTTGTTGTTCTTTTTGAAACTTAGAAAATCTTATTCACAGTTGGTTCTTATCAAAGTGGGTTTCTTTTTCTTCAAGTCAGTGTTTGGAGACTTTCCAATTGGCTTGAATGATTAATGTGGTGCCACTGACTTGTTTTGTGTTTGTATTAAAAAAAAATGCGCAATTCATGTTTTCCAAAGAGCCCAGTGAGGTACCTCTGATTGACCAAGCAATGCAAGGTTTGAATTATTCTTGTTGTGCACAAAACGTACAATGAAAAGAAGCATTTCCACAAAGATGAATGGAGCATTCAAGGTTAGCGACACAGGCAAAAAAACAAAAAAACTAAAATCCAGCTCTCAGGGAACTGTTTATTAGCCTGTAATCATTACAAAGCCAGGTCTCAATATCCTACATCCATTTAAAAGGGAGATTTATTCTTTTGCCTGCTACCTATCCAGATAGTCTAAATTTGGTTTGAATAGTGAAGGAGGTTTCTCAGCTCACCGCCTCTTCCAAGTCAAGGTCGTTCCCCTTAGAGAGGTCCACCATCATTTTCCCCTTTTAGACGATTGCGATCTTTCTCTTTCTCACTGATTGCTGTGCAGAACATCATTAACAAGGTGTAGCAGATAGCTAACCACATTGTGCTTCCCCGACTCACGTGTGTGTTGTTGTGTGTGGAACAAAAGAAAGGAATCGCAATCACCTTGAGAAATAATGTCCTTGCGCAAACAATCTGGTGTTGGAAAGACGGATGAGTTTCCAGCAAGCCAGGGAAACCTTGAGTTGGGCGAGCCCCCTTCTCTGAAGGTGCAGGGGAAGGCAGCAGCTCCATTGCCTTGAAAGATGCTGTGCCCCTTTACGTCACCTGAGAATTTGGCCCTTATTTTTTTTTCTCCTGGCACTGTACTCATTCCTTCTGTGGACAGAGCACATTTGATTGCATTTATTTATTAACAGTTCTAATAATTGTTTGCGTTTCCTCTTAATAGGGTAAAATCCTTTTACGGCAATCCTGTCACTTTGAAACTCCTTGGAAAAACAAACTTAAGACTATGATTGCCTCGTTTTGCTTTCATGCCTGACAAGTGATGTCGCATCCAAAAAAAAAATAAAAGCCCCGTTACATTTATTTTGTGGCAGTTTTATACCTGAATTAGAAAACATGAAAATTATTCTTAAAAAGCAAGTGTTCTTTTTCAGACTGTTAGGCTGCAGAAAGAAAGACTGTCATTAGCAGCTGTAGGAAGTTGTTCCAGGGCTGGAAATTACTCCCAGCGTGTTACTGCAAGCTTTTCCGAGTCCCCAGTAATAAGGGGGAGAGGCAGAGTGGCTCAGACAGTGGGTTTTACTCCTGGCTCTACCATTGCAGCATGACCTGGGCAAAGTCACTTCTCCTCCCTCGGCCTCGGTCTCTGTTTGGTCCACGTGCGCTGTAAGCTGGGCAGGGGGAACCTGCTTCTTCCTACCTGTTTGTTCAGCATAGGCCCTCCATCCCCATCACTGCGGTAGCCCTGCCGTTACAGCACAAGGATGCAGAGAAGCGGGGAGGATGACAGGCCCCTGGTGTCTGCCCTCTTTTGGGGTCCTTGTTTTGTTTTAGTAGTTGCCAGGTTTATTCTGGGCTCCTATGTTCTGTCCCCCCTCACCAGTCCTGTCCCCCAGCCCACGAGCCAGTTTCATTGCTCTCCTCTGAACCCTCTCCAACTTGCCCACATCCTTTCTGTAGTGGGGGGCCCACAACTGGACACGGCACTCCAGATGTGGCCTCCCCGGTGCCGAATAGAGGGGAATAACCACTTCCCTTGACCTGCTGGCACTGCTGCTACCAATGCAGCCCAGGATGCCGTTAGTTTTCTTGATAACAAGGACACACTGCTGGCTCATATCCATCTTATCGTCCACTGTAATCCCCAGGTCCTTTTCTGCAGAGCTGCTGCTTAGCCAGTTGGTCCCAAGCCTGCACCGGTGCATGGGATTTTTCCATCCTGAGTGCAGGACTTTGCACTTGTCCTTGTTGAACCTCATGTGATTTCTTTTGGCCTGATCCTACAATTTGTCAAGGTCTCTCTGAATCCTAGCCCTGCCGTCCAGAGTATCTACTACTCCCCCCAGCTTGGTGTCATCCATGAACTTGCTGAGGGTGCGCTCCATCCCATCTTCCAAATTGTCGATGAAGACATTGAACAAAACCCGCCCCAGGACCAACCCCTGGGGCACTCCACTTGATACCGGCTGCCAGCTAGACGTTGCGCCATTGATTACTACCTGTTGAGCCTGACGATCCAACCAGCTTTCTATCCACCTCACAGTCCATTCGTCCAACCAGCACTTCCTCCGTTTGCTTGCAAGGATGCTGTGGGAGGCGGTATCAAAAGTCTTGCTGAAGTCAAGGTATGTCACATCCACTGCTCTCCCCACATCCACAGAGCCAGTCACCTCATCAAAGACGACAGTCAGGGTGTGCCCCTGGCGAATCCATGCAGACTGTTCCTAATCACCTTCTTCTCCTCCAAGTGCTTAGAAATGGCTTCCTTGAGGACCTGCTCCATGATTTTTCCAGGGACTGAGGTGAGGCGGACCGGTCTGTAGTTCCCCAGATCCTCCTCCTTCCCTTTCTTAAAGATAAGCGCTATGTTTGCCCTTTTCCAATCGTCCGGGACCTCCCCCAATCGCCAGGAGTGCTGAAAGATGATGGCCAGAGGCTCTGCAATCACATCAGCTACATCACATTAGATGAGAGCAAGGCCCTATGGATTCCCATTGGAGGCATGCCAGGAAACACACTGGTAGCTACCAGTTACTTTGAACTTCTGGCTCCCGCTGTACAGACAGCAGGCTGAACCAGTAAGCTCTGTTCAAATATTTTTCAGTGATAGATTTGTAAAATCAAGGGTGGATCGACCCTCTTCGATCCGAAGACCAGTGGCTCGTGAGCTGTGAAGGGTTTGCTATCGCCACCGGCATTTGCCAGTCATGTAGATTCCCTCTCAGCCTGCCAAAATTTACGCGGCGCGATCAGAGTGCCACAGGGTTTGGGGGCAGAAATGACTTAGGCTTCCAGGAGTGTTTGACTAAGAGCGATTGCCCGAAGTCTGTGACTCCGATGCATGCACTGAAGAGAAGATGGTGAGTACCAGTGCTTTGTAGTAGCCCCCCAGCATGGTTATGAACAGTCACTTGCTGGGTCAGACCACGCGTCCGTCAAGCCTGCCTTGTGCAGGGGCACACGGTGGATGCCGAGGGGGACGGGAATCAGGCACGTGCAGGATTTTCTGCCTTCTGCTCCTCTCCCGCTGCAGCTTCCAGCATCAAGCACATGCCCAGGGAGTGGGGGACCCACACTGTAGGTCCCCCGCAGCCATGGGGGCTTGAGCCCCCACCTCCCATGTCCTAGGGCAATGTGCTAACCAACCACAGGTCAGACAAGCTCCAGGCTCCTGGTCCTTACACTGTCACCATGCCCACAGCTAATGCTAATGCGAGGGTCTGTCCTGGCCTGCAGCTAACCGGTATCTTCAGCGAATAAGAGAGAAATGTCTCTTGAGCAGAGCCCAGAGCTCCTGCTCCCAAGGTTAAGGTCCAGGTCCCTCTGGTGTGTTTTACTCCTGTGGTCCAGCCAACCCCTCTGCCCGTGACGCCACCCTGGCATGTGCACCTGTGTCCCTCCCACTGGGCTCAGAGCAATAGTTCATTCATCTGCCACTGCGACATTGGCCACGTTCCCGTGCAGAATTTCTCTGAGCTAGCGGTGCTCTCCTCATCCTCTGCTTTGGACGAAGCACTTTACAGCGTGCTATGACTCGGGTCCTGGTGTTTGGGGCTTCACGTGCGGTGACACACCTGGCTTTTTTGGACTGTGGTGTTGAGTTCCTGCAACCGTGGCTGCGGTGTCCGAGCTTAGCACAGGGCTCTTCAAAACACAGCGCCTGGCTCCAAACAAGTCGTGGCAGAGCCTGTTAAAGGTGCACTTCCCCCCCAGAGCCAATTCAGGCGGAGAGGGGGAGCAGAGCTGTCCTCCTGTCCACCCTGCCCAACTGGAACAGGAGATTAGACGACCCTGCCCCTCACCAGAGACAGCAGCACCCCATGCCCACCCCCCGCTGGGGGAGCATGGAGTCCCCCGTTCTGGTGCAAGGGGGCTCCCAGCTCCGGGGGTGCTGCGGCTCGCGGTTGCAATGGGGGAGGGAGATCTCCAAGCTCTGGCAGGAGGCCCCCCAGGACGGCACTCTGCATGGGGGTTGGGGAGAAGCCAGCAGGGAACTGTGGGAAGTTGGAGGACCCAGAGGTACTCCCTTCAAGGCCATGATCTCCCACAGTTGATATTCGCGGCCTGTCAGTTGTGAGGAGGGCTTGCTCACGGCCTTGTTTCATTATCGTCCCCGAGGACTGTTCACTTCCACTGAGAGTAATGCCAGGACCCGCTGGGGAAAGCAATCCTGAGCCTCCCAGATGCATCCCCCACCCCTCCGGGCATGCACCTGGGGGCTGGTGGGCTGCAAACCAGCTGCTCCAGGGCTCCAAAAAAGCCGATGGCAGCACTTCTGTGCCAGGCTGCAACGAAGCCAGCGGTTCCCCTTCCCCCATCTGGTGCTTGCAGAGGTGGATTCACCACTGTGTCAGTGGAGGCTTCGTGGGAAGGAACTAACAATTGCTGCAGGAGCGTGTCTGAGCTCAGTGGTGTGTCTGTCAATCCAATATGTCATCTTTACTTCTACCTCCCTCAGGAGGCAATCACTGCCTGCTGGGACTTGATGCATAGATTGCTAACTTGCTGTGCATATACCAAGGCACCAAATGAGGTTTTGTAATTTAAATAACAGACCACAGAATTGATGACACAAACAAACATGGCCCTTCACACAGTTTGGGGGAAAATGAGCTAAAAATCCATGGAGGGAAAGAAAAAAATCCATTGCTCTCTCTTTCTCTCTCTCTCTCCATTAGCAATGCTGTGTAGGTTCCCTCAGCCAATGCCGTCGCAATCATTGTGCGCTATTTTTGCACAGGAAAGACGAGAAAAGCAGCAACTTTTGGATGCACTGGGCAGCTGTAGGCCTTGGTGGCCTGGGCAGAGCACGGGCATCCAAGCTTCCCCTTGCAGCTGCTCAGACACCTTCAGTGCAGACCCACCTGTGAACTAACTTGCACCGTTACTCCTGGCCGTGCTGGAAGGAGCAAGGGCTGGGATCTGGGGTCACCGGCTCACACACGCTCCAGTGGGCAAGGGACCTAGATGCCTGCTTTGCAAGGCTGCAGTGTCTGCCTTGCCGTGGAAAGCGTGGGGCAACAGCGACATCGCCGTGCCATGCTTGTCCTAGGTCCCCTTTGCTCAGAGCTCTGCCGAAGAAGTACCGCGTGCCCCACCAAGCCACAGGGTCCATGCAACCCCTTAAAAGCTGGAGGAAGGCAGTTGTGGGGCTGCCTATATCCATGACTCGGTCGTGCCATCAAGACTGGCACCTCAGGGAAACAGCAGCCTTCCGGTCACGGGAGCAATCTGTGCCCACTGGACTCTCCATCTCCCCGCCTTGTGTCCCGAGAGGAGCAAGTGCACGGTGCAGGGGACGTGTGCCCAGCAGAGGTGCTGAGGGGGCTCTGGATAATGAGGTGTGCCTGGGGGTTATAGCAGGTGGGGAAAAGCGTGTTTGTCGTGTGTGGGGCAAGGACACGAGGCGCGGCGTGAGCATGTGGCAGAGCAGTCAACCTCTGCAGGGGGGTGCCTTGCCGTGGGGCTGACAAGGGCACTGCAGACAAAAAACCTCCACGGGAAATTATTCTAAACACCTTTCTAAATGGCATAAACCTCCCTAATCTGGCGTGTCTCATTTGCATTGCAAGAAAAGCAGTTCCTTAACAAAAGGTGGGGGAGGGCGATAAATACATTTTGTTTTTGAAAAGAAACAAAAGCCCTGACAAGGCTTTTAATCATCAAATCTGTATAAACAACATTATAATACATTAGACTTGGAAATGATAAACCGTGATTATGCAACAGTTAAATTAGTACTGACAGCTTTCAAATGGGAAGTTGAAGACAGACACAATAGACACCTAGTTTTCAGGACTTTTTTTCCCCGTTAGACAAAGTATAGACAAGCAGTGAAGTGAATTTCATTTGGGAGTGAAGAAAACTGTAGGAAAACACCCATCCTTGATATATGATGTCTACTAAGACTAACTGGTAAACTAATTTTCTTTTAGTTTATTGAACTGTGACCTGAACCTGATTAGTTGTGAGTAATAAACTGCAAGTGAAAAATCTCTTTGGCTTTAAACAGTATCCAAAAATATTTATTGGTAAAAAGCTAATTACAGCCACTGAGCGGCTAATTGGTAGCTACTTACTTATTTTTCACTCTTCTGGCAATAGCCGGAATTTTTCATTGTTTGGGAAGATGAAAGACTTTGCTTGCCTGTTGAAAACAGAAGCGATTAATGAGCAGCACGAGGTGAATTGTCTCTATTCATGAGTAGCAACAATCCCCGTTAGGGTTTCTGGTAATGATTTGGGGTTGCTAGGCAGCCTACAGGTCCCCATCGGGTCCACCGGCAACAATGGCAAAGCACCTGTTGACTCCCACGGGGCCACCTCTGCCTCCCCGTGCAGAGGTGGCTGTGCCGGCCCCTGCCGCTCTGTTGCTCACTTCAAATGAATTTGGATCTGTCGCAGACAGAAGCATTTAGCCCTTTGGTGCATGCAAAGACGACGATGTGCCAGGGAGCGGTGCCAGTTACTCAGCCCAAACGTTTGGCATTATACTGGTGTGCAAGATGGAGTCAGGGTTGTTTGAAAGCAAGCTTCCTTTCCATTTCAGAAAAAAACCGTGTCCCGATGGGGGAAGACTTTGGCGCTCTGAATGACCAAAAAACCACACTTAGATCTGCCGTAGCCCAGCATGTGGCAAGGCAGCCCCGGGCACTGCCAAAAACAACAGGGCAGTGCAGCGAGCCTGCCCCCAGGCCTGCCAGGAGTTGCAGAGGAACGTGCTCCCACGGGAGGCGGTCAGGAGCCTGCTGGCTAAATGCAAAGGAGCGTAAGCGGGAAGGTCGTCTCAGCCAGCAGCCAGCCCAGGTCCTGGCCAGGGAGCGCTGCTGCTGTTCTGGAGAGAAAAAGCAGCTTCCAAAGGCTTCCCTGTTCCACCTCGGGCTGCACGGGGACTGAGCAGAGGAAAGGCTACTCCGGGCAGGGTGTGTAAGGAAAGCTGCCACCACCCCTGGCAGGAGCCAGTGCCAGGGAGTGAATCACAGTGGCTGGCACCCCTGCCCCAGCCCCTGCACCAGCCAGGACTTGGTCCGAGAGCTCTCCAGCCCCGCCACCTCGCTGCAGAGGAGAAGGTCTTAGCTGGGCTAGAAGCGGTGCCCTGGGATGGGGTGAGCAAGGCCGGCCACAGTTCAGACCAGCTCCGGGGCCAAGCCCAGGGTGCGTGGGGTGCTTCAGACTTGAGCGCGGTGAACGGGGAGGGCCTGGACAGCTGTGCGCTACCCCGTGGCACAACAAGCTGCCTGCCTGTGGGGCGCCTGCCCAAAGCTACGTGCCTGGAGGAAGCAGCGGGCTTCTGGCTGCCACCACACCACCCCTCCGCCCCTGCAGGGCCTTTCAGCTGCCCCCTTTTCTCCTCCGAGCACCGCAAGGCGGCCGTCACGGGCAAAGCCTCGCTAGCTCGGCGTGCACATTTGCCACGGCACAGCCAAAGCTGCTTTCTTCTGACTCTTTGGCAGTGGCCACGTTGTCCCCTTGCGAAGCTTCCTCATCAGTTCACTTGTGCACGGAAGGACAGACGAGTGCATCCTTCCCTGCGGGGGCCCTTGCAGCACAGGCAGCGTGGGAGCGGGGGGCGGGGGATAAGAGAATTAAACGGGGGCTCTGCCCGGACCCAGCGAGCCCTCCAGGCTTGCATGCATTTTTTAAAACAGCTGGTCCTCTTGTTTTTCCTGTCTCTTTTCTGTTCCCAGAGCTTTGAGGCTGACCCCTCTTGGAGGCTGCAGCCCAAATGCTACCAGGAAGCAGAGGCTTGGGCAGCAGCACCTGGGGTTGGAGGCCAGATCTTCCCCCAGTCTCTCTGAAGCGAAGCAGAGCAGGCAGACTCCTGCTCTTAAACCGGCAAGCTCCTTGAACTTAAAAGTCCATTTTGCCCATCTCTAAATGCGCCAGACCCTGGTCCGGGTGTAAGGAAACAAACCGATCAGAGAGTAACAAAGAAACATCGCCGGTGTCAGAAAAGTCCCGCAGCCAGCACAAATCCTTGCATATTTTATCTTCTAATCCACTGCACTAATACTTAACCACCACGCCAAACAGGTGGAAGTTTGAGGGCCATTGAGCACCGTGAATTTTCCCAATGCATCACAATTACCAAAACACCTGTGCTAAATAACTCTGCGCTGCGCCACTGCAAAAATTCACAGAGTGCTCAATAGCCCTTGAAATTTCTCATTTCTAGCTTGTGGCAGAGTGGTTGAGTGCCCACACATTACACCGCGGCATAAAGCATGTAAGGACACTGGTTCAAGACCTTTGAAAGGCCCCTTTTCCTTCAGCTGGAAGTCCTGCCGTCCCTGTGCTTTTCAAGCTGCCCTGGCTTTATTTCTGCAATTACAGGCACCTCGAGTTGTGCGAACCCCGAGGGACAAAGCTCAAATCAGGGCAAAATGCCTCTGTTTGGGATTTCATTACTCCGTGCCTGCCCTCACACCCGCGGGTCATTTGGCTTGCTCGACGCCTACCCTTGTCTGCTCACGGACGGGGACGGCAAACCTCTCCGTCCGGGATCAGATCCTAACTCCAAATGGCTCGTCACCTAGCTCAGGGTGCGTGGACGAGGAGGAGGAGGAGAGACGCTCTGTCACAACTGTCTCTGTGCCCCACGGCCCAAATACGCCTGGACACTGAGCGGTGCCCAGGCACGCGCCAAACAGCTACGAGCAAAGCCCAGCCTCGGAGGCACGAGCAGGGGAATGCCACGCGGGAGGAGAGAGGCATTACATCCGCTGTACAAGACACGGGTGAGTCCCTTAGTGACACCTCAATTGGCCACGGCCCCCCTGCTCTAATGGAGACGTGGCCGGCGAGGGATGATTTGAGGGGAAAACCTTCTTTACAGCAAGAGACTAAAGGAACTCGGTGCCTTCACTTCCCGCAGGAGACGTTGAAGAGGTGACCGGATCGTGGCAGCTGCACAAAGCGGACGGGGGTAGCAGATGTGGTCACCCAGCAAATCCAGGCATCAAAAGGTGCAATGGTCGGAAAGCGGAGCTAAATACACATCATCTGAGAACAAAGCAGAGCGAGCGAGCGAGTCACTGAGCGACCCCTGGACCAACTTGCCTAGTGATGCCCTGGCGTCTCTACAGCAGAAGCGCGGCTGGGCTCGGAGAGGACTCTTTGACCGTAGAGCAACCAGACAAAAGCAGGGGAGGGTTTCAGCCCGTGGCGGGATACCAAGCACACAACCCATCCCTTTGTCCTCATGATAAATAAGGTGCGCCTCCCCCGCAGCGTAGCCAGCTGACGCTGGGGCCACAGCCCGCGTGGCGCCCGGCAGGCCAGCTGCACCCAGCTCCCCCCGTCGTGAGTCGGCACAGCGCACAGCCCTCGTTTTATCGGTGCCGCCCAGCCCACATACTTGCCGTAACAGTGAGCTGCGGCTGCTATAGGAGGTCTGGCGGTATTGCCATCATAAACCTGATTTTCAGGGGCGTTTAACTCAGTCACTTACAGCATAGTGGCCTCTCTGGAGCCACCAGATGAAATCCCTTCTCTTTCTAAGCGATGACATTTTTACTGGCACTTAGACTTTTACGTTTTGCCTTTTGGTATTTGGGAAAAAAAACCCACGCATCGCAGCATTTGCTGCAAAGAAGAGGTCAGTTGCAGCGATCTCCATTTAAGCGCATCTTCGTCTTAGCAATTAAATGAGGGTGGTGTGGTACGTTTGTACGTGAGGCGATGCATGTAGAGCCCGCATCGTTTTCAGAGAATGAATGTGATGGGCACTTCTCCCCATCAACCCGAGTTTATGAATGCACTACTACAGCAGTGGCAAATGTGCTGCAGAGCAAACTAAAGTCAGGGACCACGCTGAGTTCAGGCGAGGGGCTGGCTGGTCCCTGGGCACGATGGCTAGGAACGAGAAAGGGGAGACCTTCATTTCGCGTACAGCGTGTGCCGTGCTGCCCTTTCCCCTGTCACCTGTTGCTCCCATCTGATCTCTCTGGGCCCAAACTTTGGGCAGGCCTCAGTGTCACACCTGGAGACATGGCAACCCTCACCTGTAGCTTGATGTGTAAACAACCTATACAGACGTGTAAAGCCACTTTGCCCCTGTCGCCTCGGGTCTGGAAGCCGGGAGCCCCCCCGGGTTTTCTAGCCCTGGGCAGACTCAGCCGAGCAGGCTCGGCCTTCGGCATCAGCACATTCGAGTTCCCTGGCATTGTCACAGAAAACACAGTATTGCTACGAAGAGCTCTTCAGGAGTGACTTGGGTGACATCTCTCTCCATTGTCAAGGGAGGCCGTGTTGGCACAGGGCAGTCCCATCTGCCAAAGGCAATGAGTCATTAAGACGTACGAGCGAGCAGGCTGAGGAACCGTGTGCGCTGCCACGTGCCTTTGCAACCCTCCAGTCGTGCATTTGCCTGCCCTCCCCACCCCAAAAGAGAAATTCTTGCCACGCTCAAAGAGAGCGTAAGTACAACAGAGACCCTATTTATGTGCATTGTTCCTCCTCCGCAAAACCCTGCCGTTGTAAGGACGCGGGATTCACGTTCAGATTCCAGTCCTCTTTGCAGCTCTCTTTTCATAGCGGGAACAATACAGCACAGCAAATGTCTTTCCGATGATGATAATACAGATTACTGGGAAGTGTGAACAAAGGACCCGTGGCGCAGTTCGAATGCCGCCGCAGCGTGTCCAGAAGGCTCACGACTCCCATATGATACGAGTGGCAGGACATCAGCGCTCCCATTCTGATTATAGCAGCTCCGAATGACCTGAGACGCTAAGTCGGTGTCAGTAAAAATGGATCATAAATGCATCAGTTGGAAGGGATCCACCGATGCTGTTTTCCCTCCACAGGACTCGGGGACCAGCTCGAATGTCAGTGGAAGGTTGCTGCGTGTTTACCTGGCAGTTGCACTTGCTTTGGCTGGTTTCTGAGTGATTTCCACCCACCCCCTGATGAAAGGAGCTTTTAAAGTGCAGACTTTGGGCTCCCCGACTTCTTGTTCTTCAAGATTTTTTTTGAACATCTGCGTTCAGTGAGGCAGGACGGCAGCCCACGTGCATTCGCACTTACCTACCTCTGTATTTCACCATGCATGTGTGTACACATGCATGCACAAACACACATGCATGCACGCACAAGGCTGCCACCCACATCAGCTCCATTAATAATTGCAGACCCACATTTTCCATAGTAACTAGTTAGATTGTGCGTCTGTCTGGGTAAACGAGCTATGCTGATTTACACCTGCAGAGGACTTAGCCCTGAAGCGGCCATCTCGCCAGGCCCCAGGCAGGCAGGACGGCGGGCTGAGGCGTGCAGGATGGAGGGTCAGACTCCCGGCATCAGGAGGCATTGGATTCCCTCACAAACATGAGCCCGACGCTCCCAAGTCAGTCGTGGCTTTGCGGCTGATTCCAGGGGGAGCAAATCCGAGTTCCCGAGGGCGAATGCTGCAAAGTGCCTGGCACTCGTTCCTTCTGGGCGCTGAGCACTGGGTCCGCGAACCCCGCCGCACCTCGCGGGATCGAGTGCCAGGCCACGCACCACTGTGCATCCTCGGGAACGAGCGCACGCCAATGCCGTTAGCCGACAGCAGCTCCTCTCCTGTTGTGTGCCGGTGGCCGGTGGGATGCTAGTTGCGTGCACGCGTGAGGCCACCTGCAGCCGGGCTGCTGGCTTTTACTGCCTTGTTGCTCTCGTCTCTGGGGTGAGGTTTGTTTCGGACATTTTTCCTGGGGTGAGAAGTCCTGTTTTTGATAACCGAGTTGTGGCTGCTTTCTGTCGGAGGAGGAGCCGTTTTGCTAGTGCAAGCTTGAACCGGAAAACGCCCTCCATTCTCATGGCTGGACGACTATCTCCATGCCCATTTCCACGCAGCAGGTCCCTCCCCTACGGGCCGGCAGCTCCTCGCGTCCTCGCTGAGCTCCTCAGCAAATAAACAGATCCGTCTTTCCCAGCCTGGCTGCAGCCGGTGCCAGCTCTGGCCTTCTGCTCCTCGCGTGCAAGAGGAGCGCTCGGCACGCTGGGCCTGGCACAGCAACCGGGTAGGCTGCTCACGGCCACTCGCGGCTGGCAGCCGAAGCTTTCTGTGCCGGCCAACGCTGGCACCGGCTCTCAAAGACGGAGACGGCCTTTATCTCAGCTAAAGGACATCTGCCGTCCGCCTCCCTGCCAGTCCCTCTCCGTGCGCTCTCTGTCTTCCAGCCTCACGAAGACGGTACCACCCTTCAGCCCACATCCTTCAACAGGGGAAAGAGAAAAGCCCTCC
>NW_005841934.1:2985238-3002257 GCF_000455745.1 Alligator sinensis
GCTCTTCCTCCAGGCCCGTCACTGCTGCAAATGGTCCTAGTGCCACCGATGGCAGTGGGAGTGCATTGAGGCTCCAGCCGGGAACGTGGGTCGGTACGTGGCAAGTTGCCTTGACTATGCTTGTGTGCAAACGGGACTTAGTAAGCACAGGAAGCGCAGGCCTAGCGGGAGGGCCAACAGGGAACCGTTCTGCCGTGACCGCTCCTAGTCGAAAGACGCCCGCTGCCTTGGCCGCCGCCTGACGCCAGCCTCCCCCCGTGTTCGCTGCATGTCAGAAATGTCCATAACCTGTCCCAGGCAGTGAGAAGCAGTTTGCACCTACATTTCCAGTGGTTGCAATCAGCCACACCAGCATGATTAAAAAGACCAAAGTTTGGACATTGTTCTGACTCTCGCTTCAAATACAGTTCATCCGAACGTAAGGGTTCAAAGAGGACGTGGGAATTAGTCATCGGGGATATCCAACGCACTGGAAGTTTGGCTCTTTATCGACCAAATGGATCCCAAGTCCAGAAGTTGGCACTCCTGCGGGAGTCCAGCTGGACAAGAACAGCTCGGACAGTGCCAAGAAGCACAACAAAATATGTAGGGTATGAAAACAGCCAGCAACCGCGTACTGACTGACATCTGCGGTTCACTTAAACGATCATCTCTAAGCGAGTCCCTTTAACCGTCCCAGCATCTAGTTGCCAAAGGAGCATGCAAGAGGGAGAAATAGCACAGCTGAGGGCCTGGATATGTGAAATATTTACATCCGAGCCATTTACATCACCTTTACACCCTGACATACGTTACACTGGGATGTGAAGGGAATCCAGCTAGCCCAGAGAACCAAATCTCATCGCGTGGTGACGGGAGACCAGGTAGTACCTTGTTTGTGTTGAGCGACTGTTACCCCAAGATAAGGTGCGGGCACGTGATACGCCAATGCATCTTACTCCAGGAATAATGAGGAGTAAAACTACACCAGTGTAATTCTGCATCAGATTCCAGTTACACCAGTGTAGGTCTGGACCTTGTGCGTCTGCTCCTTCTTTACGCTGGGGAAATGCTGATTAAACGGATGTAAGCCTTTCATCTGCACATCCCCTGACCAACCGCCCCTGAACGCAGCTCTCCTTTTCTCCCATGGCACACGCAGCTGCCACATCTATAGAAAATAGGGAGAAATAACCTAACAGAGGACGGCAACGATCTTGAGAAGAGAAGAGCACCGTTCAGGGGCTATTAATCAAAATGATTATTGTAGTTTCTTTTATTGTTTGTTTGCGCCTCTCACTCACCCTGCTAGGTCTTGCCATAGCGTAGAAGTCATTTGTAAAAGCCTCTAAGGATGATGTGTGAGAAAGTCACTCCAGACTATTTGCCAACTTGGCAAAAAACTGGAGAGAAAATGAAAACCATGAACATGTCAAGCAGTCTTCTATTTTTAATTGGCTACGTTATAAATACTTCCTCCGTATTTCATCTATAACAAACTGTGCTGTAAAGTGTATGCAGGGACTGCAAAGCACGAGGTACTTAAGCCATAATCTTAGTTGCATATGCAGAGAGTGGTTCCCAAAGCAGCCCCCTTTGCCCGGCGTCTGGGGACAGCGTTCAGTGGGCCGGACGGCTGCAGGGCTCGCGGATGGGGCTGAATCGATCGCGCGGAGCAGTCCCGAGATGCACAGCCCTTCCCGCGCTGCAGAGGCCGGGCGGTCTGCTGCACGCAGCCCCAGCAGCACGGCATGCCTCGGGCATGCTCCTGAGAGCGCAGCTCTGCAGGCGAGAGGGTTGTTCAGTCCCGGGCTGCACCACCAACGAAGATACCAGTCACCGCGGCGGCCTGTTCTCCATCGTGGCTGAAAACCAGCAATGCTTGAACCGCAGGGCTGGTCTCTGGTCTCGTGGATGGGCCCTCGTGCTCCGGCAGACTCCCACTACAGTCAGTGGGTTGCTGCCTATGCACTTAGCTCTGCTGGCAGGTTCATGGCCCCAGGATCAAGCTAAGGGTGACTGGGTAGATATTGTATAGCTCGCTGCTCAAATCCATTGGCAGTGGTGGTATTAGTATTAATAATACTATTGATCATGGCAATTCTAGTGATACATGTTATGGTAGCACCAGGAGCTGCAGCCCAGAAAGTCGAGGCCTGTTTGCCGGGGTCTGTTTGCTAGTACAGGCAGCCCCTGCACCAAAGCGCTCGCGCTTTCCAGCTTGGATGGGGTCCACTGGGCAGACGCAAGGGAAGCTGGGGTGGGCTGAGGTTTGTGACTATCACCTAAGCAGTGTTTAGGGGAAACAGAGCAGGAGCATCTAGCTACTCCCTCTGCGGGTCTGGTTCTTGTCTCTGATACCAAGGTGGGGAATGGTTTTGCTCAGAGGCAGGTGAGATCCAAGTGCTACCCCCTGGCTGGAAAACCCAACAGTCCCTGGTGCGATTTCGCAGGGGTAGGACCAGCACTCTCGCCTCCTCGCCGGCCAGCTCCCGTGGCAGGAAGGCTGCTCCAGCAGCACTGACCGCTGCACTGCAACGGGCACGCAGCAAATACAAGGTGGCTGGAAATGAGCAGAGCCGGCAGCAGGAAGGCACCTGAGATGGAGTTGCAGGCAAGCTGCAGGTGTTCGGGTAATTATCAGCGGTTGGCAGCTTGTGGAAATTGTGCGTTCCTAAAAAGACAGCGCCTGGGTTTACATTTTCATGGCACATCTGTGCATTGCTGCCTTCTTTATGGGCTCTGAAACAATGGCACAGCGACACAGAGCTTGCAGGGGAGGATCCTAACGCTCAGCAAAGGGATAAATGTGACAGCCGCGTGCACTGCCCCCGTTATAACGGCTCAGCCACCGGCTCAGCCTGGGATGCGGAGAGTGGTCAGGTGCTCTGAAGTCGTGGGGCACGAACCTCTGGACTGAATCAGCTTCCAAATAACCTCCAAATCGGCTCAGTGCACCCTTTTCACCCGATGAATCTCCTATAGCTACCCAAGGGACGGGAGCGGGTAAGCCACAGCCTTGCCCCGCAGGGAACGAAGGCGGCAATCCGAGCGGGGGGCCCATTGTATGACTGTCCCGTGTGGTTTTATCCTTTTCGTTCTGCCCTTAGCAAATCCCAAATTTCTCAGAACCTCCCCGTAGGAAAACAGGTCCAAGTCGGGTTAGAGATCCCTGGAAACAAATGAGATTTCAATCTTATAGTTTTTGTCTCAACATCTCCAATTAAGCAACATTCTCTCTTGGAAGAGACTGCAATGCAGGTTTACCAACATTTAATTTATCGTGTATCCTGGTAAGACATGGCATGCTTTCCTGCCCATTCATTCTGCAAAAGAGCAGTTACCATGTATTTAAAATGGGTTTCCTCCTTTATTAGCTCCCTATGGTGCCGTCCAGTTTCTGATCTGAAGAGCAATCAATAAACAAGCCCTGCTGTCCATCGGGGCTCCTGGCTGCCCAATTAGACTAAAGAAACTCAACATGCTGTTTTATTATATCATGACAGCAGCCGGCTTTGGCTCCACGCTCGGTATCTAATGCTGATTTTTAGCTGTTTGTATTTGAGTAACAAAGCAGTATCGGCCTGGGAAGTCAGCAGGATTTCTCTCTGCCAAACTACATACAAATTTACTTTCAGAGGGCTGGAGTTTCCATTGCACAGTGGGTCTGCCAACTGGTAGCATGGGGGTTGATGGCTGTGTCATCATTGTAATTGCTCGGCGCGGCGAAGAGGCGTATTTCTGGCTTGTCAAGGCTACTGTGCAGAAAAGACGCTATTAACCTCTTCAAGGTCTCAAGCACGCTATCAACACAGCAGCAGAGTCAGTGCACCTGGAGACACAGCGCTAGGCCCCGCTCTGCGAGAAAAGAGGCCACAGGATACAGGTGGGCTGCTCTTCACCCGGAGCAGCTCTGCCTCGGAGAAGGAAAAGCAAATCAGAAACGACTTTTCTACACAAAACCTGCTGGGTGCCGGTCACATCTCCTTCGAAACCAGGAGTTTTCAATGCCCGCCCCACAGTGCCAGGATCACCCACTGGTTTCTGCACGTCCCTGCCTGACCCCAGAAGGAGCTGCCAGGAAGACAAACCAGCGAAGCTGCCTGCAGGCCAGTCACCTCCCCCTGCACCTCCCTGATCTCATGCTCCAGCCCGCTCTTTTACCCCCTCTTGCTACTTTCCTCGCTTAAAAGCCACTCAAAAGCCTGAGACCTCAAGCCTTGCACCTAGAGCCCACGCCAGAGCCGGGGATGGGCCTAGACCCACCTGGTGCTGTGGCTAGTAGCTTGCAGCAGGCCCAGCGTCCAAGCTTCGTGCAGTTCTGCCAGCTGCAAACCAGGAGTCGCTTATGCTTTCCAAGAACAGCCTGAAGCACGTGTTCAAATGAGTGGTTGCAGGGACCGGTCCTGCCTGGCAGCACGGCCAGAAGCAGCCAGGTTGGTAGAAAGCAAAGAGGAAGGATGCGCAAGGCATGGAGGGGGAAGATGCAGTCAGGGGTTAAAATCTGTAGGACTCAGGTGATCCGGGTTAATTGTCCAGGTCTGCCTAAGGCTCCCTGTCCAGGCCTACCGCTTATCCCAGCTGTAAAATGGGATGATAACCTCCCTGCGAGCCACATCTGTTCGGACTGCGAGTTCCTCAGGGCAGAGACCCTCTTTGCAGGGCGCGGTGTAGTTGGGACCAGCATAACTGTGTTGCTCCTAGTGCTACTGTAAGCGAATGAGACGGGGCTAGTGCTCAGAGAGGGCTGAGCTCGTGGCAAGTGTGAGCTCACGGTCGTCCACAAACACCTCTGCTCACTAAATGCCCGGAGCAGCCTCTCTGCATGCTCCAGCAGGTCTGAGATCAGAGGAGCACCTGGGCTGGGGGCTGCCTGCTACCTGGGTGGAAGCACCAAACCGTCTCACCCTGCTCAGCTGCCTGCTGCTCTGGCTCCCTGCACAGTGGGTGAAGCTACCGCGGTCCTGGGGAAGTTGGAGACGCAGTTGGAAGAGGAAGGTTCAATGTGCCCAGAGAGAACTGGGGGGCATTAGCTGAGATAAGCCATCTCTTATGGCGCAGCACGGATCATTAGAGACCCGGCCTGTCCCCGGCTAACCTCACCAACTCTGCCAGAGCCTGGCTGACCTGGGTTAGCGTGGACCCTGGGGACTCATTATCTTGAGCTCCTGCAAGGCAGGCCGCTGCACCCCCGAAGAAGTACAAAGACAGGAAATCCTATTTCCAGTCCCAGGAGTGGTAGTTCTGCGTGTCTTAAAAATAGCGCTCTCTCTGCTCTTTAGTCTAGCTAGCAAATACCAAGCACTAACCAGCTGCCGGCTCTGTGCAAGGGAGCGTGGAGTATTACCTCTCCACACTTAAGTCTAAGCACACACGTGAAGAGGGAAGACACTAACTCATGGACCACACCTAGGACTTCAATCAGATGGAAGCACAGCAGACTATCGCTTCACCCTTCGCTCTGCAGATAACACCTTGCATCTTCAATCAAGTTGACTTTTCCATTTCTTCTACCGACGCATCACCCCGGCTGGTAATTGAATATTGGAGAAGGATCAGCAGTGGGCAGAACTGATGGTCTCTTCCCTGAGTGGCTTGATCTTGCTCCATTAAAGGGATTTCCTCCTCCTCCTCCTCCGTGGCTGCCTTCTGCCAGTGTATTTCTCTCTTGAGCGGCTGCATCCTGCTCATTGATCTCTCCCCACCTACACCGCAGAGCCCAGGCAACGGTGTTCGGCACTTGATCCATCTCCATTAGTGGGTTGGCTACTTTTGATGGACATATGATTATTATTTTTTTTAAGTTATCCAGTAGCCAGATTGGCAGAGGCGCACAGCAACGGTTCCAGAAGCCTCAGCGACAGATGGGCGCAGAGGAAGTAATTAAGTTAAGGGGGCTCCATGCTGCCTGAGATGAGCAGAAAAATGAAGCAGTTACTGTAAAAAATGCCAGGGCCGACCAAAAAACATGGGGAAGGAGCAGGGAAATGGGCATGAGCTTTTCCTGCCTGTGCTGCCATTGCACGGGAGGCGTTAATGACCCAAAGGTGCGAGGCTGTTGGGGAAGGGTCAGAGCCAGCAGCCCAGGGATTCAAACCGGGAGACTTCTTCCAGGGTGTTTTATGCTTGAAGGGGGTGTTTGGCTCTATCCTGGCTCGGGTTGAGACTGATGCTTCGGACCAAACACGGATGATAGGAAGGAAGCCCCCCCCTCAAGGGGGCAAGCTGAGGCATTCGGCTGCTCCGTGACCGGGCCTTCCCCTCGGCGCTGGTTCCCTCCGCGGCTCCCCAGAGCGCTGAAGGGAGCCTGACGCTCCCTGTAGAGAGGGACGCAGGCAGCCACGACTGGCAGGGACACCGGCCACCCTTTCCAGCCCGGATGAGCCAACCTGGGACGCAGCGTGAGGGGCTCCTCAAGCTAGAAATGCAGGATGCTGCGCATGCCTGCCCTATGCTTCTGGATGCCATTTCCCTTGGCCCATGTCTCGATGCTGCCCCGAACCCGCTGAGCCACACAGCTTCAGCTGGCTTAGGGCCTTTCTTCTGCACTTGGGAATCTCCCACTGTCCAAAAACACTAGCCTGTGGTCCGCTGGCTGCAAAAACCCCATTCTCTCCTGTCCTCGTCGCCAGCCTGCAGAGTTACTGCCTGGTCTCCGGAGCGTCCATTGTCTTTTAGTCCCATCTCTGCCACTGATCCAATACATGGACTTGTGCAAGTTACTTTGCCTTGCATAGACTTTTCTCTCTCCTGCCTCTCCATTACTGCCTCCTCCGTGTCAGCTCCATGCTCTGCAGAGCAGGGACCGTCTCTTATTATGCGGTGACATAGGGTTTAACCCAATGAATCCCCAGCCTCTGCTGGGGCTGCTAGATGGTACACCACCAATAGTAAGAATAGCGGTATGAAGGCCTGGAAGTATTGTCTTCATGTGTAGCTGAGACAGCCTGAATCTGTCTCCTGACTCTATTAAGCCCAAGCTCTACAGAACTGAGTCTTTGCTGAATGGAGTCCTAAATAAGTAAATAAATCATTTCCCAACCTGTCCCAGCACGCTATCCGTCACGGCCACTCAGCTGCCACGTCCACTTCCACCCGCCGCTCACTAATGGGCTCGTATTGACATTTAACAAAACATGAACGGGAGCTGCTGCCCATGGCCTGCCCCGGGGAACTGCCAGCTGGCCGGGCACCAAGGGGCAAAGCGGAGACACCTGGCTGCGTAGGCAAAGGGAAAGGCTTTCTGCAGCTATTGGGACAATGCGATGCTCCAAAGTTCCTGGTTTACTTGTCAGGCCACTACGCTGCAGAGTTAATGCATGGGACATAATGTTGTCCCAGCTGCTGTTGTCTGCTGGCCGTGTCCTCTTAGCCTTGCTCGTCCAAACAAGTGCAGACGTGACGCAACAACGCTCTACGGGTGCGGACACACGGAACAATGAACCGCTCCGAAAGGGCACTGATTGGGAACCAGTTCACCATCGTGTGCAATACTGTGGCTCTGACACCAGTGGTGGGAAGGGCAAGGAAGTGAGCATCCAGCTCAGCATGCCTCACTGGGCGAGTAAGGAGTGTTTTGAGGGTCCCAGGGGCACGTGCCCTGTGACGGGGGTTCCCCTTCTCTCCCGAACACGACTGCAACAAACTTCAATAACCTGCAACTGTCCAAACTCTGCCGCGCGCTCGCCTGACTTGTGTTGGGGGGAGTGATGGGACCCACACTCACTTTGTGGTCCCCACAGGCTAGGGGTACATGATGAGGGGTCATGATTGAGCAGGGAGGAAGAACACAGCTGGTGGACAGAAAGCTAGCTTGGACTGAACAAGCAGTGCCAGGGAGATCATGGCTAAAACGTGCCAACAGCAGGAAGAAAAGGGGAGAGTCGAGCTCTGGCTGCGTACCAGAGCGGCCAGCTGCAGCACTGGGGCAGTGGTGAGGAGCGAGGCAGTATGGGAGGACCAACCGGACCCGGGTCTTGGGCTGCTTGGCTTTTACGCCTAAGAGCGAACTGGTTCAAGACAGCGCTAGGTTTCCCAAATATACTTTTGAGCTGTTCCAGGCACATTTAAACTGGTTTACCAGGCTTGCGTCTGTCCCTGAAGGTTTCAACCATGCTCAGACCATTCTGGGTGTCTGTGCCCTCAGAAGTACCCCGCACCAGCCTCCATCCATCCTTCCTACGCATGACCTCCACGCTGAAGTCCCACAGGGCCAAATGCCACCCACCAGAAGTTGAAATCCGCCCTGGGGCTGGAGGAGGAGCGTTTTGCTCCCGACACTCGAATACAGAAGGGCAGTTGGTGTGTAGTAAGCTATGCACACCCGGGCTGTTCTGCAACACAACTCTGCCTGGGACGCTCAGGCTGCACAACACCTGAGGCAACCTGCAGTGCTTTGAAAGTCCAGCAAGTTTCCTTGAACAAAGGCACGTGCGGTGCACACTGGGTGTGTCTACACATGCACATTTACTGGGCAATAATCTAGATTACTGTACAGTACAGGAGTGCATCTACACGTGCACACCCATACCGTGCAGTAAATACAGCAATTTATGCCAACTTGTGTGTAAATTTGATACTTGCATCATGCAGATATCAGATTTACACCCGATTAGTTATTGCACAGTAACGTACATGTAAACACCTTACTGTGCAGTAACACTCTGTGTGTGTGTGTGTGTGTACTGACTTGGGACTAACATAGTCCACACACAGCATTAATGCGCTTTAATGCCTGCACATGTAGACACCAGCTTATTCCTGCTTACTGTACAGTAATTTACTGTGCAGTAAATTTAAGCCAGCATAAATGCACGTGCAGACACATCCACCGACACTGTTCCCAAGGGGGGTTAGAAGGACTCCACTGCAGTGTCTCATCCCAGCTTACTGCCCACCAACTCCCCCAGGCCCTCAAGCCCTACATGGGCCGCTGGTGGTCAACCTGTGTGTGGCGGCACCAAGGCTTTTCTCCTCCCACGCTTGTGGGTCTCGTGATAAGCCCTGCTGCTGTGGGCCCAGCCTGGGCTTGCATTATTAATCAGAACATTTAGCACCGTAACACACAGTCAGTCAGCAGCCTCCTTTCCCCGTGGTGCCCAAGTGCGCTTTACAGGAGGTAAACTTGGGCCTATTAGTGTTTCCTTAGCAAAGAAGAAAAGCATACTGCTTTAAAGACGAGAGCAAGTTCAGGCCGGTTGGCTAAGCGCCCGGAATCGCAGCGTTCGCTGCACCGGAAAGCCTGGGAGAGGTGCCTGGCAGCTCCTTCCTAATGAGGCCAGGCTCAAACGGATTTGTGCTGGAGTACCTTGCAGAGGGGAGGGCTTGCGACCGCATGCTTCCTCCCTCGTTCTTGTGATCTGCTGTCCGCTGTTTAGGTTCTCGTTCTGTATCAGGCGCGGTGGTATTGCAGCTTCTCCCCTGGGACAAGGAGTTCAAGCTCTCTGGACAAGTACAAGTGGCCTGGCATATCACAGAGGCCTTTGGGTAACTCGTACATAGGAGCAGGGCTGCTGAAAGCTGCATGAGCTGGGGCAAGCACGTTCAAGTGCAATGTCAACCCCCCAAGGAGTGCACCAGCTCAGAGCACTCTCGCCGTCGATGCACGCTGCGCTGGCTGGACCCGCTGCATGGCTCCTAGCGGCGTGCACAGCAGCAGGAGGATGGTGGGGCTCTTGCCCACATCCAAGAGGAAGAGGTGTGCTCTCTGCCATGGAAGTGCTTCTTCCAGTTGATGCCGCGTGTGGATCTACAAGCAGCCGTGAGTCCAGGGCTGCCCCGAGACAGGGAGGCATGGTGACAGCAAGGGTGATGCCCCCTGCCCATCGCCACCCCCTCCGGCATGACCTCCACTCGATGAGGAGGGAGCATCCCCCGGCCAGTCTAGCCACAAGGTGCAACAACCCAGCAGTGGTTGCGGCCATGTCTAAAGGGAGGGAGACGTGTGTCCATTGGGCTGGGCCCGGGAGCACTGCTCTGAAAATGCCCCGTCCGCTGCCCCCCTCGCCTCATGCACCAAATGCCCCGGCGGTGCCACGTGGCTCCGGCCGCACCCGGTGCTGCTCCTACGGCAGCTGCCTGGCACCTCCGTTTGCTGCCAATTCAAAGGAGGATGGAGGCGGCGGGTCATTTTTCATGTGAGTGCTCTGGAGCCTGGCCGGACGCACCGCAGATGCAGCTACTGAGGCCAGCTTCAGCGCAGCACAGAAAGCACCACTGCAGCCGAAATGTTCTGCAAACGCTTGCGTTTTCCCTATTCGCCTGGCTCGCCGTGCCAGTGCCACTGCGTCCTTGCTTCGTCTCCCCGACCGCTCGCCAAGGGGGTGGGAAGGAGGCTGCCTTCTCAGCGGGGCAGCAAAGCCCCCCGCTCTGCTGCGATCCCCAGGCCCATGCGGCACCAGAGGAATTTCATCTGGGAGCCATGAGGAAAGCTTACAGCATCCCAGCAACTGGGTGAAAGGGAAAAAACCACCTGCGCTTTGTGCCACGGTGAGGAAGAGAGCTGACAACACCTGAAAGGCAGACTTAAAAGAGCAACATAAATGTTTGGAAGAACAAACGCCCATGATCTGTTTAAGCTAACAGGCATCCTGCTCGGCACAAGAGCAGGAGCTTTCTGAGGGAGCGTGTCCTGCATTAAAAAGCCTCGCTGCAAACAAGGAAGGGTCCAGATGGAGCGGGGTCAAAGAGAATCGCTGATGAAGATGCAGGGACAAACAAGAAGCCTGGAGACAAGCTGGCCCCCAAGGCAGCGCTTCTCTTCTCTCCCCCCTGCAGAAACGCAGCACTGCATGAACGCCGAGGCAGAAACAAAACAGCTTTCATGGAGAGAAACTGCTTCACAAGGCAGAGCGGACTCGAAAGATGACACGCTCGGCGCCTGCTGAGAAACTCCGAGGAGACCCCGGGACTGGGAAACGGGAAGGATGCTGAAGTGCACGAAGCGACTTTCACGCTGCAGCCAGGCCACAAACATATTGTGCATCACAGCACGACCCTAAGGGGATGGCTTTGAAAGTCCTGGCTTAGAAACTACTGTAACGACAGCCAGAGGAGCTGGCTTCTTTGACTGCGGGTTCCTCGGCCCGGTTAGTTTGCATTGGCAGCAAGCTTTGTCGCCTTCATGTCTGCAGGACTTGTCATGGGAGAAGCCTTCAGAAAAGCGTCCGCTTGCGGCTCAGCCCACATGCAGCCGTGTGGTCTGAAATTCAGCCCGGAGGGCGGCAGTTACTATACGGCACTATCAAACATGGTCTGCTAGCTCTCTCGCTGAATGTCTGCGAGTTGGACCGTGATCAAAAGCTTGCTGATAGCTGTGGAAGTTGTGTAGAGGCCAAGGACATCTCCCATGAAGTCCGTTCTTTAATCTCTCTCTCTGTGGCCCTTGCAGTTCCCAGCCTACGGCAGGCTGGCAGTTAGCAGAAAGCATGGCATCAGTTTTGTGGTATGGGAGCCAGAGCTGAGACTCAAATGCACCTTGCAGAGGGGCTGCCAAACACCTGCCAGCTGGGACCCCGCAGAGAGTGCGTCTGGATGCGACCCCGGACGGGACCTGCAGGTGAGAGGTTGCACATGTCGTTGCCCGTGCCCTCTCCCGCAGCACGCACTGATGGCAGGAAGGTTTCCGCACACGGCACTAGATGTTCATAAAAGGCATCAGAGGAAACGGCATGGCCGGGGTCGTGCTCTGAGTCGCAGCACTGGATTTGTTCAGCTGTTCCATTTGTGCACCGCGCTGGCATCGAAGGGCAGGCACGTGCAAATAAAGGCTGCAGTACCGTGAGCACTGGAAGCTGAAGCTGAGATGCAGGCTAACAGCAAACCAAACAATCCAATTATCAAGCAATTAAGGAATAAAAGTCCCAGTCTGGGTCCCATGCACAAGCTCATCTTGCCCTCAAGGAAGCATACGACTAAGGGCTGGTCTCAGGCTCTGCACTTCTCTGGCACCTTCCACACAAGGGTCTCAAAACACTGCAAGCTTCAGTCAACAAAGCTTCTCAGCCAGTAGGCAGCTGGGGATTGAGGATTAATGCACACCTGGAAGTTTAAGAGGCCCGCAGTCGTGCAACAAAGAAGCTCTGACCATCACATGCTGGTGCTTCAAGCACACCTCTTGCACTCACACGTTCCTGTTTTCCTGACGCTGCTGTGACAGACTAGAAATGTGCAATGCTCATCCAGTCCTTGGCCTTTGTTCCCTTGTAGGAGACGTTGAGTTTTACTGCAGGCTCATGCCATCACACCTCTGTATCTTTGTTAATGGTTATTTATCGTGAACTTGGATACGGACAGGAACGAACACAAGGTACACAACAAGAAGGAGATAAAAGATGAAAACTGCTCCAGTCAGCTAGTATTTCTACTGAGCGGGTGTGTCTACACATTCATTAATGCGCCTTAGATACTGTGCATTTAGCTTAGTATTTGCTTTCTAAAGTGCTAATTAAATGCACAGTAACTAGAGTTACTGTGCGGTAGCACTGGTGCACGGTTATCTTGTGACGTTTACTGTGCATTAGCCTAATAACACTGCGAGGAGGCTATTAGCAGGGTTTTTAACCACCACACTACTGCACAGGGGCATTAGGCTAATGCACAGTACGCGTCTTGTGTAGATGTGCCCACTTTGTATTAGAGAGGTCTTCACATGGGAGCGCGCCACGTGCTGGAGGTGGAAGGTGAGTTTTAGGGCATGGACCCGTACTACGTTTTCCAATGCATCGCACTGACCGACCCTCCTCTGCCAAACAACCTTGTGCGGATCCACGGTGAAAAATAACAGTGCTCAACAGCCCTTGAAATTTCTAATTTGTATGGACCAACAACAGAGTGGTGGAGGGGACACACTGTGCTGCAGATAGCGCCTTGAACACGGGATCAAAGTTCCCTACTGGAGTGGAGCTGAGCTGCCTGCAATTTGCATTTCTGTTTTAATTACTGACCACCGCATAGTTCTTTATTTCTTCATTTGAGTCCAGCACACTTCAGGGGACGGCGACAGGGGAAGTCATTTTTAAATCTCTCCCAGTAAAATGTATGTTAGAAAGATGGAAGAGGTTGTCTGCGCAATAACTCATGGCTGATACAAAGCAGCAGAAAATGCAGGACTGCGGGTCACGCTCCCTGTGCAATCCCACCAGAGTTGATAGGTTTACGGCAAGCATGCGGATAGAACTTGCCCTTGACACGGCAGTCAAATGTTGTATTGATTCCACATCATACTCCACTATATAAGCAGGTGATGATTGTTCAATACTTATGAATCAATCACCTCTACAGCAGTGCTAGCACATGGCAGGGTACCAGGGAACCCATTACACAGAGATATTTCCTTACTAACTCAGGTGGGTATCCGTACTTAAAAGGCTCTGTTCTTCTGTCACACGATACACATAATTCCAGCCGAGAGCCGGGTCCTGCAGTGGCCTCTGTGGGTTATAGAGAGGTTGGTAGGGAAACAATGGATTAATAAGATGTTTGACTGACGGATATAAGGTTAGGAATAGCTTCCTTTCTTCCTGCAACTGCCATCCATGAAATCCCACTGAGATAAATAGAAATCTCCTTCTCGGATATCCTCTGTGCTACATAAATGTCTATCAATATATATTGTGGAGTCTTAGGAGGCAGAGAGTGACTGAGCTTATTCCTTACCCCACAGCTGTGGCGAGGTGCAGCCCGCTGGCTTTGCCTGCCTGCTTTCTTTTCACTTCCTGTATGGTATCCTAGAGAATGAAACACCTTTTCCACAGCATTTCTGAAAACACGATAAAACTGAACAGAGAATCTGCTTCTTCCTCTAGAATCCCCCATCGCTGCAGAACTGAGATTTGACCTAACTGGGATGTCACAGAGGTACGAAGATAACCTCGCTCTCTAGTCCAGAGTCATTTGTAGAGACTGCAAATGGCTCCATCTTGATTCAGCGGAGAGAACTTTACCTACGCCACGCGGGACCGGAGTGCCCTCTGTCTTAGGGGGCTCAACATTTTGGGCCGAGCTCAGTGGGGCATGCACAGCCGGCCTGTTTTGTTGCTGGTGAAGCCCTGAGTGCAGAATGATTTCAGTCTGTGCGTCTACCCATGGGAAGATGACTGGAGTACGGAAAAGTGAATATCCAGGAACGTTTGCATTTCGACACGGGATTGCTCCGAGGACCGGGGTTTTCTTGTGTGTACGAGAGCAGGGATCCCGATGGAAGAGAAAGCTCTGCGCCACCTCCTCTAGCTGGGCCTCTGCACTTGTGCCTTAAGGGTGCATCTACACGGCCTCCTTGCCAGCACCAGGAAGCTACTCCCCTTCTTCCCAGCCTATATCAAATCCCAGAAACAAGGCAACGGAGCTGCCCTAGGCAGTGCTAAGCCACTCTTGGATGCGGTCTCCGAGGCATGCATAAAGGCACACGTCTGGCACCCTCCAAAGCAGCAGGCAGGTGTGCTGCAAGAGTCAGTGGACAGGACCTCTGGGGAGACCCCAGAAGCAGCATACCCAGGCCCACCGCCATCTGCACATCTAAGTAATGGGAAATACACCCCCACAAAGCAGGAAGCTAGCCTGAGGCACAGGATCATTTGACTAGACAACATCTATGGGGCTTGTGCCTTGGGAGCGCTTGGACTGGCCTGGACGTGACATCAGGAGAGTGACCGGCCACATGGTTTATGGCTGATGCAAGGTGGGGATTTAAATCCGCGCTCGGAGGCCTCAGATCTCTCGGAGACAAATCAGAGTTCACGGCAAGCCAGGACACACGTTAGCAGCATTGTTTTTGCAGGATCCTCTGGCAACTCTTAATAATGGCATACGATTAGTTCTTAAGTCACTGCTTTAAGTGGTCTGGCTGTGAACTCTTGCTGTGCCAGCAGGCAGCAATTAAGGTTGGTAAGCTGTTCGTTTTAAGATAAATACCTGCACCACCAGCTTCCTCCTAAATCTTAGGGTGCTGCTCTGGACCCAGAGGAAAGCTCGCTGGGTAAAGCTACTTCTTCTGCATGAGACTTCAGTGGTTGCGTGTCCACCGGAGGGGCTGAGTACCCGTAAGACAGTGAGGCCAGATGCTGCTATCGCCTCTCATGCCGACCCCAGGCCGGGAGAGCAGTTCCCACTGAAGTCCTAGGACAGTGCAGTGGATGAAGGCAGCCGGGCTACTTCCACAAAGGACACACCGGTGCTTAAGTGATTCCCTGCATCAGGCCTGTTGACTTCAGCATGACCGCAGGTGAGGGGATGGTGCTGTGCAACGTGAGCAAGCAGATCAGGATTTGCTCCCAACAGAAAGAGCTAAGATGTCGCCTTTCTCCGCTGCTGGTGAAACATTAGCAACCCTATTTAAGTCATTCGTAGACATTACTTTTCCTGGGAAAACTAAAGATAGCTTGGTATTGTCAACAGAAAATGCATTTTACTAACCCTACAAATATCAGGAACACGGATGACAAAGAGCATTGGGTTTCTTCCTCCCAGTAATGTGCTTTTTTATTATTACAGTGGATTAAAATTAAATTGCTAACATGAGGACAAGTGGATGAATCAGTAGCTATGATAGCAGAGAAAAACGTCAATACAATGTTTGTACACTGTGTGTTGCCGAGTATTTAAAGATGCTTATCTCCAGAATAATATAAGCCGAAATACATTGTGAAGATCCCAGGCCGTTAAGTGAAGCAGTACCGCATGCATTGCTTTATTTTGTGTGCTGTCTTCAGGCAGACAGTAAATACTATTTTGAAGGGAAAGTTGCAAGAATGCTTTCTATTTTTCACTTCATAGGAACCCAATTTATTCATTGTTCAAAAAAGAGAACAGAATTGTGTTTTCCTCTCTGCAGAGCCCCATAGAAACAGTGGCAAAACACTCTGATAAAAATGATCAAATTGTTTACAGCCCTGATAAAAATGACTCCGTTTCACATCCTGTCTCTCCAAGTCTTTGTAGCAGGGACAATGGACTGCCGTTCTGGTGGGGGCAGAGAGAGAAGGGAGGTAACAGAAAAGATCAGAGCACCTGGCATACATTTAACTACCTTATGGTGAGTTGGTGATCAAAAGAATTAACTTTCATTTCCACATAAGAAGAGCAAGGCACTTATACTTAGAAAGCACTGCAGCAGGACGGGTTTCCAACACAACCAGTCAGATTCTTCCCAGGTGATTTCCAGCGATGACCTCCGCTACCAGAGACGGCTCCTGGCCTCCCTCCTCCGGGCGCAGCGCACGGGGTGAAGCCTTCGGGTTAAACTGGTCGGACGGGAACTGCATTGCGTCGTCTGTGGGGTTGCTGGTCAAGCTGTCCCAGCTCCGGCCTGGAAATCCTGCTCTCCACAAAGCTCCTGGACAACTCCAGCTCCTCCTCTGCTTTTATCTTTCCCTGTTCACTTCAGCACAAACTCTTCCCGCAAGCCCTCCATGTGCAGTGAAAACCCTGACAATGAATCCATTGATGAAATACAGTTGAAATGGCCCCTGCTTCATACAGAGACATCTGAAAGCTGTTTCTGGGGACAATGACACCAATTCCAATCCTTCCACATTTTCATAGCAACTGTTTTCCAGTGGGTAATGCATGGGCCTAAGTGATCTGCAGAAAGTCGGTGCCCCATGGAGAAAGACTTGGGTGCCCAGAAGGTGAGAGGAGGATGCAGACCACAGAAGTAACTAGGGCAGAAAATAAAAATGAGCACAGACCTCACAAGATACCAAACTAAGCAAACCCTAGCGTTCCCTCGGTAATTCTCCACGCGCACATACACGCTCTCTCCTTCCCACAGGTCCCAACGGGACAGACTGTGTTTGCTGCATGAACATGGGAATTGGCTGCTGTGATAATGAGGTTTTGGCAAGTAGCTAGAAGGACTCGAGCATTTTTTGCCATGGACTCAGGCTGTTTCTGGCACAGAGATATGCCATCTTCTCGTGGAGCCAGAGCCCAGGCGAGACTTGCCGGTGGTTTCTGAGGAACGGAGATCAGCCTTTCAAGGCTTCATATCTGTAAGCAACGTCTTATCTTTCCACAGACTGCCTAGCCTGGGTGCTGCTGTAC
>NW_005841934.1:3002384-3013066 GCF_000455745.1 Alligator sinensis
CCCCCCCCAAATTATTAAACTAAAATAATAAGGAAAAAAAATCAGTGGTTGTTGCTTGAATGCCAGGAGAAAGCAAAATGAAAAAATAATGCAGGACAATATCTGCTCTCTCTGTAATGAAAAAGTAAATGGAAATATCAAAGTGACAACCTCCCCCCCATCGATTCAGAACGAAGGCAGCGCCTATGTCAGTACGGCAAAGAAAAATCCTGACAATCCCAGCCTAGGAAAGAGGTCCTCTTGTGTTAATTCGTTCATCAATACATGATCCTAATGTAGGAGAAACTAAACTGGATATTTTCCACAAGGAATAAGCCTACCATATCCTACTGCACTTCGCATGATTCCCGTCTCACTCGCAGTGTTGTGTTTTCACTAATTGAGCTCAGATCCTTCTTTATTTGTACTGTGATGTCCCGGAGGATCTCTTGCTCTCTTTATAAAAATATAACTGCAGCGGCTCCATTAAATAACCATAGCATTGTATTAATTTGTATTAATAAGTGCAGTCGGCTCCAAAATGTGCCTTAACTACATGGTTCGATCATTTAAATGTAGTACAGAAGACATGCAGACAATAAAGGAAGCTGATGCACCATTTACACAGCTTTTCCTATTCATCTCACCTGCAAGTGGAGTGCCAAATGCTGGGCGATGCTAAGCGACAGCAACAGGAGAGCTGCAGGTGCTCAGGAAGCCTCAGGACTGGGTCCCAGGTCAATGCACTCTTTGGAAAAGCAGGGGTTATTTAGCATCAAGAGGTCCCAGGGCCTCTTTTTTACCAGATCTTGAGGCTACAAAAGAGGTTCCCCCTCGGGGGGCACAGAATCCCCCGCAGTGCTCCGCTGAGAAGCTGCAAAGACCTTCACTACATGCCGCATGTGCAGCATCCGCATCTCGTATCCTCGGGCCCCGAGTCTGCCAGCACTTGCACACACCCGTGACTTCACTCACCCAGCTAAGGGCTCCCCTGCCAGGCCTGAAAGAGCCAGCTTTGCTAACACAGAGCCAGTGCAGACTCACACGCACGTACGGGACCCCGTTGTAAGAAGGGCACAGACAGCCTCCCCATCTACATGGGAGCATCTAAAAGCCTGCACTTCCTGCTCCTTGCATGCTCCTTTGGCTATGCCGCTTTGGCTGTTGCCAATAAGCAGTTTGATTCACAGATCAGTCCTGGCATGTTTTTACAATCCCGGGCCATAGACAGGACATGCAGCAAATGCTGCGTTATATTTTATATTGGTACGCTTCCAGAAACTATAGGGAACGTATATGCGATTTATCAGTTTCTAAAGCCTGGCAGAGCCCAATGACACACTAGTGAGGCTGCTGCAGACAGGTTTAGTTACTGTGCATCATTTCACACCTTCATTACAATCTCTACCATGAAAATGGATTACTGTTGAGCCTCTCTCTTCTCATTAAACGATTGCTCTTGTGAGGTGCCAGAATTGTGAAATGCCTAATATAGTCAGTTAATTATTACGCTGCTCGCTGCGTTAGCCTTTCCAATTACTTGCACTCTCATTGGCTGACCCAGCAGCCTTCCTCTTCCAGGTTGTTATACCGAAAATAAAGGAAGCAGTCCGGGCGGGGAGAAGCGGCAGAAGCACACGGTGCAGTCCGAAGAAAACACCTGCGAGAAAATCAGCACGAACTGAAACCCTTCGTCCCACAAGAACATGACATTGCACAGAGCGTTTGGAGCCGTGCTACGCTTGTATGCGGCTTAACGATGGGACGATAGGGCTTTCCGTCTCCTTTCCTAATGGAGGCCAGCACCGCGTAGGAGCCAGGTGCTACACACCTATTGCAAGAGCTGTCCTCGGGATACTAGTGCTAGGACCCTGAATGAGGGCGAGCGGAAAGCAGCCAAACACCAAAACAAATCCCAGGATTCATGCGTGGGGAAATCACTTCTCGACTCTAGTGACCATCAGTTCATTTCTCCTTGAGCGCAATACCACCCCATTCCTGGATACAGAGGTCCCAGAGGCATCTGACATTGGGCACTATCAGAAATGAGATACTGCGTGATATGGGCCATTGGCCATGATAACCTCGCTTTGCAAGCAAGCACCATTTCATGGAAACCATTTTTGTCTTCATTTTTTTAAGCGAAACGTGGGAAGAGGGAATGAAAGAACAGAAAAGTAACTCGAGTGGGGGTTATAGCTGTGTTGTTCTGCGGACGCAGGCAGATGAGGTTCTTTGGGTAAATGTGATATCCTTTATTAATTTAGTTGGTCTAATAAAAGATATCACATCTACCCAAAAAACCTGGTGTGTGAAAAGTAACTGGAGCATTTCTTGGGCGTTTCTCATCTGTATGGTGGAGAAACTCCATCACAGCCACCTCGAGTGATGACAAACCGATATTTTGGGGCTGCGTTTTGAGATGAGCTGGTCCACGGCTCTCCTTTCCGAGACTGCACCGGGGTGCTCATATTCTGGTTAACAGCAAGCCCGTGGGTCTATAAATTCATAGGTTTGAAGGCCAGAACAGCAATTATGCTACTCCAGTTGGACCTGCTGTACAATTCGGGCCATGCGCAGTCGCACCCAGGAAGTCCTGTATCAAGCCCATAACTTCTGTCTGCGCTCAAGTGCATCGTCTAGCAAGATCTGGATTTAAAAATCTAGTCCTAGAGAATCGACTGCACCTGCGGGTAGGTTGTCCCGGTGGTTGCCCCACCTCATTATTTACGAGGATAATCACTGTCCAGAAAAAGGAGATTATCTTCTTAGTTCTGTATTTCTCTCTCAAAAAAGCAAAGCAACTTTACAAGTCTAAGGATTGCCCAAGTATCACCTAAATGCAGAAATGAATATTTCATTTTTAACACGGCAAAAAAATTATATATTTATGAAGAAGGCATCTTTGTTATAAAATAGCAGTGCATTCTGGCACAGACATCCTAAACACAACTAAAAAAGGCATCTCCCTGATGGATAAATCAGAAGATCAAAGTTGTGTTTTATTAGTTGTATAAAAAGTGTCTTTAGCTCTGAGTTGAAAGGAAAAATTTGCATTTAAATAGAAAGATTAATAACTGTAATACACAGAGCCCATACTGAATAATTTTTGTAACAGAAAATAATTCATATTGTTTTATATAAATTGTGCACCTTAAGTCAAGCTACAAAAAATGATAATCGTAATATTTTATGGAACAATTTTAATATAATACAGCTTTGTTACATTATTATTCTGAGTTGTAAATAATGCATGTCTGGAGCGTTGGGAAGGCCTGGATTTAAAATACTTATCTCTGAAAATTCAATGCAGCGTGTGGCTTTTGGTGCAAGTGTTTACACTATGCATGAGTTCCAGTTATTAAAGGAAAATCTATCAGGAGCCTTAGGAACAAATCCCCCCTCCACCTCCGAGGCCGTGCGCTGCGTAGGGAAATCGGGTGGGCAAAACCAGGGGTTTTGTTCGTGTGGACGAGCGGGGTGGGCCCGACCTGTTAAGTTCCTGCTAAATCCAGTGCAAGGCCCTGCCTGAAAACAAGCACTTCTTTTCAAAAACGCCAGTTATTTCATTGCTCACATTTGTAAGGGAGAGATGCTGGTCGACTCTTTCGACAGGACACTTGGCTCCCGAACTCAGGTTTGGAAAAGGAGTCTATAAAAGCTCAAAACCGAAAATAACGAAGAAACGAAATGTTTCCTCTAACACCTTTTTTAATGAGATTTCAAAGGAAAGTCCAAACCATGTCACTGCAGGTGAATCCCAAACTTTGCTCCAAGGTTTTGTCCGGGGCAGTGAGAGGCAAAACCCCCCCTCCACAGGGCAGCACCGTGGGATCAAGGAACGGGCGTTTTTACCGCCCAGCTCCGTGTTAGAGAAACCCCGCAGAGATCGCTGCTTCCAGGAAGGGGCATGAGCGTCTAGGAAGGAGACCTGCAGCCTGGGACTGTGCAGGACTGCCGACCCCTGCCCTGCGTCGTGGGGCACCGAGGATGCTGCAGCTGCGGTGAGCTCCTGCTCTTTGGACTGTGAGGACAGGCCATGCTTTCCCCTCCCAGCCGGAGCCCAGCAGAGCCTGACAGCGCACGGGTCCTTTACCTAGCGTTGGGAGCAGGTTGAGAGGCCGGTCAGGCAGCGACACACTCCAAACCAGCACTCGACTGACTGGAGTGCAATGCACTTCCCCTCTGATGGCCGACACCAGCTGCTTTAAGCCTCTAGAAATAGTGCTTGTTACAAGACAAAGCGATGGTCAGCCGCAGCAGGTGTGGAGAGGTCTGCACTTCGTAAGAGATGGAGATCTATTGACTGCTGGCACTTGAACACTTTGCGGCGAACTCCCACACTTTAATGTTTTACTCCTTCATAATGTCCCGGCTCTTATCCAGAGAGACCTTTTCATTAGAGAAGGATCAGGAGGGAATCGCCCAGTAAAAGAAAGTAAAACCGGATACTCTCCCCAGGACAGCGAGAGTCCCCGTGCAATTATCCCCCAGCAATGCAACTCCACTTTGGCCCTGTGTCCTTTTCACCTGCATCAATAGTGCTGCCTCCCGTTCCCTCTGGCAGGCAGTGAGCGGTGGGCACAGCCATCAAGAAAGTGCACGAGAGCCCTTGCTAGCCTAGCAAAGGTTTCACAGCTTCTTGGCATCCGGCAGAAGATCCTTGATAATGGAAAGCCGTCCCAGCAACCGCGACAGGAATGCAAGCTGGAGCGGGCAGGGCTGCTCGGGGCAGCAGCTCGGCCAGTTCACACCTCGCAGAGCCCGTGTTTTGGGCTCTCTGCAGAAGTCAGCACACTGGTTACACTTGAGTCGTGCTCCCATTGAAGCCATGGGAGGAAGGTGACTTTCTCTGCCGTTTTACATGAGAAATTCAATTCTGGGACAGTCGTGAGCTGGGGCCCTAGACGTGAGCCTAAAGGGCCTGCCCCTTGTTCTGGTGCTGAATGGTATGACTGGCTGTTGACAGTTATATGAACCCAGAGGAGACTGAGATGCCTCCTTATGCATTAAATAATTGAAATATCCACATCGCTTGAGACAGGGCTGCCCTTCACCTACCACCTATCCCTCTTTGTAAGCAGCATCTCTCCTTCCAGGCTCAGATTCACCTCCACGCCACGGAGCAGAGACCGGGAGGTACCGCAGGGTCCATCACTGCAGATTACGACTGCGAGAAACGATTAGCTATAAAGCACACGACCACAAACCAGAAGTGCTCAGGGAGGTATTTAAGTCCAGCACGGATTCAGATGCAGTAAGGACACAAGTAAAAGCTCCCTTTTAAAATTCACATCACAGAAGCAGAAGAGAAAACAGGATAAGTAAGTGAGAGGAAGGGGAAGAAGAATGGAAATTAAAGGTGCTGAGAGTGAGGCTCAGCACTATAAGTAGCACGGGTGGGAAATGCACAAGATCCAGGTCACTAAAAATCCCATCTCCCAATATTTGTCCAGGATGCGCGTCTCGTTCGGGCCTGCCCGGCTTGTGTTAAAACTAACAGACTTATATGAGCAAGCATGAATGGCTGTGGTGAGAACACGAACATGGTAAGATCCTAACGGCCACACGGGAGGAAAGAGGAGCTCTTTCCCAACGTGAGAGGTTCAGCGGGTGAACCGGATTAAAACGTGTGAAAGAGCTGTGGGGAGCAGCTGCAGTAGGGACCAGGGTCAATCCTGGGGAGCACATTAGGTGCAATCCTGGAAAAGACGAGTCCAACCAAGGTTTGAACGTGAGCCGACAGGTCCGGGTACATCTATGCCTCTATTCAAGGTCTTGCCTCAACCAGCCCAAGCCACATAGCCCTTTACCCCTATATCTGAGTTTGCGGTGGCTGGGAGACCAAGTGCAGGTGGAGAGACAAGCAGCATGAAGCCGGTGCCTGGAAAGGCTCTCAGAACAGGCGTCTGTGGGACGGGGGCTGGAAGACGCCCTGCATGCATGGCCCCAAGGAGTTCTGCAGAGAGCTGGGTCAAGGGGAGGTTCAGCCGTGGACCCTGGCACTCAGGAGAGCTGCCAGGGCTGGGCTGGGCTGGGCTGCTAGGGGCAGGGGAGGACGGCAGCATTGGGGCCCACCACAGCAGCAAGACCAGCACAGCCAGGTGTACGACAGTATCGTATTTGTACGAGTGCGACCCTCGTACAACAGATAATACTAAAAGCGTTCAAAACGTACCATAATTTTTGATGCAGTTAATTGTTGCAGCACATGCAAAAACCCAAGTCACTCTCAGGGAGTCTTAACGAACGTTCAGGTTCCCTGTCTGCGCTCACTTATGACTGCTTGCCTCAAAGTAAGGAAAAGCTTCAACTTTGATGACCCCGTCCTCGCTCACTCACTGGAGGCTTATAGTGAGCGTTATAAAGTAACTGCATAACGATTTACAATACAGGGACCTGAACCACAAAACAAAGAGAAAAGGATCATCGTAGTAATAAATTCAGTTTAACCAGCCCGAGAAAGAGTTCAACAAAACGTCGTAGTGGGCAGTGTCAAGTGGAGTGGCGCAGGATGTGAGGATAACAGTACAAGGCAACATGATGTTACTCAAGAAAGAAGACCTACTTGCATACTTTACTTTTTTTCAGTATACAATAGTTTTTCAGAAAATACGATAATTTGAGCCTCCAATATGATGATTTCATATTTAAGACCCGGCAGTGCTGAGCAGGACAGACATACCAAGACCAACCTGGACGTGCGGACACACACGGAAACGACACGCTGCCTTGTCTGCGCCAGGATTTATAGAGCGCTCCCTTTCTGCAAGTTTCTTTTCTTTTGTCTCCCTAATCAAGACGAGGCCCGAGGTGCTGAAGTGGGAATTTTCCTCCCAGATAAAGTGCACGTTCATTAACACCAGCGGCTCTGAAAGCTTCTCCGCTCAGGTCACAAAAACCTGCTCCCTGTTGCGCTCGGCAGGTCTGCGAGCTGTGTGATCAGCCGCAGGAAGAAGGGGCTGCTGCAGCCCAGGGCCCGGTGCTGGCTAGGAGACGTGTGGCGGGGCGGGCGGGCAGGGGGGGCAGGAGACGGGAGGGGGTGGTTGGTTGCTGGGTAACTGATTTAGGCCCCGGTCCCTGCAAAAAGATCCACGCACCTTGCCATTGATGCCTGCAGATCCTATAGCAAAATTGGGCTTTAAAAGGTCAGAAGTATCGATTTACTGACTTTGATGAGGCTAAAAGCTTTTTTGTCCTCCAGGCTTGCAATCGGCTCCATGTGAGCTGACCTCAGAGGTCCCCTCTGCTCAGGCCTGGGGCCTTCTACAGGCAACTACAGGCAAATGACTTATTTGCAAGACCGGGACCTAAGTTACAATACACATGAGCTAAGAGACGAGAGCTGGGGGAACGCCGAGCCCCAGAACCTCAGTTTGCATTGGACATTTTCCCCTAAAATGCCGTGCCCAGCTTCCTACAGGGAACTGGAGAAATGGATGCATCTTGGAGCGTGTATTTTGGACCACAAACTGGTGGGCAGGTCAAGGCCACAGCTCTGAGTCTAGTTTTGACAGTCAATCGTTTTCACTCCTGACACGAATGTCTAAGTGCTCTTGCTCTGCAAATACACATGCAGCGTTCCTAAAGCAGGGGGGAACCGGAGGCAGAAGCAGGCTTGGCACATGCAGGGCCTGCCGGGGGGGTCTCAAGCATGCACCGTTGTGTTGAGATGCCTGAAAACGGCTGCTGTTGGCCTCTGCCTCTTCTTCTCCCGCATTGAGACCAGAGGGAGGACACTCCCTGGCACACGCTACCATGACACAAGCTCCAAAACACTGGACTGGATGCTAGGTTGTCTCTTCCAACAGCGTAACCCGCCTCTGCAAACCTGAAGACCAGCCCTGTTGTTGGGAACCGGCAAACCTCCACAAAGCCTTGAATATATGCTTGGGCCAGACCTTTGCTATTAAAAATAAATGACAACAGACTCATGGTATGACAAAGACCATGATATTTAAGGGCTAATTCCCTAGTGCACAATGTCAATAGGCAGTGCCATGTTTTGTCATATTTCCCCAGTTACAGGACATCACCCCTGGACCTGCGGCATGGTGATGCTCCAAGTCAAGTAGATGGGTAAAAAAGCCACATATTTATTTACGAGTTACACATTTACCTGCTGGCAGACAAGGTTCCTTGGGTGAATCTAATATCTTTTATTAGACCAACCCAAATACCTGCTGGCGTGTTCACTAAGAACCCTTCTCTGCTCCCCGGGAATGCAAGACGCCGTCAGCTCCTGTTAAGAGCCGTGTGTCGCTGCCCCGGGGCGTTGTTGCACCCAAGCACCTGCTGCTGCTATAGGAAGCGTCACCTGAATCTGTGACGTGGAAAATGTTGCTGGTAAGAGCTCTTGCCAGGTGGAGCTGAAAAGGGCTCGCTGCAGCCCACAACGTCATCTCAGCTTGTTGTGAAGGGAGATCTTCTTGTGGCCTTTGTCTCCTGACCAGGCATGTGCACGAGAGAGTCTTCTGCATGCCCGTCCTTGCTTTCTGGAAGTGCCGTCGTGCCGCCCCGTTCTCCCATTGCCATTTTTGAGGAAGCGTCGCATGGCTATGCGTATGTCTTTTGCCCAACCTCTCAGAAGTTATTGGATAAATGGGGTAAGGCGGCTGGGTCCAGATCTGTAGTCCCTGAGCGAAGCTCTCACTGGAGTTAGTGGGATTTCTGCCCCAGATGAAGCCTATTTCTGGCTGTGCCAGTTCAAGGAAGCAGAAGGGAAGCAGTTGATTAGCTCGCAGGGTTTGCAACTACTTATAGAAAGTGCTAGCTTTAAGCAGAAGGTGTCTCCCAGAGCAGCAATTAAACATTGATGCTGCCAAATGCCTTCCCTTCCAGTTCAGCCCTCTTCACCCTTGGTGCTGGGGTGCCAGCTGGCCCGCCGTGCCTCCTGGCAGGCGTTAGCAGAGGGCACAGAGACGAAGACGGCACGCTAGTTTGCAGCCCGGTGGGGGTCTGTTACAGACAGCTGTGCAGGAAGCAGACTTCTAACCATTCCCAAGGTCAAGGTGCATCTGCGACCCTTCCTTCTACATAGCTGTCTCATGCGACAGGAGCAATCAGGTTTCAATGCTGAAGGGCAGTCGCGGCAGGCTTGCCCATCTTCTGCTGGCCTGTAGCTTGGCGCACGCTCTGTGCCTGGCCACTCTCCTGCTCCCAGAAAGGGATGCATTAAGGGGTATTATACCGGGCTCGGTTTCCTTCTTCAGTTCCTAGTTTAGTGATCCGTTGACTCTCTGCAGCTCATCCAAGATTTTCCTTAGCCTCGACACAGTAGACAAAGCAGCCCAGCATGGCACTTGCCATCTCGCAGGTGAGTGATATACAAGTTTCAGCAGTGTGAGAAGCCTGCTGTGTGTCTCTGTGGTGTCTCAAATCACCTAAACTAATCTCTCCCCCTGTTAATGATGGCTCTAAACTAGGAGCAACGAGAGAAGCCTTTAGCAGCCAGGTGGAATCTTAATAAGATCTCCTTTGCGCGTATAAAATGGATTTGGAAACGCCTGGCTCCATCGTTCCCCAGCCTTCTCGGGGAGCTGTGTGCCCTGGTTTATTTTTGTGTATTGTTAATTAGTTTAGAATTGTCTCCTATTTCTATCTCAGCCATCTGCAAAGTGTGGTGAGTGAACGTAATCTTCCGTGGCACATGTTGCATTTTCTCCAATATTATCTGATAAGAGAGAGTCCAAAGTTAAGGGAGATTAAGGTAGGCGTACTCTCAACATCCAATTGCTGTATAATCCACTGTATTATCACAGGGGAAGATTATCGGCATTGATATGACCTATTCTTCAAGCCATTCAGCTCTTTTGAGGCCCACAACTGCGTACCGCAGAATGGCGTTTCTCTTCCATCTGAGCAGCGCTCTTTCGCTCCGTCCCACGAATGTGCCGTAAGTGACTGTCTGCTTGCGGGACACTGTTAACAGCATCGCTGGCACTGCCCTCCCACCGCTCGCTGCACTGCCGGCCTGCTGGAGCTCTGTGCGCAGGGTCTGATCCCGGTGGGCACCCCTGGAAACCTCGTCCGAGGGCTCGGCCGAATAGCGTATCCACCTTGTGCGTGTCCTCTGCCCAAAGCAATGGCTGCCCGCGCTGTTCTTTACCTTAAGGCAACGAGACTGTATTTCACAATCCTAGCATTGACCTAGAAGTAGCACACAAACCACAGACGCCTGCACAGCGTGGCCAGCCACTGCCTGCTCTGCTCCCGGGGTCCTGCCTCCCAAACCACCGGTCTCTGCCAGACGCCTGCTCTGCGCGTGCCCCTCCGCCGTCCACTTGACCAACTGCAACTCTGGTCTGAGAAAGGAGAGGAGCTGAGGCTGGCACGAGCACTTTCACTGCTGCTGATACACTGCAAGTCTCCTCTTCTCGGGCTCTTCTTCTGCTCTCCTCCCTGCGCAACCAGCTTTACTTCCCAGTTGTGCATTGCATTGCGTTGTAGCAACAGTCCTTTGCAGACTTCATCTACCGACGGTGGGGAGCGGTTACTATCCCACAGCTTCTCCCTCTCCCTTCGACAAACGGGATGTCAGCTGCATCTCAAGCAGAAGAGTAAGGTCTTGGTAAGGATTGACTTTCCAAGGAGCACGCTGTTTAACTAATTAATAGAGCCTGGCCCTTTCAGCGGGCTGTTTAGTGGGGAGTCAGAGAGCGCTGGCTCATTGTACTCCACGTAGTTTGAACACATTGAGAGGA
>NW_005841934.1:3013097-3030661 GCF_000455745.1 Alligator sinensis
CTGTGCCTTCGTAGCCCCACTGTGAAACATCCAAACAGTCTATTAAATAACCACGTTTTAACAGTAACCAAAATACCTCCGATTTCAGGATAATTTGCCTGTGTTTGCAATTAATGTTGGAAGGTAAAAGTGTTTTTAAATTACTTTAATTCGTGGTTTCTTACCCACTCCCAACAAGTTAATGTTGCTCCTCAAGATGTCGTCTCCTAGCAACAAAAAGCTCTCATCAGCTTTGAGAATTGCCGCTTCTGCTCCTTTTACTTTGGAAGTTGCTATCTTCTGCCTCCAATGGGAAGAGCACCACCCATAGCCAATACTGCTGGGATGGGGTCGGTGGTCCTCAAGCATCGACTTCGCTGGACCAGGCGTCGTGCGCTGAAGCCTGACTCTCGAGTGCTCTGCTCCTAGCTCAGTTGCGACCTGAGATCTGGAGGCCAAAGGAAACGCTACGAGGACACGCCGAAGGCAGACGTCAAGGAAACAGATGCCGACGTCGAGAGCTGGGAGGAGGCGGCTGCCAACCACCTCCGATGGAGGGGCTGCAACCTCCACCGAGCAACAGCCCATTTCGAGGCAAAGCATCCTGCCCTCAACGCAGGGAAGAGAGGGCGGAGGAAGGACGAGGGAATCCCAGCCGACGGCCTACGCTTCCTTGTGAAAAGACCTGCAACTTCTGCAGATGGATCTGTGGCTCAAAGGTTGGACTCTGAAGTCACCTCAAAACCCATCAATGAGCTATGATAGAGGTTATTCTCAAATCGAAGGCTTGCCACCGCCACTATCTTCTGCCTACTGGAGGCAAGACAGAAGGGCCAAGGGTGACCTCGCGTGATGCACAGGACCCCTAATGAACCCAGGCCAGGCAATTACCCATGCGCACTGAGGCACGGGATAGCTCCAGGAATCTCTCTGCCAATTGCTGTCCCATGCACAAATGGAAGAAATACTGGATGTAGTAACCAGCTTGCCACCAACTCAAGGAAGCCCAGGGTCAATCACAAGTGATGACTGGGAACAGGAAGGTCCTGGAGCTGCAGTCACCTCTGGCATAAACATCCAGGCACGGGTTCATATTCTAGTACGAAAAGCACCACTTGAACTTACAGCCAGGAAGTTAAGCTGGATGCTGGGCGTGGGGTTTGGCCAGGTGATGACAATCTAGCTCTCATGCAGCAGGCCCGTGGCAGGGAGGGGATGGGATCTGTGTGTTCGGGCTGCCACCCCAATGCCATATCCTCCAGGCAACCCTGTCTCCACTTCTGAGGGGCAGGAGTAGTCCGTTGTGCCGTCTCAAGAGCTGGGAGAAATGTCTGTGAATCTTTAAACAGCGCAGTTTCTAGTTTGTATCAAAATAGGCACTATTTTTTTCAGAAAATAATAGGAACAATAAATTGAAAATGTATTGTCGTAGGACTCATAGGAAAGTTGAGCTGGAAGGGACCTCACAAGGTCATGTAGTCCGGCCCTCTGCTCAAGGCAGGATCATCCCTGATTAAACCACCCCAGCCAAGTGTCTGTCCAACCCGCTGTTGAAAACTTCCAAGGATGGAGATTTCATACTTCTCCAGGTGCCTGCTCAAGTCAGGAAGTTCCTTCTCCTCATCTTCAACCTAAACTTGCTCTGCTACAGCTTGGGGCCATTGCCCCTAGTCCTGTCCCCTTCACCCACAGAGAGAGGCCCATCTCCACCCTCTCCACACCTGCCCTTCAGGTTATCAAATCCCCCCTTGGTCTTCTCTTCTTCAGACTAAATACCCCTAGTTCTTTCAGCCTTTCCTCATAAGTCTTGCTTCTCAGGCCCCGAATCGTTTTTGTTGCTCTGCTGAACTCTCCACTATTTGTCCACACCCATCTCGAAGTGCGGGGTCCAAAACCCGGGTGAGGCCTCACCAGTGCTGAATAGAGCAGAAGAGTCACGTCCCCTGATTTGCAAGTGATGCTCCTGTTCATACGGCCCAGGATGCTGCCAGCTGTTTCGGCAGCAGGAGCCCGCTGTTGGCTCGTGTTCAGTTTATGGTCTCCTTCAACTCCCAGGCCCTTTGCTGCAGTACTGCAGCCTAGCCACTTGTTCCCTAGCCTGTATTTGCACAGTTATACAGTTATTTCTGCCCAAGTTGCACTTGCTCATATTGAATCTCATCTGATTGATTGGAGACCGTTTTTCCAGTTATCCAGGTCATTCTGGATCCTAGCCCTGCCCTCTGGAGTCTCTGCAACTCCCCACGACTTGGTGTCATTCACAGATTTGCTAAGTGTGCACTCAGTCCCATCACCCAAATCGTTAATAAATGCAGTGAACAATACCAGACCCAGGGCAGACCCCTCCTCTCAACCAGACCTTGAACACAGTGACCGACAAGTTCTGCATTCGCCTTACAGCAGTGCTCTGCATAGTCTGCCATCCAGACGCTTCGTTCTGGAAGTCCTTGTTTCAATAGCTGCAAACGGTAATGTTGCCCTTTTTTGTTTCCAACCACCATTTTGTTTCAAACTTGACCAACATTTTAAAGAAAAGAGGAAATGAACACCAAAATGAAATGCAGGGTTCGCTTCAAGTCAAAGAAAATGTTTCGCATTCATATAAAAAGAACGGTTGTTGTTGGTTTTCACTGTTTTGCCAGAAAAGGAAGAATTTCTTTTTTTTACCTGAGTGACCCAGTACTCTCATACAGCTGTACCGGCTTCCCTCCTTAGCTGGTTTTCTGAGCAATTAGTTCAGGTGCAAGTCCCCTGTGTTAGGTAAAGTGAAAATGCAAGGTAAAATGCAATCTTATTCCTCTTGGCTCTTGCCATGGCGGCCCCCTCAGCTCTTCCACGCAACAATAAAAGGCACTGTCTTTTCAGACGGGAATGTGGAAGTTCATAATGGCCCCATAACAAGACAGCTTGGGCAAAAAGCAGCCAATCATACTGAATATTTTACAAATGGCGAACGAAGAGGTAAGAGAAACATAAACCAACCTTTGCAAGCAACATTGTCATTTCCTGCCTTCCATAAAGGACACTCCTTAGGATCGCAGCAATTAAGAGCCAGATAAGTAAACATTAAAAGAAACACTACAAAGAAAACTGCACATCCAGTGAGCAGGCCTGGCCGTACAGGTAAGAGTAGGATTGTCAGGAAGCCACGACGGGGAGGAGAATGGCCACCAAACGTTAACGAGACGGGGCAGATGATCCCGACTCACAACAGCGGCCTGGCAAAAAGCTCGGTCATTTAGTCGCTCTGAGCTTCGAGTTCTCCCTCTGTAAAATGGGGAGAGTAGCACTTCCCTACTGCATACCCGCACCGCGATGTCCCTAACTACGGCGAGGTACTCTGGGACTGCGGGAAGGGAGGGCCGTGGTCACGCTGCGAGATTCACTTGGACTCAAAAGCACTACCCTGTCTGGGTCCACGCAAAAATCTTCCTGGAGATTGTGTAATGCATGGGCCGAGTTCTTCTATTCCTGAATGTGTCTTTGGGGTTGCTTTATTGTCTATCCTCCTGCTTTTCATACTTGGATGGTAGCAGTAACATATCAGCAAGGTTTCAAGCATCTCTCTCTGGCAAAAAGAGTTTTAATAAATCACTAAATAACATCTTAACTATAGTTCCCATTTCCACAATAAGGAAAGGTCGGATTTAAAATGGAAATGTAAGTGGGTAATTTTGGTGGCTAGGCCAGTACACAAAAGTGTTAAAATTGGAGCTCTGTACATAAAGAAAAGACACGATCTGGGTTAAGAAAGAAAGAAAAGAAAATTCCTCTGGAATAAAGTCAGTCCTCACCTCTAATAAGGCTCTGGAAATGGCGCTAATCAATCCAAATGACACTTTAGTGTGGAAATCTATTATATTCCTCAATGATCATATGGCTTTATATGTTATAATTTGGCTCTGAGTTATAGCTTACATCAATTATAATTGAACGCTGCTTCTCATTGTACAGTCAGACTGTGATGAGAATAGAAAGGTAGTGGACATTAGAGGATCACTATCAAAATTACCTAATTTAATTAAGGAGGAGATTTATTAAAATGGTAACATTAACAGGTGTTTTACGAGATTAATAATTAATAAGGTTTCTGCGGAACATTTGTAAGAGGAATAGACAACACGCACTGCCAGGAGAACTTGCTTTAATGGGATAACAATGGGATCTGCTTCTGAACGACAGACCAGGAATAGGCGCAGACGCTGTCCCGGGTTTAGCATTTATGGAGAGCTACATCAGGCCATGAAATGCAGTCCGGAGCAGAGCTTCTCCAAACCCAGCCTCTGTTCTGTCCCCCCCGGGAAGCTCTGACCTTTGGAGAGTTCATTTGGGCCTGAGCACAAAGGAAAAACATTGGATTTTTTGAAATTTCCCATGAAATGAAAATGCCAAAATATTTCATCTAGGAAATCTCCAAATGACTTTCTGGAGGTCTCTGGTCTTGGTGGTGCCAGAATACTTTATCAGGACTATTTATTTATACCATGGCCTGTGCAAAAATGACATGAAATCGTTCGACATCAATGTAGAAAGCTGGGAGGAGCACGCAGAATCCCGCCTGATGTGGAGGGAACATCTGGCACGGGGTGCGGCTCAACATGAAGCAGCTTTGATGGATGCAGAGCGAGAAAGAAGAAAGCCGTGTGCCGTGAACCTGGACTCCGACTCGGACAACACGTGGATCGGTGACACTTGTAACAGGCAGGATTTGTGAGTGAGACCTGCACCCTGAGCACGCCCTTCCCCGGGGGATCTGTGCTCCCCCTGGAGCAGTCGCAGTCTCAGCCCTGGACCATACCCCGTGGCGCCTTCTCTTTGCCCTGGCCCTGCAGGCTGCTCTCTTCCTTTGCCCTTTTCAGAATGAAACCCTCTCCTCACTGTCTGAGGGTTTCTCAAGCCATTTGGTTGCACCGCTTGGCTGCGGAGCTCCTTTCTGATCCTGCTCCCAATTCCTAGCCCTTGGGAAGGAGTAGTAAGAGCTCACCCTGGCTTGTTTACTTTTCATCCCATCCAGGAAGAGCACACACCAACTGCTGCAGCTTCCTGAGCCTGACAAAGGGTTTTTGAACCCGAAAGCTTGCTTAATAACTATTCTCCAACCATTTGGGTTGGTCTAATAAAAGATATCAAATTCACCCAAGGAACCTTGTCTGCCTATATCCGTAGACCAACACGGCTACAACCAAAACCCCTGCACCCTGAGTTCTAGCATCTTTCATAGCAAAAACTCAGGGGGTTAAATGGGAAACAGCTGTAATCTTCTTTACGGAGCCAAAGCGGGGAGCCCAAGGATGCCCACACCTCCGCGCCATCCCGGCATGCTGACAGCTACGACCGTCGCAGGGAAGCAACACGCTCCCGGCTCCTGCAAACGAGCCAGCGCCGTGCCAGGCCGCCTCAGCAGCTCCTAGCACCGGTGCTTCGCAGCTGAGGAGAGTGGAGAGGTGGGAGGTCTTCTTGGGTTCGCCTCCCACCCGCGTCGCCGGCCGGCACAGAACCTTTTATCATCAACGCAGCGGCAGCACAACCACGGGAGATGTAGACGTGACCAGGCCACCGCCCCTCGTGTTCAAATCAATGGCAAAATCACCCAGGACCTAAATCAGCGTAGGAGTTGGGGGGCAGGGTGAGTGTGAGCAGAGAGAGGCTGCACGTTGTGTCTGGTGAAGACTCATTAGCTCCCCTTCTGTATTCTCAGACCTACGCCAGGGTTATAATGGGAGGTGAGGGTCAGGATTACGAGGGGAAACAGGAGAGCCGGGGAAAGCGGGTTTGTGGAGAAAAAAATGGGCTTTCGAAGGGCAGGGCAGTATCCTGGCATGCTGGAGGAAGGGGCCTGTTCCACGTGTCCGGGAAAGGCTGCTTGGCCGGTCTCCAGACTTCCCCGGGGGACTTCAACGTGCCGGTGCCCAGCGGGAGTCCTGGGGGCTTTTCCAGAGCCCCTCACCAATTTACAGCTCAGGAAAAGACGTGCAGGCACGAGCTGGATGAGGAGACAAAGGGCAGCTTGACGTTGGGGTAGCTCTCAGCTTAATAAAGCTTAATCCACCCCAGATGCCAGCAGCTCCTGCAGGTAAACGAGCGGAGAGAATTAAAGGAGTGTTAATAACATGAAGTTCCTGCCTCAACCAGGCCCAGCCCTCGACACGCTGATGGAAGAGGATATTAGCCGAGGGAAATCTTCGCAGGGCCACTGCTTTAATGAGCTCCTAAATAAAGAGCTTTATCTTGTGGGCACAGAGGACTTTCTCACAGTCTTATGCTCCGAATCGCACCCTTGCCTGACTGCAGCCAGCAGCGAGCGACTCAAAGTTGGGGCCGAGCACCTTCCTTGCGTCGCGCTGCCGAGTCGGAGACAAGAATGCTTTACACCAGAGCGGAAGAGCCCATCGCGGCTGATCGCCTTGCTCCAGCTTTGTCCTTTCCTTACACGAGACAATCAAAGCCGGGCCTTAAAGCAAAGACAGACCCCAATCCTGTGCAGAGATGATGGCAAGCTGACTGCCGTGCTCCCACGGACCCTTCCTGAGCCCTGCCTGTGTCCCAGGGTCTGCCCAACCGGACGTCGCGGCAGTATGGGGGCTTAGCTTTTGCAGCTCCTCCGCTCTGTGCTCGATCGCGGTGATTACCTGCAGCCCATGCTCAGTGCACGTGGCAATGTCCTGTGGAAAGGCGACTGGTTGCATTGCCAAATGCGTCGATTTGGTTTTCTTATTCAGGGTTTGGGTTTGTGCTTCGTTGTCTTCAATAAGAACTACCCACAGAGCAAGGCCTCTCACCCCAAGTTGCTGCCAAGTTTTCTGGGACGCTGTGAATAGAGCTTAGCAAATAACGAATTCACCAGGCTCAGCCTCGTTTCCTGTTCACAAGTTGCCAGTGAGCACTTTGTGGTTTTCTCAGACTTACTCATTAATCAAAATTTGCTCTCCATGAGCAGTTCTGGACTGGCAGATTGTGAGTGGGATAATTTTGATTGAACTTTTTTGGCTTGTGCATCCAAATTTAGACCGTCAAAGCCTGGTAGGTTTATTTCCACCCAGACATGAAGTCATGTTTGTAACGGAGAAGAGAAAACTATTTTGGAACTCCCCAAACTTTCCCCAAGTCTCGCGGGGAGCTCAGACCGAGCTTTCTGCACAGCTCACATGTGCACATGACGTCTGCCATCTTGACTGACACGTTCACGGCACACTCGAGACACAGGAGCTGCTCAGATGGGACCGAAGAGCCAACACTGGTTTTGCCTCAGATAGACAGAGTTGCATCCTCAGGGGGCAGGTACACAGCAGGATGCATAATACACATCCGGAGGCGTGCTGAGTGGTTAACTATCCTCCATTTCGCCTCTTCTGCATCCTTCTGCAGATCCGTGCCAGGAGAAGCGCTCCGCTTGCCGTACCTGGCAGCAGCAGCAGCAGACTGAGAGCTGTCACGGCATTTCCAATCTCATGTTGCAGACCCAAGAAATGGGTGGTACGTAGCCACTGTCAGCATAGCACTGTGAGCACACAGGCTATCACGGCCAAAAGCTTCAGGGGGGGTTCAATGCCCAGCACCCTTTGAATTCAGTACTGACTAGGTACCTTAGGCTCTTCTGAACTATAAATACCACACAGGTGCTAGGAATCAGGATTCATGGTGGAGGTGATATCTTTTGTTAGACCAACTAGATTTTTGCCAAAAAAAAGTTCACGGTAGAGGTGATCTCTTTTATTAGACCATTTTTGCAAAAATCTAGTTGGTCTAATAAAAGAGACCACCTCTACCACGAGTTCTGATTCCTTTTGCCTCTAGACCAATACGGCTGCAACCTGGGTACCTGGCGCAGGTGCTCAGCATTGCTCTCGTTACTCACCGAATTCCACCCATGCGGCAGCGTGTTCCTTTACTTACCAGTTTGAGAGGAGACCACGCACCTGCCCTAACCGGAGCCTGTGTTTGAAAAGAATCAAATACTGGCCAGCTGCAAGATATAGGAATAAAGGATCTGCACCTACATATTTAAACGTGCCTGTAAGTCTGCACCCAGCAGAGGCTACAACAAGGAACCTATTGCCTTTGGGGCTATAAGAGGGGAGCCCAACAAGTAGGATGCTGCATTTCGAAGAGGAAAGGCCTATAGTAAGTTGCTGCCTGTAAGAGAGAAATCCTGCAGGCCAGCTAGACTCTATTAAAACTCGGTGACTGACAACGGCATCTCGTAGAATTGATTTAAATGGCAGTACCCAAGAAGGAAACATGCTTTGCTTTTGCAATAATTTTACTCGAACAGCTAGAGTAAAATTATTGCAAAAGCAAAGCATGTTTCCTTCTTGGACACTGCCATTTAAATCAATTCTACGGGATGCCATTGTCAGTCACCAAGTTTTAATATCATCAAAGCCATATTAGAGGAGAGTGAGTGCAGAATCAATAAAAAATTAAGGAAATACGTTTTTTATTACACAGTGATATTTGGAATTGATCCCTTAGGCTTTCCAGTCGCCTCAGTTTTGTTTTATACATCAGCGGATGGAGAGTTGTACGAAGTAGTTAGGATGCAGGCACCGATCAGTTGTAATCTAATTCTAAATGGACCACAACCAAACCGTTAGAAAATAAAGATAGGCAGGGGCATCGCATTGATAGATGTGCCTATGCTATATTGTCTCTTCGCTGTGTCTAAGTGGGAACAATGCGTTCTTGAATTTTTATCTGTGTGCAATGCCGATAATAATAATAATGGGGGAAAATACTTTTGCAGGGACAGGAAGAATGATTTTATAGAAAAAATTAACTGTGAAAGGGGGAAATAATATTAGCAACTGTTTCTGCCCATGCTAGTAAAATACTAAGTGGCTTCCAGTAACCATATGAATAGCACCGAGTAAGAAGTCTAGCAGATCTTACTTGTTCCAGATAATGAGGATTTCTCTCTAAATCCCAAATCCGATTGTTCATAGGACTCTTTGAGTGAAGGTATTACCATGTGCCTTTAGGAATTATAAATGAACAAAAGGGAGCGATAGTCATCAGCTAATTATATAAAGTGCTGTTGGTTGCTTTCTATAACTTCATATACTGCTGTAATTCTAATTAATTTCAGTCACTTTGACCTGATATGTGCAATTTTCTTCTTAATTTCCATAGCAGAGAGCTCCTGTGATTGATCAATCACTTTCTGTTGAATCCAGGTTGCTGATCTGGATTGTGCACCCCTTGAAGTCGTTAAACTGGGAGTGGATGCTTTCTCCTTCTTTCGTACAGCTGGCTTGGAGCAACAATTATAAATCCAGTTTATATAGTTAACCAGTCTAATGCTCCTGTGCAAAGGAAGTGTATCTCTGCAATGTCACCATCACATTTGTATAGCGGGCAGAGTACTGTCACATGGTCCACAGTTTGATCAGGATTGCCACAGTCGCATTTTGCAGAAGTCCTCAGACATCATTTGTGCATCAAGTGACCTCAGCAGCCATGCCTGCTTCAGATCCGATTTAGAGCCTTCCATGTTTTTCGTGGAAAGTCAAAACCCGGATTATTGCTGGGTCAGACATTAGATGCTTATTCCAAATGGTGGTCTCATTCCACGCTTTCCTCTAAGCTGCAGCTCTGTTGTACCCTGCAAGGGCTTGTACACATGTCCACAAAGGTTTCCAAGAGACCAAGCGCTGCGCTGGGAGGTCTGGGTGGTCATTCGTGCAGATGACTCTCCGTATGTAGCTTTGTCGCACCAAATGTCTGGAGGAGCAATACTGGCCGGGTCTGGTAACCACTGAATCGGTGTAGATTTCAGGGTCCGGTGACAGCACGCATTGCAGAGTTTAACTGGACATCCATGCATTTGGTACGAGTGCCAACAGCGCAGACAGGTGCGCAGTACTCGGCTGCCAGGAAGACCAGTGCCATAGCAGAGGTGCAGAGTACTCCCGCGGTGGCACCCCAGCTCGTTCTGGCAAGATTTGGCACGGTGTTCAGCCAACACTGAAACACGTGCGGGAACCGCAGGGGGAGGACCTCTGAGCTCTTACGCAGCATATCGAACCAAATGATCGCCACGGTCCCGTCGATGAGTCTGAGGAGTCCCGCACTCATGGCCCACTTGTTCACTGGGAACCCCGCGCTGTGCCATGGCTCAGCAGGCAGCCGATCTCTGGGCGGCGAAACCGGGGATGCAGGCTCGCCCCATACACCCCGACCCCAGCCTGAGTGATGCTAATGCAGGCCCTAGTCCTTTCTGAGAGGTTGTGGCTACGTGTTAATGGGCTGTGGCTACAGAGTCCGGGACTCTGGGTGCATTGGCAGCCCTGTAATATAAATGCAACGAATGTCCACAGGCTGCAAGCCAGGCTGTGCTGTGCTGCGCTGCGAGAAATCCAGTCCGAGCCCTGCACAGACGGCAGCCTCTTCTTTCCTTTTGAGGCTGCTGCAAGCTCCTGTGAGTGGGAAAAGCAAAGCCTTCCCCTAGAGCGAGAGTCTGACTTCTCCACACATTTGCCCTCTTGCTGAAGTTATGCTCACCCATCTGCAGGCAGAGCTAATCCTCCTGCTAGCAAGCACCTGGTAGCTCAGCTCTGCTCCACCATGCCTGGCATCACACAGATCATCCAAGTATTGATGCAGCAGCACTGAGGAGACTCAAGACCATCTTTTCTCATGCTTCCTCCTTTTAAAACTTGAGATATACATGGAAATAATTTCAAGGGCTGCTGAACATTGCCACTTGGGGAATGCAAGGGGCTTTCAACATTAAGACTAAAAGACAGTTGGAAATTTGCTAGTGGTTGCCTTTGAAATGATGTTTTGAGGCAAAATTACCCCATTTAGACTGTCCCTGTTCAACCTTTGCTGCTTCTGCGGGAGGCCAGAAGAGGCTTTCTTCATCCCGGCTGGACTCTCCTGGGCCAAAGACATCTAGCCACATCTGTGAGCTATTGCAAAGGAGAAGGCTGGAGGCTTCAGTCCCTGCCCTCCAGTCATTTTCCACCCTGGGCTCTCCAGAGTAAGGAGGTCTGTTTAGTCCTGCATCCTGTCTCCGACAGTGCCAGGAATGGATGCTATAGAGGGAGAGCGCTGAACCAGACATCTCTGTCGGATCTATTCATAGCTGTTGGGCAGAATGGGTGGAGATGTTTCCTGGCATCTCTAAGCCATTTGCCATGAATTTGTCCGGTCCCTTTTGTGAACCTGGCAGTGGTCTCTGCCTCCACCGTGTCTCGTGGCAGTGAATTGCACAAGCGAATGGCGGAAGAAGCACTTCCTCTGCACAGTTTTAAGCCAGTCTCTTGCTCGTTTCAGCGGCTGGCCCCTCATTCGAGTGTTCTGCGACTCGGTGAATAACAGTTCCCTGCCCACGTTGGCCACATCCTTCATGATCTTATAGACCTCTACCATATCCCCCCCTCCGCCTTCTCCGTTCTGAGCTGCTCAGCCCTACCCTTTTTAGTCTCTCCTGGTCCGGCAACTGCTCCAGGCCTCTGACCATGTTGACTGCCCTTCTCTGAACCTTTTCTAATTCATTTTGGAGACATAGACACCAGAACTGCACACAGGATTCAAGATACGGGCGTACCACGGATTTGCATGATGGCATGAGGGCAGCACATTTCTAATGCGCTTATAATAACGGGGGGAGTGACCTCCAGCCACCCAGGCTCAGGCCTGGTCTCCCAGCCCATTTCCAGTGCTAGGTTACATTTATTCCATTTTGTTTTTTGCTTTTACAACACCCACATAAATCTCCATGTTTTGACTTTGTGTAACCTAACTGCAGCTTGGCAACATCTGCTGCCATGCCATTGCTGCCTTTGCACAATGAATGAGTGAGACCTGCCAAGGCATCCTGATGGAGAGGTCACTTAATTTTGGTGTGTAAAGCCAAATCTCCTGTGCTCTCCATAATTACCAATCAATTTTACATAAATAGCAAAATTAAGCCCCATTATTCTCATTTACCACAAAATTAAAGGAATTAATTAAACATGGAAAAAGTGCTGATGCCTGCCAAATCGTTACTTCCAACAGATAAAAACAAATTCAGGAGTGACATGCAGGCAAGGGAGGGGAAAAAAGTCTGCCTTGCATCCAGGAACTCAGTGAACTATTGCAAAGGAGAAGATTGTGTAAATAATACTCTCTTGCCGCCAGACTCTCCCTCTCGGTGCTCGAAGAAGGAACATACGGTCTTTGAAATGGAGAGAGAACGCAGCTACCCCCTTATCCATCTCTTCTGCAAAGCACATATATATCCCTGGGGACTCGTCATGCACACTCCTAACGAGAACAGGTCTCTCAAACTCTCGTTCGCCAAAGGAAGGCCACTTGGGTAATTCCCGCAAATGAACGTAGCGAAGCCTCGGAGAGAAGCACAAGGAAAGCGCGGACACGTGGGGGCCAAACCTACCAGCAGTCCGAGTAGTGGGGGGAGAGGGAGGACGTTCACGGTGTGGGTCAGAAAATGGGAACAACCAACCTGAACGTTTAAAAGCTTTGAAACTCCAGCGTCTCCGGCTTTTCTAATGAAGATACATCAACAGGCTGAGCTCTGAAGGTATTGTAATAAGACAAACGCATTACTGAAAGGAGTGTTTGAAAGACACTTGCAATTACAGCTGCTATGGAACAATGAAATATATACTGTTCCTTAAATAAACTGAAAAAATGATAACCTCTTTTAACTGTCGTGGTGTAGTAGAGAGATCTTCATATCTTCCTTAATGAGATTTTTATTGCCAGTGTAAATTTGTCTTGAACTGAATTTTTGTCTTGGGAACTCTGAATTATGTTATACCGAGTTGTTCCTGGTAAGCACGCGGGCTTGCACACATTTTTTGCTGTGAAAATGGCTCCTTCTGGCAAACTGAAAGCAATTGAAGCTCAATTTAATTAGCTGCCTTCTGTAAATATGCCATTATTCTTCTAGCTCAGTGCTGGAGTTATATTTACAAAGGGAACAGATAGCAATAATTATTTTGGGCTGTAGTTAGTCAGTATTAGTTAATGCCTGAGTGTAATTGAGAGGAAATTAAGACAAGTGTAGTCTTTGGTGGGAAAAGAAAGAATATATGAGTCAGCCAGTATAGAAACCGCACCTGGATTTTCATTAGCCGGCAGAAGTTTGGAGCAAGGTTTTAAAAAAGCAAACATTTGCCCCGGTTGTTCAGGCTGATGGCAAAGTAGACAGGGCCAGAGAGATTCACTTTGCAGTCTCGGCATTTACCTGTTACAGGAGTTTGGTAATAATTAACACAAGACTCTCTCTGCTGAGCATCTATTGGCTTATCGTGCTGCAGATGTATTGACTGACAGGTTTTGCTAGCTCGCCTTTGAGACAGAAAGAGGCTCCAGCAGCCAGAAGGGCTCAGAAGACAGAAGTCAGGGACGGGGATTCAGGGCGGGCTCCTTTGCTGGCGTCAGTCCGAATCCACGGCCGGTTGTGCTGCTTGCGGCATCCCCGCTATCGCTGCCCCACGCCTCCTCTTCCCAACGACACCGCTGCATGGGCGGGCGGGCGGGCGGGCAGTCGTGCTCAGCTGGTGCAGGGCAATGGGAGCAGGCCTGATACTTTTTTCCTGGCCCCTGTGAAACGAACCTGGATGACTCCTGTCTCAATTCCCCAGTTCAGCTCATTTGTCTACCAGGAAGCAGTGTCCAGCACCCTTCCTGAGGGCTGTTCTGCAGAGGGACATTCAGGAAAACCAATTCAAACTAATCTTGAATATGGATTAATTACACTGCACTGAATCCCTGTGTACATACCCTCCGTCACGATTAAAGGCTTAACTTGCTTTAACTTAATTTACGCTGAAAGTGAATGAAAGCAAACCGAATTAAGGTCATCTCCATTCCAGGTGAGTACATTAAATTACACCAGATTAAGTCTGCCCTCATTCTGCATGCGAGTGCCCACACCAGGGTTTAATTCATACCTTTATTTAATTCAGATCAAGTTTCCTAAGTGTCCCCAAGGTGGATATGTTCCAACTTCCTTTCTACACAGAGGCAAATGGAAAGCCCTACGTCAAATGCTGACAGACAATGGGTCAGGTGCCAGGGGCTTCAGTTCACCAAGACTACCAGTGTGGGTTGCAGGCATTTTGCTTGAAAAAGCCCTGCAAAAATGGGCCTGTAGCTCATGGATTTGTGAATAGTTATCAGTGGGTTTAATGCAAGCTATGAGAAAAGGATGCTTTTGCACTTAACACAATGGCCTAGACCTCAAAAGGTCCCAGCTCTGCACCACGCTGGGCCAGTCTAGTCCTCAGCCCCCTTCTATAAGATACTTCCCTTCTCCCATCCATTGTCTGTCTGATCTGTTCAGGCTGTGACCTCTTTTGCAGGGAGGCAGGATCTGACTCCGGGTGCAGAACACGGCACGGCGGGAGCCTTGGCTCCAGCATCAAGCAGGCCTTCCTGCACAAATGCACGCTCGCCTACTTAGGTATTTGTAAAGACAAACAAGTGTGAAAGTCTCTGTCCTGTACTGGATGTGCACGGTCCCCTGAGGGAAGCGCAACATGGAACCAGAGCTCCCTACGCCTCCCCCAAGCATATTATTGCTTCTCTCCTTCCTTTAAAATCAGCTGGAAATCCCAGGTTTGGCTGAGTTCAGTGGTGGCTTCCTCAACATTGCCAAAAACAATATAAGAACAGCCCTAATCCACGGGTGGCAAGTGAGGGGTGCTCAGGCAGTGAGAAAGCTGGCAGAGGACGCGCTACTCCAATGGTACATGGAGCTCTGCAGCGTATCACCGAACCTCAGGGGTGCCTGTTCAACAGGGAGCTGCCGTTACAAGGATGAGATGCTGAACGCTTTCCTTTGTTCCTCTGAGGTAGTGATACTACTAATGGGAACTGCACGGGCTCCACAGGCTCATCTTGTGGTACTTGCAAAGTGCCTGGAGTTTATGAACTTCATCTCCACAAAAGACAGGACACATGCCGAGTTTCAGATGTCCTTTGCCCGGGGTTCAAACAAGAAACACTTCCATAACTCAAAAAGTTGTTCTAAGTCTGGATGGGAAATGGCGTGCATCCGGCGTGTAGTGACTTAGAAATGATGAGCTAGCACAACGAGAAGTACCTAGCACAGACGAATGCACAATGTTCCTGCTTTGAATAACTTACAGTTCTGGAGCTCGCTGCCAGACTGAACTGAGCTGAACTCTGCGTATCAGTCTCTTCTGGGATCCAAGCCGGGAATTCCCAGAGCCGGGTCTCTGAACTGAAACAATACATTTCCCCCCTTTAGTAACCACCATGCCCCTTCTTTGTGAAAGGCCTGAGTCTAAAAGGCAGCTTGGACACACAGTAGAGCATCAAGTGTTGAGTATAAAGTTGTTTTGAAGGTTAGTGAGTTAGTCTTCATTACCTGCTTTGAGCTAGTTTGCTAGTAAGGGGACACGGAGTGGATCACTTTTTGGCCCACCTGACTCAGAGCAAGGGTAGCACCTGCACCTTTGAAAAGCTTTTGACACAGTCGCACTCAAGCTCCTCATAGCTCAGTCCAGCTCTGGTTGCTCCATTTTAAGAAGCAGGTAGAGAAACCGAAGAGGATCCAGGGGCACGTGGCTAAAATGAACATCCGCTGGAAGGCAAGCCCTGTGAGGACAGGCTGCAGGGACAGGTATGTCTGGTCTGGACAAAGGGAGGTGACAGGGCAGCACCTTCCAATATTGGAAAGGCTGCCATAAAGAGGAGGGGGAAAACCATGCTCCTTCACCCTGGAGGGCAGGACAGGAGGCTTAAAATACAGAAAAGCAGATTGAGACCAGATCTTCTGAAAAACTTCCTACCTGTCAAACCAACGGGGCAGCCTGGCTAGAGGAAGCTGTGGGATCTCCTTCCTTGGAGGGTTTCCAGAAGAGGCTGGACGGGCACCTAATTTGGACCCTTTCAGAGCAGCGAACACTACATCTGTGCAGGGGGTTGGACTGGATGACCCTGCAGGTCCCTTCCAGCCCTGTGAGTCTATGATTTTCCAGCCTAAATTTATTCACAGGCAGTTTATACCCATTTGTTCACATGCCAACATTATCACTTAGCTTAAGTAGCTCTTCTCTCTTCCGACTGTTTACCCTCACGCTGTATTTATAGGCAGCAATCATATCCCTTCTCAGCCTTTCCTTTGCTCAGCCAGACCGGGCAAGCTGAGGTCTGCGTGCCATTGTGTTAGCTAGGACTTCCCGTCGGCTCAGCCCAGCCTTTGAAGAGTGCCAAGAAATCCTGAGAGAGACCACTGTTCGTTCGCTCCTGGTCCAGGCAAAGCACTAGCAATAGAGTTAGCTGGGGAACAGACAGGCAGTGAGGGAAGCCACGTTTCAGGGGAAAGCCCCGAGCCCAGCTCCTGGTGCCATTGCTTGAGTTATGCAGCTAGTGAGGGTGCTGTGTAGAAGCCAAACGTGGCCCACTCCAACAGAGCAAGGCCTGCCAAAGTGGGACCGGCCTGCTGTAATGCTAAATAACTGTATTCAGTGGAAGCTATTTACATGCCTTGAGTCTGCCTTGCAATTAAATCCTTTTTGTGCACCGGAGATGCAGCGCTGCTGCTCAACGCGGAGGAAGGCGCAAAGGAAGGCTAACGAGGGGACGGCGGGGCGCTGCAGAGGAGCGCTCGAGCAGGCAGGGATGTCTGAAGGTAGCGGTGGGTTACAAGCAAGGGATGCAGACACCTTGGGCAAGGGGACTACAGGACCAGGGCTTGGGCAGCAGGAAGAAAGGGCAGGCAATGGCTGCGTGCGACACAAAGAGCTACCCGCTGAGCGCGCTGGTCGACCAGGACGCTGTGGCCCCTATGGCCTAGTAAAGGAGGCAAGAGAGAGAGAATAACATCTGCCAAGGGCCGAATCCTGTTCTTGGTTTCTCCTGCCTGACCCCACTCAAGTCAATGGGCCGGGGTGGATCTCTCTCGCTCCAGGCTTGCTGGAGTCTGCTGAAGATGATGGAGTTATTTTGGATGAACCCTGGCATAACTGGGACCAAAATCCAGCCACCCGGCTGCAGAGGAGAGGAGGATCTGGCCACTTGGACTTCCAGGAGGCTGCTCTAGATTGACGCCATCAGGCCAGCCTGGGGCCGTCCCCATGTCACGTCACTCAGCTTCGCCATGCGTAGATATGCTTTGCTGAGATACAATTTACCACGGGAAGCGTGGAGCACATTTCCCTGTCACTGCAGGAAAGAAATATGTGTAGTTAGGTTTAAAAGAGAGGCATGCATGTGCCCTGCTTTCTGACCCTGCTTTTTGTTTATTGTTTGGATCTTAGACAATATTTTTCTCTTTTTCGCCTTCAATTATTTATTAAGGAAGAGAGAGAGGGAGAGAGAGGCTGCTCTGTTCTTGTTTGCGCCACCATTTATTTCCCCTGCTAGGGGAATGCTATTAGCAGCAGCTACTACTGTTTTATTAAAAATAATAAACTGTAGTGTTATCATAAAATAGCAATGTGATCAAAAAGATCATTTTCTTATGCCCTTGTCTGATTTTTTTAACTGCAAATTGGAGCTCAGCTGAAAACAATCTACTCGCAGTGTATAAACCACAGAAGAGCTAATATATTTCTATATAAATTCTTTGGATAATCTTCCGTATGCATCCCTCCCACCCC
>NW_005841934.1:3030692-3041412 GCF_000455745.1 Alligator sinensis
ACTCGTCTTTTTTGCACGGCACCTTTTATTCGGTGTTTCTGGGTGCGTGGGGGCAGAGCGACGTAGCTCTCCTGACATCCACAGCGCTGAGAATCTGACCCCGTGTTTCCAAGCAATGAAAAATGTTCCCTGTCGATAACATCGCTCTTGAACAGGAAAACTGCCCCATCTCCTGGCCAGTCCCCAGAACTGCCTTGAGCGTGTAATAAAGGCCGGACGACATGGTACCCATCCGTGGTAGTGTTAGGAAGGACACACACAAGGCATATTGATGCCTGTCATCATGACACTAAGGATATCAGATCAATCAGTGTCAGGAACACGTCAATGCCTTTGTAGCACGCTTGCTGGATATTTGACGAGCGTTATATTTGCAAAGCCAGGGTCTGCGGTGAGTGATGGAACGAATAAGCAGTGGTAACGTTAACAGTCAAGATGACTTTTAATCCACTCCTTGATGCTCCATGCAAACACATCAACAACACTTCTGCATCCAGCACTCAACGGCGTCACATGAAATCCTGAGCAGGCTCCGAAATCGCACCCTGTCTGAACCGATTCATGTCCTGCCTGTCCCCCTTCACTTGCTGCACTGTTGCTTGTTTGCAGATAAATCTTTCTTGTATTTTCAGCCTACAGCATTGAGAACTGTCCTCAGCTTTTACTAATGATTCTCCTCCCGTGCCTGCTTTCTCTTCTAGTCTCTTGCACGCACAGGAAATCACCCCGTCGTCACACCCCAAGGGATGACCTTATCTCCACGAAACCCCGATTTCCCTGCAAAAGGCCAGTAGTTTCTTCCACACCTTGAAAGGGACTTGGATGTCAGGTGAGGAAGAGTGAAGCCCTGCTCTAATAGACATGTAACATCACCTTGCATTAAACCATGTGCTGAATAGTCTGTTTAAAGAGAAAAGGTTAAAAAAATCATGTATTATTTTCCTTTTTAAATCAAGTCCTTTGCTAGATTACCAACAATACCTCCGCTTACTTTGCTCTCACTTGTTCTTTGTTTTCTAACAGTTTGGCCAGCAAAAATATATGAATCTATTTTGTGGTTTTGCTTGGCTCTTTTAAGAGAGAGTCACTGAGTCAATCTTACTTTGGGGCCCTGATGTATTAATATAAAGCTGCAGCATCTGGGTTGCAAGAGCTGCAGGGCAGCGTTCATTTGTTAAAAAGCAGTTCCCCTCGCAGTAGGAAACAAAACAGAGAGGCATTTTTTTTACTAACTGTAGGTATAGTCCTGGCTTGCTAACACAATCGAAATGCAGGGTCAACTTGACCTGGCTGCCTCTCATTAAGTCACAGATGTTTCTAAACCCAGAGATTCAGAGCATGAATATTACCCTACAAATTATGAGGAGGAATGTGAATCATTTCCTCGCACCAGCGCTGTTCGTCTCTGGACATTGTTTCCTGGACGCAGAGCCTGCTGTCGTAGGGCTGAGGGTGCTTTGGAAGCCAGCTAATGCACAATATCACAATAAGAGGTGGGAGTGGAAGGATCTCAGGGGTGATAAAGTGAACTAGTGCTATGTCCCTGATATACACAGTATAAAAGCAACTCTTCTGCCTGTGCCCCGGCACTAAGCATATTGATGCATTATCCAGATGGAGCGACTCTGTGGTTAGGAGCCATCGGCGGCTTCTGTGTATCCGAGTTCCCAGTTCAGGGTGCTGGGTGCTTTCGTGACGCATGCACCAATAAGAAGGAAGCGTGGAAGGGGCAGTCCCTCTCTGGAAATAAATCAGGGTGCCTGCCTGGGGCCCACAATAGTGCGGGGCTGGAAGCTGCTCGTGCCGCTGAGGTGCAGGTGACAGAGACGAGCCGTTCGGTACCAAATAAGCTAGCAGCAAGGAACAGCGGGGCAGACAGGGCCGTCAGGAGGCTGGCCAGGCCAACCCCTCGCTGCAGGCAGGATCGTCCCTAGCCGAGCCATTCTAGACAAGCCATTGTTGAACCTGTCCTTAAAAACGTTGGGAACAAGCCCTCGTGCACGACTGCCGGGCACAATGGCCAAAACAGAGAAAACACCCTTTAACTTGCCACCGGTAAAGCGGGGTGGGGGGCTGTCACTGTCCCACCACTGCAAGGACGAGGAGTATTTGGTTAAAATACACTCTAGAAAGCCAAGGAAGAGGATCGTGGCCCCTTCTACCAAGGAAGGTAAATCCCCCCACCAAGTTCATACCAATGTGACCACGGGGTAAAATTCTTTCCTGGCCCCAAATATGGAGATCAGTCTAACCCCAAAGGGGGAAGCAAGACCCTCTGGCCAGCAATCTCTAGGGAGCAGGAGCATCACCACAGTCCCGTCGCAGCCGCCAGCCAGTCCTTCTGAGGAAGGAAGAAACAACCCAGAGATGAGTAGCACCCAGAGGGGAACAAGGGTGCAACGCCCGGACGCAAGGGAAAACCAGGCACCCTCCGCTCTGCACTGCAACCCGGGACCATAACCACAAGCCCTCATCACAACCCAGGAGCAGAGCGCCAGAGGATGATCCCGAATACAGGGGTGTGCAATGAGCAATAGCTCGGAGGAAGCAGGGCGGTTCTGTGGCCCGTGATAGCAGCCATGCAGTGATATAATAACGTAGGCAAGAACTTGACGTGGTTTTTGTGGAAGAAAACGTCATTGCTGCCGGAACAGCAGGACCATGAACCAAGCTGCCCAGGGAAACCGTGGCATCTCCTTCAGTGGAGGTTTTCCAGAGGAGGCTGGAGAGGCATCGGTCTGGGATGGTCTAAGGAGAGCGACTCCTCCATGTGACAGGAAGACTGGAAGACCCTTCCCAGCCTGCGATTTTATTGCAAGTCCTTTTGTGCTATTGGCAGTGCCATGCATGCTACAACATGTGGAAAATTGAAGTCAAATGCATATTGTATCATGAGATCTATTTTAAAAGCCCTAAAGCACTTCTGAGGAGAGAATAGCATGCTCTTTGGCATCCTCCGGGCAGAATAGCCATTGTTTCTGGCTTGTAAATGGATTTGCTCCTGTGCTCCTTCATTACCATGAATGCATTTAATTCAGAGCTGGAAGAAGCAATGATATTTCCTGGTGTGAGAGCTGTTCTCGCAGCTTCTGTTACCTCTGCCTTGAGCTGACAGCTGAGGATGGGAGCTGGAGTGAGATCTACGGAAGATGGGCAGCCTTTCAAATTTCCAAGGAGGTCAACACGGGGAAAAAAAGGACAACCAGGCATGGGCAGCTGACACCAGTTCTCTGCTGTCAGCTCCATGGCACTAACCCACCCAAATCCCTTCAGTTGTCAGCCGTGCGCTCTGCTATTGTTAATGATGCTATTACTTACCATATGGCTAGCAGTATGGCTGGATTTGCTCAGTTCCTCCAAACAGGGGCTTGGGCACTTCTGAGTAACGCACAGCACTAGACTCGGGATGGATTTGGGGTGGGGGAGAAGGTAACAGCTACTGCAGAGGAGGAAAAATGTCAGCGAACAACATCTGCAGCAGTGCCGCCCCCGTTGGATTTCCTTGAAAAGGTTCATGAGCCGACAGCTGCATCCAGGGTCTTTGCTTGACTCTAGTTTCTCCTGCTTGTTTCCTCTCGTGAACTATTTTGGGGTGGTGCTGCGTGCTGTGGAAACAGCTTCCAGGTCTCACCTCGGAGGATGCTGCATTTCAGGGATGGATGATCATAGAGGAACGGGGCTGGACGGGACCTCCCTAGGCCCTCTAGTCCGACTGCCTCCCGGAGGCAGGATCAGCCCCGTCCGCGCCATCCCACATAACTCCACCATCTAACCTCTTACTAAAACTACCATCTACCCTGACACGACGTAGCACCCTAACCTGCCACAGGTAAAGCACGGGGGCCAACGTCCTTCTACCGTAGTCAGTCCTAGGAGCGGGCCGTGCCCCCTGCTATATAGGGGAGGCGACCCCCCAACCCTGTCCATACCAGTCTGACCATGGAGTAACATTTCTTCTGGACCGCAAATATGACCACTGGTCTGACCCTGAGTGACCAGTCCTCTCAGCTACTTGGAAACGGGACCAAGCTACAAAACATGGGGCCGTTCGGCTCTGTGGTTTCAGTGCAGCCCGGTAGCAAGGCAGAAGTGTTTGCAAATTTCTGACCTGCATTCAGATTTCAGATGCTTCCAAAATTGGGGCTGTCCTAGTCTGATGGGGGAAAAGAGCTTGTTAGGGCATGGCTTGGATAGAAAGCCCCTGTGGCTCCCACTGTTTTCAAATGGAGAGGTAGGCACCCTGAATACCTGAACATTAGGGCCTTGTGATTGCCTAGAGCATTATGAAGCCGCGGTGCCTGTGGAAAGCATGCTCCAATAACCTGCCACTCCAGGCACATCTCTCACAGACAGGCAGGCAGATCTGAGACTACTTGCTTTTATGGTCTGAAGCATCTGGATCTTTACAAAACTGTTAGCAAAAATCACAGGGCATCTCCAGTTGTGTTCCCAAGATCTTCAGCTCTCAGGAGCTCCTGGAGTAGGCAGCTACACCCGGTGTAGGACACCCCGTCAATGTGGCCATGCTCACAAAATAATGCAGCAAGCAGACACCCTTCTTTCTTGCTGCAGTCTTCACACTGGCTGGGCTTAATATAGCCCCAAACCTCTCAACAGCACCAGGCTCGTTGTCCCTGTGTCGGACTTCCAGTCGATAGGAAGTGACAAGGACCCAAGCCTTTCCGAGAACAGCCGGTATTAATTTTTTGGGGCTGACTAATACAAAGAATAAAACCCAAAGGCTATTTTAAATGCAAATGATCCTGCCTGTCTTCCAGCTTGAGTGGATCAGGTAATGAAGAGGAAAGCAAACAGAGGAACAGCAGAAAGGGCAGCTACAGGTTTAATACATTCCTAAGCAGTGACAAACCTTGTGAGAGCTCTCCATCTATTTAACATCAAATACACTTCAAGGAAGGTATTTCTATAATGCCGTCTGCTTTGGTGACCATGACCTGTACGTTTGCTCCCTGTGCTTACACCAACAGTGGATGTTCCAGGAATTAGCAGTACATGGAAATCCGCTGTCATAAATCAAAAGACAATCTGCAATTCTGAAATGGCAGTTCAATGCCCAGCATCGTAAGGGGGCATTTCCCACCCGAAGGCAGGGCAGAAACCGGAGATCATGGCCAAAGTAGCAGCTTCACAAACATCTCAAGTTAAAGAGCAGGGAGTATCGGAGAATCCAGCCACGACAGCAGATGTCGGGGTTAGACACAGCAAGATGCCACGTATGGAGAGAAACGGGTGGTGTTTCCAGGATCCCAATCTGGCTCTACTGCAGCTTCTAGCTTTGGCTTTGAACAAACCCCCTCGAATCAGATTTTGACACCTTAGCTCATGCAAACAGCACCTCCGTCTATGTGGGGGTCTGCTCCGCTGACTGGGAGCTCCTCTGTGGTTTCCTCTCTGACCTGAGCCCGGGGCTGCAACAGGCCTCCCTGAGGAGCAGGGCACAATGCTGCACGCAGCTGGGGTAGGGGGATCCACAAAGGTCGGCTGACTCTGGTTGTGCCACGGTCCTTCGCATCACCTGGGAATCTAGCCCCAGATCGATCACACCGGGTCCAATTTCCCCCCCTCACATGGGGTCCTTTAAAATAAATGAAACCCAGGAAATAAAAATAAGGCAAGGGTGGCAAAATGACTAGAGAAACATATCTTATATATTTATCATTTTATCAAACCTGGCTACTGGTTTATTTATATATATGTGTGTGTGTGTGTGTGTGTGTGTGTGTGATATGTAGCACTGTGTGCATTTGTGTGTGTATATATATATATAGAGAGAGAGAGAGAGAGTATAGATAGATCTATCTATCTATCTATGCATATATATGTATATGTATATGTGTGTGTATGCGTACTTCTTCTGGTCTTGTCCTAGGGCCTGGTTTAATAAGGTAAAAGGCATGAGGAAAGGACAGTAACAGAAGCAAGAGCATCTGGGACAGGGGAAAAAAAACCATTTTATACCTAAAGTAGAAGCTGACTAGTAGCAGGCTGTTCTTTAACAAAAACACTGCTTTGATCTGTTATAGCTCTGCCTATGGGTTTGCTGTCCCCAGCATTTCAAAGAAATTTCTCTTATCATTGTGTACCTGCCTCAGAGAAATCATACCACCGAAGGAACAAAAAGGTTGATTGTTATTTTAATTGAATTTGTTTTCAATTTATTTTCCAGCTGTCTGGGGGAAACCTTTTACACTCACATTGTTTGATTTGTTTTTAACTTTGGTTCCATTTTCCTAATAATGAGCTTTTAAGGCATTTAAAGAACACAGTTTATCAAAAAGATAGTTGTGCTGATCAGACCAATGTATAGGAAAAAGCCATGAAAGCAAGGAATAAATATGCAGCAAGTCAGACCTCCAGCCAAAACTGTTTGAGGATTTTAAAAGAATTAGGGGCGTAACTTAACCCGAGAAGCCCAGCGTGAATTGCTGACTCTCTCAAAGAAGTCCACCGTCACAGGCCTTCACAGGCACCGGAGGATTATTTTGCAGTGTCCGGTAAAACCTGCTGCTTGCTTTGGGCTGCTTTTCGAAGGCGTTGAGCACGTCTAGCTCCCACAGCTCCTAATGTTAAGCACCAGCACACATCTGGCCAGAAAGGCTCCTTGAGTGTGATTAATGGAGTAATCCCAGTATTGGTGCTATACAGCAGGTTAATTAGTTTGCGAGGTAGTTAGTTAATAGTTCTCTCCAGTGTTATAATAAACACATGCTGGATGTCATTTAAGTGTTAGTGCAATGGGTATGTTGCATGCGGAGGCTGTACACTAGAAGGGGATGCAGGACAGCAACCGGCTTTGTGCTTTTCCATCGAAGGACTTCAATGGACTTTGGGAGGAGGCCTTTCGCTGCCCAAGGTGAGAGCCGCCCCAGCCCCTACACTGGCACCGCGGTGAAAGGGAGAGCTGCCCACCGCACTGTGAGTTGTCCACCGCTCCTGGGGGACGTGCTCCACGCTGCGCCCCAGAAGCATGGCATCCCACAGCCTTTCTATTGAATTCTCGGGGCTGTGAATCAGGCCATTTCCCAGCTGTGGCTGAGTCTATGCACATCCTTTGTACCTTCGGGCCAGCAACCAGAGTTCAAGCTCCCTGCCAACTGCTACCTCCTGCCCGTCTGTGTGTGTGCCACCTCCGTGTTCAGCGCGCTCATTGTGGACCCTTTTCTGTTCATAAACCTCATGCTGTTGCACACGAAAATTAGGGCTTTCTTGTTCCTTGTTTCGCCTTTTTATTACGATGAAAAGGGTTTGAAATTCTTCATCTTCTCATTTCTGAGCTTTCTTTTTCAAACAGTTTTTGTTTTGTGTTTTGAACATATTTGTTTAGGGTTTTCTTTTTAATGTTTAAAAAATAACTTCAATCCACATTTTGAATGCTCATATTCTCTGTAAAAATGTTTATTTTTATCTCAGGTAGCAACTCCTTTTTCTTGCATTATTCAGTGCTAGAGTCATGGCTCAGATCCAGAGCCTTAAAGGTATTTTGATTGCAGCGTGCATTGGACACCGACGTAAGTTTAAAGAACAAATACAGATGCCAAGATCCTCTAATTAGACAAGAGCTCTTTTTCTGAAGGGCAAAATATTATATTACTTCATTGGACCCACGTAACATTTTTAGCAAATAGTAACATTGATGAAAAATGTTATTTTGGAGAGACCAAACGATATGCAAAACTATGTTGACTTCATCAAATGGTTTTGGCCAAAGAAAAAAATGGGGAAAACTTTTTTTAAAATGTCAACATATTTCTTTTCTGACTTTTCATTTTAAAATGGCATTTAAATAAAAATTGACCTAAATTTTAAAACAGTAAAAGGAGAAAGGATTTTAAATCTGAAAAGTAAACACAACATGCCATTTTACACCAAATAACATGTTTTTGTTCAACCTGCGTTTAATCTGGGGGGAGGAGGGGCAAGCAGAGAGGTTGTTTCACAAAACTAAACTGACTTCTCAGCCCCCAGGTCAGCACTGAATGGAGAAGAGCCCATCATGTCCCCCGCTCTGAATGTCATTACATAGGCTGAGAAATGGAGAGCCTCACAGTTTGCACAGGGCATTTATTTCATGTAAGTGCCTTAGGGCAGGAACTGTCCTTTGTCACGTGTCCATGGAGCAGACCGAACAAATCCCACCTACACCTTGCGATTATACAAGGCATAAGAAGCACTCATGGTCATCGAAGATCCCACTGGACTTTTCTTAAGAGGATGAGTGTTAGCACAGGTGGCCTGGGCCAAACTCCAATGCAGGTATGTTCACACTACCGAGTTTCTCCAAAAGGACGTGCATCTGGGAGGGGCATCACATCACTTAAAACTGCAGTACGTTTCACAGGAGATTGCATGGGGAAAGAGGAGTCCCAGCTGCACGGCATCCTGCCTTGTCGTTACGTTTGGTCAGCTGACTGGGTGTCCCTGGGCATGTCACCTCACCTTTCAATGCCTCGGGTTTCCATCTGTAAAATGGGGTAGTGTCCTTTGTTCAGTGTATTGAGCACGACTGAGCTAGGTGGGATGAGGACGACAACGGTTACTGCTAGTCTGATTTAGACAGTGCTGCCCGGACTCAACCTGAAACGCCCCGTATTGTTCTGCAAGTCCCTGAGTGAGAGATTCGCTGTGGGCAAGGGTGGACCGGTCTGGCCACACCGGGGCTGCCCACACTGCGTGAACCCAGGAACTTTAGTACCTGTCGCAGTAGTAGGCTATTATTTTGTAGCTATCCAGCCAGCACGGCAAGGCCAAGCCACACTGCTTGACCTGAGGCAAAGCACCGGGTCCTGCTCAAAGACCAGCAGTGTTTGTCCACGGTCCAAGCAATGTTTGCCCTCAGGCATGCAGGGACTTTGGGGTGGGGACTCGGTTTCCAGTTCACTGGCCATTGCCCTCTCCCCTCCAGCTGGAAGACCTCGGTGATGACTTCCCCGTTCAATTGGGCTTAGCAGCTGATTGGGGAGGGTGGACACCCGGTGCTGGCGGTGTCGGGTGGGTGCAACTCTGTCACCCTCGCTGCTCCGAGCACTGCAACCATCTGGGCTGCAGCCCATTAGCCACATGCCACGGCTGGCCTCTCGTTACCTGCTGCATGGCTTGTTATTTTGCACAACCAGAGGCAGGACACGGGCATCCCAGCCCTCCTCTCCTCTGCCCAGGCCCAGTGGCTGGTTCTCATCAGTTATTGTTGATTTAGGTGCTACCATGGCTGTCCTCCCACTTCTGTTTTAATTTCTGTTCCCTGCCGTTCGCTTAGCGAACAATGAAGCATTACAATATTCAGGTGCCTTGGGCCTCCGGCTCTTTTCAAGATATAATCAGCAGAAAATAAGGATTTTGCATTGAAAGCCGGTGCCAGCATTGCTGTAGTGATAACCATCCCCGTATAATTAAAAATGAACATTTCATAAAATGTCATCTCTGTGCAGCATATTTGAGATAAAAGGAAACATTTCCAAGATCAGAAGAAGAGAATTATAATTGGGGAAGGGCGGAGGTGGGGGAGGAGGGAGTGACAGCCCCAAGAAGGATTATTACTGCTACAAGGCAAGGTTTGCGAAAATGCCAGCTGCTTGCCCGCAGTAGAAAGAAGCACCAGTTTACTTGTTAATCTGCTGAATTAATGAACTGGCACTGTCCTGGGTCTCCTGAAGCTGGGCTGACTGCAGGAAGCCATTTTTCAAGTCCTTCCAGAAAGAAAGCTTCAAGTTCTGCTAAAAGTCTTTGCAAATTAGGGAACAAAAATCCACGTGGGGTGAAGCTGCTTTGTGGCAGCAGAGCCTGCTCTTCCAGAGCTAGAAGCCTGGGGGGCTCCTGTACACGGTGGTCCGACGTCCTGCGTAGCACAGGGCTCCCTCCACAGACTCGCACGTGTGCTGGAGCAGATGTGACCGAACATCCCATGCCAGGGACGGAGACGCCACCGCCCATCCTGGCCACCCGTTCTCACAGTTAGTTCCCCACATGGTTAAAACAGTCCCATTTATTTCTTGTCTGGACCGGCCTTGCTTCAGCTTCCAGCCAACGAACCTCGTTACACCTCCTGCTGCTATCCGTCGATCTACCTATCCAGCTGTAGCCAACGATCACCGTACAAGTATGGTGCCAGAGGTGTACCATGTTCGCGGTGCAGCTGCAGCGCGAGCTGCTCTTCTTTTTGCCCCCTATCCCCTGCCTTAGGTACACGGCCAGCCCCCGTTGCTGCGGCGGGGTCACCTGCTGCCTGTGAGCGGGGCGCAGGGCACCTGTCCGTGCAGACTGCGCCTGAGCCCCATCCCCACGCCTCCCGGCTCCGGGTGCTGGGAAAGGGACGGAGTTGGCCAAAGCAAATTTGGAGAGAGACATACATTTTTATTTCCCAGCGACACAGCTATTTCAGGCGCAGGGGCATCCTCGGGAAAAGCGTCTGCTCTTGTGGGAACACTTAGGCGGGCTGAAAAAAATCCCGAGACTTTTCGAGGGAACATTTCAAGGGAAATTAAACGTGCTTGTTTTTCACTGGTATGTTCACACATACATATAAATCTTTTCCCGGCCGGTTCTAGCTGGAGCACAACACAGCAGCTAATGAAGCAACAATGATCTCCTCACGGTAACAGACGCCATTTCAGACAAATCAGTGGAATGAAAAATAATACCTTGGCTTAACTGCTATACTTAGTGCCTGCGCGGAGCAATTGCCGTTCGTGTCCAAGGGAAGAGC
>NW_005841934.1:3041443-3042488 GCF_000455745.1 Alligator sinensis
CCTTGGAGAAGAAGAGCGATTGCTGGCTCCTGGAGACGCTGGGCAAGCGAACGATGCTGCGGGCGGCACAAATAAGGCAAGAACGAAGGTTGTGGGGCTTCCAGGAAGACAGAAAACTAGCAGAGGAATGAGGCACCAAGCAGCCAGCAGTCCCCATCTTGAATGCAGCTCACTGCACAGCCAGTAGAGACAACCAGCTCCCAGCCTCACCTGCCGAATCAGGGATAACCCCTGGCGCCCCGGTTCCTCGTTGCTTGGGACCACGAGGTGCTGGGGTCTGCCCTTTTGCTGGCAGCACCTCCACCTGCGGCAGACGCGGCTCTGAAGTCAGGCTGTGCAGATGGGCATCGGCGGCGCTCTCCAGACCTGCCTGGCTTCCACCGACCCCGGCGCTAACCCTACCACGAAGCCGGGGCTGACAACTTATAGACTTTTCATCACAGAAATATGCTTGCACTGACACAGAGGTGTGGATAAGTCATGCACTGGCCCATTGCCTGGCTTAGTGTTTGGTTTGGCTTCAGTAGTTCAGCTGACACAAACATCCTTCTTTTATTTCCCTCTGCTCTCCCCACGCGCCCGGCGTCGGGCCGCGCTCCCGAGATGCAGCCCCCCCTTCCATCATTTCACAGCCCATTGCACGCACTCCCCTGGCGCGGGGCCGGGCAGTGCCCCTTCCCTCCCTCCATCTCCTGACGCAAGGTGTGTGCTTTCTCAACATGCGAACCATCCCGTTGAGAACAGCACCGCTGTTCAAAGAGACGGTGTTCGTCCAACCTCAGGAAAGGCGACGGAGTCCAGCTAGAGGGAAAAATAGGTGTCTAAAGAGTATCCACGCAGGTAGTTAGGTGTGCTGCCTTGCACAAAGATAACCAAGCCCATTCGATCTGCTTTGGCTCCTTTCTCTGTTCCTTCCCTTTTTGGCCACCAGTCATTGAACATTTGCACCATTAATCCATCCTGTCACAGAGGCTGTTACAGACCGACCAGCACGTCACGGTATTGTACGACAGCTGACTACGCTGAATAAAAGGAGGGCTCTTCC